>NC_140996.1:225428627-225628059 GCF_052327205.1 Somniosus microcephalus | reverse complement strand
CGTGATAAATGACCAGATCATCTTTTTTTAGTGATGTTGATTGAGGGATAAATATTGGTCAGGACACTGGGGAGAACGCCATCTGCTCTTCTTCGAAATAGTGCCGAGGGATCTTTGAAAACACCTGCGAGAGCCAGACGGGGCCTCGGTTTAACGTCTCATTCGAAAGACGGCACCTCCGACAGTGCAGCCCTCCCTCAGTACTGCACTGGGAGCGTCAGCCTAGATTTGTGTGCTCAAGTCTCTGGAGCAGAACTATGAACCCACAACTTTCTGACTCAGAGGCGAAGGTGCTACCCAGTGAGTCACAACTGGAATGTAAAAAATGTATTCTCGGGATATGGGTGTCATTAACAAGGCTGGCATTTATTGCCCATCTCTAGTTACCGTGTGGCTTGCAAGGCAACTTCAGAAGAGTCAACCACATTGGTGTGGGACTCGAGTCACATATAGGCCCAGGAAAGGCAGGTTTCCTTCCCTGAAGGATATTAGTGAACCAGTTGGGTTTTGTACGATGACTTCCTGATCACTTTTACTGATTTTTATTTCCAGATTTTTTCAAACTGAATTCACATTTTCAAAAACTGCCATGGTGGGGTGTGAACTCAAATGCTACTGGAGTACCCGACCAGTAACATAACCACTACACTAATTTGTAAAGTGTTGGACATCCTGGAGCGATGTATGTTAGACATCTTGGGGCGTTGAGTGTTAACAGTCGAACTTCTTTGTGTCTTAAAGCAACAGGCTTTCCAGGTTTTCCAATATAAACAGCATGGCTTTGAAGCAGGTGGGGAGAAAGCATGGCTCGTCTTCTGATATGCAAAGTGCTTGTGTAAGGAAATAAGTGTAGGTAGTAAAATGTAATTTTAGTTTTAGGGTAATAAAACGCGTAGCAAATCCATTTGAGGAAGTCGTATTTAAGGGAAGTAGTTCTGAAGTAAACAATTGCAAACTGTTTACATGAATAACAACAGAAAATGCTGGAAAAAACTCAGCAGGCCAGGCAACATCCGTGGAGAGAAAATAGAGTCAACGTTTCGGGTCAAAACCCTTTGTCAAGACTAAAGAAGCACAGGAAATGAAATAGGTTAAGAGGCCAGGCTGGGAGAGAACAAAAGAGAAGTGAAGAGACATTAAGAGGTATTCAAAACGAGACGAGATGGTGATAGGACTAGTGGAGACAAAAGACGGCTCTAGATTAGGTGTGAAATGCGCTGGCAGAATGGGAGACAGCTGCCATGTGGGAGAGAGAAAAGAAAGGAAAGGGTGGGGGGGGGGGGGAAAGGCCAAAACAAAGGTGTGGATAAAAAATATAAGTAAAAATGTAATAGCGGCCGAGGTTATGATCTGAAATTGTTGAACTCGATATTGAGTCCGGAAGGCTGTAAAGTGCCTAATCGGAAGATGAGGTGCTGTTCCTCGAGTTTACGGTGAGCTTCCGTGGAACAATGCAAGAGGCCAAGGACGGTGAGGTCCGAGTGGGAATGGGGTGGTGAATTAAAATTAGTACTAGTGTTTACATGAATAGTCTGTTTTCAACAGATTTGGGAATAGATACGTCATACAGTCTTATCAATGACATTTTCCTTTGATGTAGTCAAAGTATTGTGTATAAAGGATCATGGTTTTCAACAGTATCTCAGAGAGTGCTCAATAGATACAGGAGCCAGATATCCACTCTCTGTATACAGTTAAAGACTGATCACCTTTACTGTGTATCAATAAAATCTGTTCCATATACCCAACTATGAAGTCTCATGCTTACTCGAAACATGTTGTTGTGAACCAGAGGAGGAAGGAAGTTGATTGCTACAGTAGGTAGGATACATTTTGCTAATTTCAGGATTCATTCATTCGTCTCGGGATGAGGACAGTGGGAGCAGGGCCATGATTATTGCCCATCAGCAGTTACCGTCTCGCCTCTGAGTCAGAAGGTTGTGGGTTCAAGACCCACTCCTGAAACTTGAACACATAATCTAGGCTGACACTCCAGTGCAGTACTGAGGGAGTGCCGCACTGTCGGAGGAGCTGTCTTGTGGATGAGACGGGAAGCCGAGGCCCCGTATGCCCTCTCAAGTGGACGTAATAGATCCCAATGCCACTATTTCTAAGATGAGCAGGGGAGTTATCCCCGGTGTCCTGGGCCAATATTTTTCCCTCAACCAAAACCACTCAAAACAGATTATCTGGTCATTATCACATTGCAGTTAGTGGGATCTTGCTGTGCGCAAATTGGCTGCCACGTTTCCTACATCATTGCATAGTATTTATAATACAGAAAGAGGCCATTCCACCCAACTGGTCCGTGCCGGTGTTTATGCTCCACACGAGCCTCCTCCCACCCCTCTTCATCTCGCCCCATCAACATATCCTTCTGTTCCTGTCTCCCTCATGTGCTTATCAAGCTTCCCCTTAAACGCATCTATGCTGTTCGCCTCAACTACCCCTTGGCTGTAAAGCGCTTTGGGACAGCCTGCGGTCGTGACAGGTGCAAAATAAATGCAAGTCTTTCTTTTATCCCTAGTTCCCTACATTACAACAGCGACTACACTTCAAAAAAGTATTAATTGGCTGTAAAGCGCTTTGGGACGTCCGGTGGTCGTGAAAGGCGGTGTAGAAATGCAAGTTCTTTCCCTTTTTTCCCTGGCAATTGAGTGGCTTGCAGTTGCAAGGCCACTTCATTGAGAGCCCAGCAGAGCACGGGCTGGAGTCGGGTGTGGGCCACCCCAGGTAGGGGTGGCGGTTTGCCCCATCTCTGATGGGCGTTACTGAACCAGTTGGGGTTCTTGCACCAAGCTGGCAGCTTTCATAGTCATCTGTCGACTGCTGTCGGTCCACAGATTATCCAAAGTACTGTGGGAATTATGATTCCACATTAAGCTGCCAGATATAATCAAATTTAGTTTCAATTGGAATCCATTAGGGTCAATGAATGGAAATCAGCCTGACCTCTAACAATGCTCTTTTCACATTTACCCCTCGAACATTAAACTAGAAAATACACGTTCATTTCTTCAGCCTGGTTGTGGAGCTCGATCAAAATGGGCCAAAAAAGATTTCATTTGAACGTGTGGCTAATTTTTTCAAAATCCTTCCCGAGCACCGTGACAAGGTGGGGAAGGCTCCTGACCTGAGAGCTGTACTGGCGGAAGTATAACTCCTGGTAGGTCCACCCAAACCCAGACAGGTCGAACGGCAGGAGTCAGACTAAAAGCCAGTCCACCAGTCTTGCTAGTCGGGAGTTGGGAGTCAGGCTGACGACCTGTCCGCGTTACAATGCCTTTCGTTACGGAAACAGCCCGGAGACGAGGCAAGTCTGTCACAGGCCAGCACTTCTCAACATCGTCTGTGGAGAACCACCATCTGCCGGGTGTGAGGCAAGTTGATACTTGGAGTCAAATCTCTGGCATTTATGTAGCACCTTTCACGACCACCGGATGTCCCAAAGCACTTTACAGCCAATGAAGTGCTTTTTGAAGCACAGTCACTGTTGTAATGTATCAGGAAAGGATGAACAGGCTGGGTCTCTTTTCTCTTGAAAAGTGACCTAATCGAGCTCTTTAAAATTATGAAAGGTTTTGATAAGAGCAGACACAGAGAGAATGTTTCCACTTGTGGTGGAAGATCATAACTAGAGGCCATCAATATAAGATAGTCACCAAGAAATCCAATAGGGAATTCAGGAGAAACTTCTTTACCCAGAGAGTGGTGAGAATGTGGAACTCGCTGCCACAGGGAGTGGTTGAGGGGAATAGTATAGATGCATTTAAGGGGAGGCTAGATAAGCACATAGATACATAGATACATAGAAGATAGGAGCAGGAGTAGGCCATTCGGCCCTTCGTGCCTGCTCCGCCATTCGATGAGATCATGGCTGATCCTTTAATTCAGTATCCCGTCCCCGCCTTCTCTCCGTAACCCTTAACCCCTTTTGCCCGTAGAAATATATCTAATTCCCTCTTAAATATATTTAATGAGCTGGCGTACACTGCCCTCTGTGGCAATGAGTTCCACAGGTTCACCACTCTCTGAGTGAAGAAATTCCCCCTCATCTCTGTCCTAAATGGTTTAGCCCTTATCCTTAAATTATGTCCTCTAGTTCTGTTCTCACCCGCCAAGGGAAACATTCCTTCTGCATCCAGTCTGTCTAGACCTGTCAGAATTTTATACACTTCTATGAGGTCCCCTCTCAATCTTCTAAACTCCAGTGTGTACATCCCTAAACTACATAGTCTCTCCTCATAGGTCATTCCCGCCATTCCTGGTATCAGCCTGGTGAATCGCCGCTGCACCCCCTCCATGGCAAGAACATCCTTCCTCAGATGAGGCGACCAAAACTGTACACAGTACTCGAGGTGTGGTCTCACCAGTGCCCTGTACAGCTGCAGCAAGGTATCCCTGTTCCTGTATTCTAACCCATTTGCTATGAAGGCCAGCATACCGTTTGCCTTCTTGACCGCCTGTTGCACCTGCATGCTCGCCTTCAGTGACTGGTGTACAAGAACACCCAGGTCTCTCTGTACTTCCCCCTCTCCCAATCTATTGCCATTTAAATAATAATTTGCCCTCCCGTTCCTGCACCCAAGGTGGATAACTTCGCACTTGTCCACATTATAGTGCATCTGCCATTTATCCGCCCAATCGCCCAGTCTGTCCAAATCGCTCTGGAGCTTCCTGGTCTCTTCCTCTGAGCCCACCCCCCCTCCTAGTTTAGTGTCGTCTGCAAATTTGGAAATGCTGCATCCGACTCCCTGATCCAGGTCATTAATGTAAATTGTGAACAGCTGGGGGCCCAGGACAGATCCCTGTGGTACCCCACTTGTTACTGCCTGCCATTCAGAAAATGAGCCGTTTATTCCAACTCTCTGTTTTCTATCTGACAGCCAGTTCCCTATCCACGCCAAAACTTTCCCCTTTATCCCATGAGCCTCAATTTTCCATGCTAATCTTTTATGTGGGACCTTATCGAAGGCCTTTTGGAAGTCCAGGTACACCACATCTACTGGCTCTCCCCCATCTATTCTACCAGTTACTCCCTCAAAAAATTCCAATAGATTAGTCAAGCACGATTTACCCTTTGTAAATCCATGTTGACTCTGTCCTATCCTGTCCCCATTTGCTAAGTGCTCCGCTATTTCATCCTTAATGATGGACTCCAGCATTTTGCCCACAACTGATGTAAGGCTTACAGGTCTGTAATTACCTGCTTTTTCCCTACCCCCCTTTTTGAATAGTGGGGTAACGTTAGCTACCCTCCAATCCATCGGCACTGTTCCCGAGTCTAATGAATTCTGAAAAATCATCCTTAGTGCATCCGCTATCTCTAGGGCCACCTCCTTCAGTACCCTAGGATGCATGTTATCAGGCCCTGGGGATTTGTCCACCTTCAATCCCTTTAGCTTCCTTAACACCATATCCTTAGAGATATTGATTTGCGTCAGTTCCTCCTTTGCCAATGTCCCTATTTTTCCCGATATCCCAGGGAGGTTTTTTGTGTCTTCCTTCGTAAAGACTGACCCAAAGTATGCATTTAGTTGATCTGCCATTTCCTTATTTCCCATTATATATTCCCCCGTATCTGACTGCAATGGACCAACTTTGGTTTTCACCAGTCTTTTCCTTTTGATATATTTATAAAAGCTTTTGGAGTTAGTTTTTATATTTTCCGCCAGCTTGTTTTCGTAAGCTATTTTGCCCCTCTTGATCATGCCCTTTGCCCTCCTTTGCTCTATCTTAAACTGTTCCCAATCTTCCGCTCTGGCGCTTTTTTTGGCTATTTTATACGCCCTATCTTTGGATTTTATGCTGTCTCTAATTTCCCCTGTTATTCACGGTTGAGTCACCTTTTTAGATTTCCTTTTATGCCAGATTGGTATAAACAATTTTTGCAATTTTGTCATTCTATCTTTAAATGTTTGCCATTGTTTATCTACCTCCAGTCCTCCCAGGAACGTTGTCCAATCAGACCTACTCAGTTCCCGTCTCATGGCATCATAATTCCCCTTGTTTAAATTCAGGACCTTAGTCTCTGAGTCAATTTCTTCGCTCTCCATTTCGAGTGAGAAATCGATCATGTTATGATCGCTCTGACCCAAGGGTCCCCGTACAACAAGATTACTGATTAGTCCCTTCTCATTGCACAGTACCCAGTCCAATATAGCCTGTTCCCGAGTTGGTTCCTCGACATATTGATCCAGATAACCATCCCTTAAACACTCAAGGAATTCCTCCTCCTCATTATTTTTACTGATTAGGCTAGTCCAATCTATATGTAAGTTAAAGTCACCTATGATGACAGCTGTGCTCTTATTGCACGCTTCTCTAATTTCCCTCGTGATGCCCTCCCTAACCTCTATTTTACTATTTGGAGAAGGGAATAGAGAGTTATGCTGATAAGGTAGACGGGAGGAGGCTCGAGTGGAGCATAAACACTGGCATGGACTGGTTGGACTGTATATCCTATGAAACATGTCAGCTAATTTGCACACAGCAAGCTCCCACAAACAGCAATGTGATAATGACCAGATAATCTGTTTTTTAGTGATGTTGATTGACCAGGACACCGGGGACAACTCCCCTCCTCTTCTTCGAAATAGTGCCATGGGATCTTTTACCCCACCTGAGAGAGCAGACGGGGGGGGGGGGCCTCGGTTTAACACCTCATCCGAAAGACGGCACCTCTGACAGTGCAGCACTCCCTCAGTACTGCACTGGAAGCGTCAGCCTGGATTTTTGTGCTCAAGTCTCTGGAGTGGGGACGTGAACCCACAACCTTCTGACTCAGAGGCAAGGGTGCTGCCCACTGAGCCACGGCTGGCACACATCACCATTGCTAACAGTGGCAGATGTCAGCTGTCAGTTCAATCGGTTTGAGTGTGTAAATTGCCAATAGCAGGCCGGTTCGAATGCGTTTCAGTTGGATTAATTAAAGGGAACGTGTTGCAGCCCCACTGAAATCCCCCATTGCCTCCGTCGGCGCTGCGTTCCACTGTTAACATTCTTCGCTAACACGCTCACATTCTGACTGTGAGTAATGAATTTATCCTTCCCATTCATCTCACCTTGAGCAACGCTGCAAGAATCTCTCCGCTTTGCCCTTTAGCGAGGATCTAACAGTCCTTAGTCAGCACTTAAAAAAAAAACTTTACGATCTTTTGTTAACCCACTCTCGCAAGAGGGCAAATCTCTGAGTGGGGCAAATACCAGAAGACAGCTTCATCAGTGATTTCAACAACAACAAGGACAACTTATATTGATATACCGCCTTTAACGTAGTAAAACGGTCCAAGGTGCTTCACAGGAGCGATTATCAAACAGAATTTGACACCGAGTCACATAAGGAGATATTAGGACAGAGAACCAAAAGCTTGGTCAAAGAGGTGGGTTTTAAGGACCGTCTTAAAGGAGGAGAGAGAGGTAGAGAGGCGGAGAGGTTTAGGGAGGGAATTCCAGAGCTTAGGGCCCCGGGCAACAGAAGGCACGGCCACCAATGGTGGAGCGATTATAATCAGGGATGCTCAAGAGGGCAGAATTAGAGGAGCACAGATATCTCGGAGGGTGGTGGGGCTGGAGGAGATTACAAAGGTAGGGAGGGTCGAGGCCATGGAGGGATTTGAAAACAAGGATGAGAATTTTAAAATTGAGGCGTTGCTTAATTGGGAGCGAGCACAGGGGGCGATGGGTGAACAGGACTTGGTGCGAGTTAGGACACGGGCAGCTTAGTTTTGGATGGCCTCAAGTTTACGGAGAGTGGAATATGGGAGGCCAGCCAGGAGTGCGTTGGAATAGTCAAGTCTAGATGGTCCTGACAGTGCTCTCCTATTTCCTCATGTCTGCTCTTTATGTTAAACTTTGCCTACAGAGGAAATATAATAATAATAATATAATAATTCAACTTTATTGTCATTGTACAATGCACAACAAAATGTGCTCTTGCAAGCTCCCATGAGTCCAGTACAAATAACATTAACATTAAACGTAAATAGCACCGTCCTGGGAGAAGCAAAGCCGCTGCGTCTGTGCGCGCCGCTATTCCATTTCCACCATTCCTCCTGTCTGACAATCTTCAGCCCAATGCCTGGGCCTGCTCATCAGCTGCCCCTCCTGGGGCTCCTTCTGTGACCTTCTCACCAACCGCCCCTCCTCGGGGCTCCTTCTAGTGACCTTCTGCACCTGGTCTTCCCTGATGGTCATCCCTCCAGGTACTAACCAGGCCTGGCTCTGCTTAGCTTCAACAAGCCTTGCCAGTGACCCTGTCCCTAGTCCCAGGAACAGGGACTGTAGAGGGACACAGAGAGAGAATGAGAGTCCACAGCAAACCACACGAGGGTCCTGGTATCGCTGTCTGAGGCTAATGTCTTCTGTTTTCCATAAATGACTGGCTTTCCTGAAATAGTGGATTCTGAATCACATCTGGTATTTTATCCAGGTATAATTGTGTACAACACACACACCTCCCTATCGGACAGGAATGGGTTCATTGGGAGATGGACGTTGATAGTAACTCTGGTCACTTTCATGTGGGGTCAATTGGTGGCTTATCTCCTCTGTTTGATTATAATGTGGCAAGTTCCCAATTCACTCAGAACACCCAGCGTAGCACCAACATCACAGCTTCCAGCCCTGGCCTGTGCTGAGTTAGCTGTCACCATTCACGGAGTCGCACAGTTTGCCTCAGCATCTCTAGGCTAGGCAGGGGGCGGGGAACATTCAGCCAGAGCTACTTCCCTTGAATGCCATGTAAGTGGGGTCCCTTTGGGGTTGAGGTGCCAGCCGTAGCTCAGTGGGCAGCACTCTCGCCTCTGAGTCAGAAGGTTGTGAGTATCAAGTCGCACTCCAGAGATCTGAGCACAAAATCTAGGCTGACGCTCCAGTGCAGTGCTGAGGGAGTGCTGCCCTGTCGGAGGTGCTGTCTTTCGGATGAGACGTTAAACCGAGGCCCCGCCTGCTCTCTCAGGTGGACGTTAAAGATCCCATGGCACTGTTTCGAAGAAGAGCAGGGGAGTTTTCCCTGGTGACCTGGCCAATATCTATCCCTCAATCAACATCACTGAAACAGGTTAATCTGGTCATTATCACATTGCTGTTTGTGGGAGCTTTCTGTGCGCAATTTGGCAGCTGCATTTCCAACATTACAACAGCGACTACACCACAAAAGCACTTCATTGGCTGTGAAGCGCTTTGGGACGTCCAGTGACCATGAAAGGTGCTGTAGAAATGCAAGTCTGTCTTTATTAAAACTTTTCTGCTTCAAGCTCGTAAAGCACCCACATTAGGAGAAAGTAACCTTTGATTGATTCTGACAGCCTCCAGTCCCTGCTTCCAGCCTATCTGACTGGTTCTGGCAGATGCCAGTCGTGATTGCCAGGGTAGATGCTGAGAGGTTGTTTCCCCTGGCTGGAGTGTCTAGAACTAGGAGGCATAGTCTCAGGATAAGGGGTAGGCCATTTAAGACTGAGATGAGGAGCAATTTCTTCACTCAGAGGGTGGTGAATCTTTGGAATTCTCTGCCCCAGAGGGCTGTGGATGCTGAGTCGTTCAGTATATTCCAGACTGAGATCGATAGATTTTTGGACTCTAGGGGAATCAAAGGATATGGAGATCGGGCGGGAAAGTGGAGTTGAGGTCGAAGATCAGCCATGATCTTATTGAATGTTGGAGCCAGGCTTGAGGGGCCGAATGGCCGACTCCTGCTCCTAATTCTTATGATCTTATGTGCCTTCTAATTGATCTGATTAATTGATAGTGACAAACTCCGCTGAAATGAGCCATGTCACCTTAAAACATGGATGGATAGCAGGTGCTGGCTTCAGGAGGTACCATCTGATCCTGTTCGGCTTCCTTTGCATATGAACGTGGTTACCATGGCACCAGCTCCCTCCCACAGCAGATAACCGATAAATGAATAGGATCTGAGAAGAATTTCTCCACCTGGGCTAGAAGGGAGACAATAAAACTGGGAAATGGAACACAAGTTTGAACAATAACTAAACGCAAGCATATTTCAAGGGAAGAAGAGTTTCGAAGAGGAAGTGACTAATAAGGGAAGTGAGGAGCTAGAAAGACTTGCATTTCTATAGCGCCTTTCACAACCTCAGCACGTCCCAAAGCGCTTTACAGCCAATAAAGTACTTTTTGAAGTGTAGTCACTGTTGTAATGTAGGGAAACGCGGCAGACAATTTGCGCACAGCAAGCTCCCACAAACAGCAATGTGAAATTGGTCAGATAATCTGTTTTTAGTGATGTTGATTGAGGGATAACAATTGGCCCCAGGACACCGGGGGAGAACTCCCCTGGTCTTCTTCGAAATAGTGTCTCAGGATCTTTTCACGTCCACCTGAGAGAGCAGATGGGGCCTTGGTTTAACAGTTAGCGTGGAGGAGAAGCATCCGGGAAGGCGCCAAACACCTCGAGTCTCTTCACCAGGAGCAAGCGGAAGCCAAGCGCAGGCAGCGGAAGGAGCGCACGTCAACCCAAGCACCCCACCCACCCGCCCCTTCAACCACCGTCTGGGGGAGGGTTTAAACTAAAATGGCAGGGGGTTGGGAACCTGAGCAGGGAGACAGAGGAGAGGGAAACAGGGATAAAAGCAAAAGATAGGAAGGAGAAAAACAAAAGTGGCAGTCAGAGAAATCAACGGTTTAAATCAAACATGGCCACAGTAAATAATAATTCTAAAAGGTCTAAGAACGTTAAAAAAACAAGCTTGAAGGCTTTGTGTCTTAATGCGAGGAGCATTCGTACTAAGGTGGATGAATTAGCTGCGCAAATAGAGGTAAACGAATATGATTTGATTGGGATTACGGAAACATGGCTCCAGGGTGGCCAAGGCTGGGAACTCAACATCCAGGGGTATTCAATATTCAGGAAAGATAGGCAAAAAGGAAAAGGAGGTGGGGTAGCATTGCTGGTTAAAGAGGGGATTAACACAATTGTAAGGAAGGATATTAGCTCTGATGTTGTAGAATCTGTATGGGTAGAACTGAGAAATACCAAGGGGCAGAAAACGTTAGTGGGAGTGGTATATAGACCTCCAAACAGTAATGCGGAGGTTGGGGATGGCATTAAAAGGAAAATTAGAGAAGCGTGCAATAAGGGCACTGTAGTTATCATGGGTGACTTTAATCTACATATAGATTGGGCTAACCAAATTAGTAACAATACTGGGGAAGAGGAATTCCTGGAGTGTATACGGGATGGTTTCCTGGACCAATATGTCGAGGAACCAACTAGAGATCAGGCCATCTTAGACTGGGTATTATGTAATGAGAAAGGATTAATTAGCAATCTTGTTGTACGAGGCCCCTTGGGTCGGAGTGATCATAATATGATAGAATTCCTCATTAAGATGGAGAGTGAAGTACTTGACTCAGAGGCTAGGGTCCTGAATTTAAATAAAGGAAACTATGATGGTATGAGGCGCGAGTTGGGTAGGATTGATTGGGGAATGTCACTTAAAGGGTTGACAGTGGATAGGCAATGGCAAACATTCAAAGACCGCATGGATGAACTACAGAATTTGTTCATCCCAGTTTGGCATAAAAATAAAACAAAACAGGTGGCTCAACCGTGGCTAACAAGGGAAATTAGGGATAGCATAAGATCAAAGGAGAGGACATATTAATTGGCCAGAAAAAGCAGTAAACCTGAGGATTGGGGGCAGTTTAGGATTCAACAAAGGAGGACAAAGGGATTAATTAAAAAGGGGAAAATAGAGTATGAGAGTAAGCTTTCAGTCAACATAAAAACTGACTGTAAAAGCTTTTATAGATATGTGAAGAGAAAAAGATTGGTGAAGTCAAGCGTAGGTCCCTTGCAGTCAGAATCAGGGGAATTTATAATGGGGATCAAAGAAATGGCAGGCCAATTAAATACATATTTTGGTTCTGTCTTCACAAAGGAGGACACAAATAACCTCCCAGAGATGTCGGGGAACATAGGGTCTGATGAAAGGGAGGAACTGAAAGAAATCAGTATTTGTAGGGAAATGGTGTTAGGGAAATTGATGGGATTGAAGGCCGATAAATCCCTAGGGCCTGATAATCTACATTCTTGGGTACTTAAGGAAGTGGCCCTAGAAATAGTAGATGCATTGCTAGTCATCTTCCAAAATTCTATAGACTCTGGAACAGTTCCCATGGATTGGATTTACAAAGGGTAAATCGTGCTTGACTAATCTACTGGAATTTTTTGAGGATGTAACTGGTAAAATAGATAAGGGAGAACCAGTGGATGTGGTGTATTTGGACTTTCAAAAGGCTTTCGATAAGGTCCCGCATAAGAGATTAGCGTGTAAAGTTAAGGCACATGGGATTGGGGGCAAGGTATTGACTTGGATAGAGAACTGGTTGGCAGACAGAAAGCAAAGAGTTGGAATAAACGGGTCTTTTTCCAAGTGGCAGGCAGTGACTAGTGGGGTACCGCAGGGATCGGTCCTTGGACCCCAGCTATTCGCAATATATATTAATGATCTAGACAAGGTAACTAGATGTAATATCTCCAAGTTTGCAGACGACACAAAGCTGGGTGGGCGTGTGTGCTGTGAGGAGGATGCCGAGAAACTCCAGTATGATTTGGACAGGTTGGGTGATTGGGCAGAAGCATGGCAGATGCAATATAACATGGATAAATGTGAGGTTATCCACTTTGGTGGCAAAAACAGGAAGGCAGATTATTATCTGAATGGCAATAGATTGGGAGAAGGGGAAGTGCAATGAGACCTGGGTGTCCTTGTGCACCAGTCGCTGAAGGTAAGCATGTAGGTGCAGCAGGCGGTTAAGAAGGCAAATGGTATGTTGGCCTTTGTAGTGAGAGGGTTTGAGTACAGGAACAAGGATGTCTTGCTGCAGTTGTACAAGGCTTTGGTGAGACCACATCTTGAGTATTGTGTGCAGTTTTGGTCGCCTTATCTGAGGAAGGATGTTCTTGCCATGGAAGGAGTGCAGCGAAGATTCACCAGGCTGATACCTGGGATGGCAGGAATGACGTATGAGGAGAGATTGGGTCAATTGGGCTTATACTCGTTGGAGTTTAGAAGAATGAGAGGGGATCTCATTGAAACTTATAAAATTCAGACAGGACTGGACAGACTAGATGCAGGAAGGATGTTCCCGATGGTCGGGGAGTCCAGAACCAGGGGGCACAGTCTAAGGGTAAGGGGTAAGCCATTTAGGACAGAGATGAGGAGGAATTTCTTCACCCAGAGAGTGGTGAACCTGTGGAATTCTCTACCACAGAAGGCAGTAGAGGTCAATTCATTAAATATATTCAAGAAGGAGTTGGATATATTTCTTAAGGCTAAAGGGATCAAGGGATATGGGGAGAAAGCAGGGACAGGGTACTGAATTTGGATGATCAGCCATGATCTCATTGAATGGTGGAGCAGGCTCGAGGGGCTGAATGGCCTACTCCTGCTCCTATCTTCTATGTTTCTATGTCTGCCCCACCTGTGACAGAGACTGTAGGTCCCACATTGGACTCATCAGTCACCTGCAAACTCATTTTTAATGTGGAAGCAAGTCATCCTCGGTTCCGAGGGACTGCCTAAGAAGAAGAAGAAGCGTGTGAGGAAAATAGAGGGAGTTAAGCAGGAATATAAAGGTATAGAGTAGGTTAGTGAAGGGAGCTCATGTAGTAATACCAGAATTCTTTCAGTGTCACCTGTGGGTGAGGAAACATGAGCAAGTTAATTGCAATGTGTGGTTGTGAAAAGTTACACATTATGGATGGGCTGCAACCTAAATTTTGGGGAAACACAGCTACTGCCACACAGAAAGGTAGCTCCTTTCACGACCACCGGACGTCTCAAGGCGCTTCACAGCCAATGAAGTACTTTTTGAAGTGTAGTCATTGTTGTAATGTAGGGAAACGCAGCAGCCAATGTACGTACAACAAGCTCCCACGAACCGCAATGTGATAATGACCAGATAATCTGTTTTGTAGTGATGTTGGTTGAGGAATAAATATTGGCCCCAGGACACTGGGGAGAACTCCCCTGCTCTTCTTCGAAATAGTGGTCCTGGGATCTTTTACGTTCACCCGAGAGAGCAGACGGGGCCTCGGTTTAACGTCTCATCCGAAAGGCAGCACCTCCGACCGTGCAGCGCTCCCTCGGTACTGCACTGGGAGTGTCAGGCTCGATCATGGGCTCAAGTCTCTGGAGTGGGACAGCATAAAAAAACTGTAATTACAAGTCATTTTAGTAGACTTAGGGTGCACGTACAACACATGTTTTACACGGACACTAAACGTGTGGGCCTAGAAATCGATTCCCGCCCAGGCCCACCCGATATTGGGCCTCTGGCCTTATCTACATCAAACCAGACAGCTGTGTCGCCAGCGATCTAATTGAGGCATTTAAGATGATTAAAGGATAGATAGAGAGTTGATAGGGGAGATAGAGAGAAACTATTTCCTCTGGTGCGGCGAGTCCAGAACAAGGGGGGCATAACCTTAAAATTAGAGCCAGGCCGTTCAGGGGTGATGTCAGGAAGCACTTCTTCACACAAAGGGTAGTGGAAATCTGGAACTCTCTGCACCACCCCCGCCTTTAAAAAGTCTGTTGAGGCTTGGGGGGTGGGGGGGGCAGTCAATTGAAAATTTCAAGTCTAAGATTGATAGGTTTTTGTTGGGTAAGGGTATCAAGGGAGATGGAACCAAAGCAGGCACATGGAGATAAGATACAGATCTGCCATGATCTAATTGAATGGCGGAACAGGCTTGAGGGGCTGAACGGCCTACTGTTGTTCCTATGGTCCGAAAGCCTCAGAAAATGTATCATTTACACTTTTCGTTCAGTGGCAAGCTTAAGTTTCACTACAGCATAGACTGTAAGCAAAGCAATCTGTTGCCTGGTCTCACAATTAGGTTGGTTGCTAAGATCACAATGTCACAATATGCATTCCCAGAGTTAATTATATCGCTATAGGCAATAGGTGCCAGGTTGTCAAGTGGATAAAGGCTATAAAGAATTTATCTTTGAATTTATCACAAATTCCCTTGTCATACGGGCCTGCCTCAAAGAAACTAAACATTTGATAAGAAGTAAACCATTGATCTTTTATTTTCAAATATTTTAAATCAGATAAAGGCTCTGAATTTACCTTTTGGGTTGGTTGTCTATTGAAATGCATTTAAGGGGAGGCTAGACAAGCATAAGAGGGAGAAGGGAATAGAGGGTTAGGCTGATAGATTTAGATGAGGAAGGAGGGGAGGAGGCTCGAGTGGAGCATAAACACCGGCATGGACTGGTTGGACTGAATGGCCTGTTTCTGTGCCGTATATCCTGTGTAATCCTATGAAATAAAATTTAAAATGGAGGGCACCCAGCCCTTTTATAAGATCCGTGTTGCTGCATTTTATAATAAAGGCCAACATACCATTTGCTTTCCTAATTGCTTGCTGTACCTGTATATTAACTTTCAGTGATTCGTGTACAAGGACACCCAGGTCCCTCTGAACACCAACATTGCCCAATCTCTCACCATTTAAAAAACACTCTGCTTTTCTATTTTTCCTACCAAAGTGGATAACTTCACATTTCTCCACATTATATTCCATTTGGCGTGTTCTGGCCCACACACTTAGCCTGTCTATATCCCCTTGAAGCCTCCTCGCATCGTCCTCACAACTTACGTTCCCACCCAGCTTTGTATCATCAGCAAACTTGGATATATTACATTTAGTCCCCTCATCCAAATCATTGAAGTAGATTGTGAATAGCTGAGGCCCCAGCACTGATCCTTGCGGTACCCCACCAGTTACTGCCTGCCAACATGAAAATGACCCGTTTATTCCTACTCTCTACATAAGAACATAAGAAATAGGAACGAACATACGAATTAGGATCAGGGGTAGGCCACTCGGCCCCTCAAGCCTGCTCCGCCATTCAATAAGATCATGGCTGATCCGATTACTCCACATTCCCACCTACCCCCGATAACCTTTCACCCCCTAGCTTATCAAGAATCTATCTACCTCTGCCTTAAAAATATTCAGACTCTGCTTCCACTGCCCTCTGAGGAAGAGAGTTGGAGTATAATGTGGGAAAATGTGAAGAAAAGAGAAGCAAAAGATTAGTTAAATGGAGAGAGACTACAGAATGCTGCGGTACAGCAGGATCTGGGTGTCCTCGTACACGAAACACAAAAAGTTAGTATGCAGATACAGCAAGTAATTGGGAAGGCAAATGGAATGTTGGCCTTTATTGCAAGGGGGATGGAGTATAAAAGTAGGGAAGTCTTGCTACAACTGTACAGGGCGTTGGTGAGACCACACCTGGAGCACTGCGTACAGTTTTGGTCTCCTTATTTAAGGAGGGATATATTTGCATTGGAGGCAGTGCAGAGAAGGTTCACGAGGTTAATTCCTGAGATGAAAAGGTTGTCTTATGAGGAAAGGTTGAGCAGGTTGGGCCTATATTCATTGGAGTTTAGAAGAGTGAGAGGTCATCTTATTGAAACATATAAGATTCTGAGGTTGCATGACAGGGTAGATGCTGAGAGGATGTTTCTCCTCTTGGGGGAATCTAGAACTAGGGGGCATAATTTCAGGATAAGGCGTCACCCATTTAAGATGGAGATGAGGAGGAATTTCTTCTCTCAGATGGTCGTGACTCAGAGCTATGGAGGCTGAGTCATTGAATATATTCAAGGTGGAGATAGACAGATTTTTGAGCTACAGGGGAGTCAAGGGTAATCGGGAACAGTGGCGTTGAGGCCAAGATCAGATCAGCCATGATCTTATTGAATGGAGGAGCAGGCTCGAGGGGCCGAATGGCCAACTCCTGCTCCTATTTCTTATGTTCTTATGACCATGATGCCTGTTATGAATCTTATGATCCATGAAGAAAGACTCATGAAATAACACTGGATGGCCAGCTAGTGGCGCCGCCCAAGGAGTATAAATACTTGGGCGTGGGCCCAGCTTGCCCAGGACATTTTGTAAGACAGGAACTAGTGAAGTACAACTAGACCTCCATGTTTTGAAACAAGTTGATTAAAGCCTTGCTTTATATTCAAACCAAGTTGATGCGCTATCAATTACTCATAAAAGACTGAGAGTTAGAAGAGTAACTAAAGGCTTTATTAACAACAGAATGGAGGTCTGCCTCGAGTGGTCGACCGGTCCAGGATACAAAGGGCTGGGGAGCAGTCACCTTTATACTAGGACCTGTGGGAGGAGTCAGCCGAGGCATGTCCAGGCATGTACACAGTGGAATACAAACAGGACAAACAGGAATACAAACAATGGTTTACCACATTCACCCCTTGTTTAAAATTGAGTCCGGCGGGGTGAAGTGTATTAAAAGTTAGTGTATTGGAGTCTCTCCGGAGGTCTTGTCTGCCGCTGTGATCGGCGTGGCGACGGCAGGGGTAGTGAAGCTTCCGGCGTCGAGTCCAGCGTAGGCTGTGGCACAGGCGTGTCGTCCTCGTAGATGTCGAGCGGGTCGCGGGGCCCAGGCCTGCCGTCTGCTGGGGCTGGATATCGGATCGTGGGGGGGGGTGGTAGTGGGTAGTGGGTTACTGCGGTCCCCGAGGGTGCAAGGTCTCTTATGGAGACTGTGTCCTCCCGCCCGTCCGGGTATGCGATGTAAGCATACTGGGGGTTGGCGTGGAGGAGGTCGACCCTCTTGACCAGGGGGTCCGTTTTATGGGTCCTCACGTGTCTTCTCAGTAGGACCGGCCCTGGGGACGTCAGCCATGGCGGTAGCGATGTCCCCGATGTGGACTTCCTTGGGAAGACAAACATTTTCTCATGAGGGGTGGCGTTAGTGGCAGTGCAGAGCAGTGACCGAATAGAGTGGAGCGCATCGGGGAGCACATCCTGCCAGCGGGAGGTTGGAAGGCCCCTAGACTTTAAGGCTAGCAGGACGGCCTTCCAAACTGTCGCATTTTCTCTTTCCACCTGTCCGTTCCCCCGGGGGTTGTAACTGGTGGTCCTGCTTGTGGCAATACCCCTAGTTAGCAGGTACTGATGGAGTTCGTCGCTCATAAACGATGAGCCCCGGTCGCTATGGATATAGCTGGGGAAGCCGAACAGGGTGAAGAGGTTGTTCAGACATTTAATGACCGTGGCACTGGTCATGTCCGGGCAGGGGAAGGCGAACGGGAAACGGGAGTACTCATCAATAATATTGAGGAAGTACACATTGCGGTCGGAGGAGGGGAGAGGCCCTTTAAAATCAACGCTCAGGCGCTCGAAGGGGCGAGTGGCTTTTATCAGGTGGGCCCTGTCTGGTCTATAAAAGTGCGGTTTGCACTCAGCGCAGACTTGGCAGTTCCTGGTCATGGTCCTGACCTCCTCAATAGAGTAAGGCAGGTTGCGGGCCTTGATGAGGTGGAAGAACCTGGTGACCCCCGGGTGGCAGAGGTCATTGTGGAGGACCCGTAGTCTATCGATCTGCGCACTGGCGCAGGTGCCACACGATAGCGCATCCGGGGGTTCATTTAGCTTCCCGGGCCGGTACAAGATCTCGTAGTTGTAGGTGGAAAGTTCGATTCTCCACCTCAAGATCTTGTCATTTTTGATTTTGCCCCTCTGCTTGTTGTTAAACATAAAAGCAACTGAACGCTGGTCAGTGAGCAGGGTAAATCGTTTTCCGGCCAGGTAGTGCCTCCAATGACGCACAGCCTCCACAATCGCCTGGGCCTCCTTCTCAACAGCGGAGTGTCTGGTCTCCGGGCCTTGGAGGGTTCGTGAAAAGAAGGCCACGGGTCTCCCCGCCTGATTGAGGGTAGCGGCCAGGGCAAAGGCGGACGCGTCGCTTTCCACCTGGAAGGGGATGGATTCGTCCACTGCGTGCATGGTGGCTTTGGCAATGTCCTCCTTGATACGGTGGAAGGCTAAGCGGGCCTCTGCCGTCAAGGGAAAAGAGGTGGACTTGATCAGCGGACGGGCCTTGTCCGCATAGTAGGGGACCCACTGGGCGTAATAGGAGAAAAACCCTAGGCACCTCTTCAGGGTCTTGAGGCAGTGGGGCAGTGGAAGTTCCATAAGGGGACGCATCCGGTCGGGGTCGGGGCCGATGACTCCGTGTTCCACAACACAGCCAAGGATGGCGAGGCGGTTTGTGCGGAATATGCACTTCTCCTTGTTATATGTCAGGTTTAGGAGTTGGGCGGTGCGGAGGAATTTTTCAAGGTTTGCGTCATGGTCCTGCAAGTCACGGCCGCAGATGGTCACATTGTCCAGATATGGGAAAGTGGCCTGCAACGCATTTTGATCTACCATCCGGTCCATCTCCCTTTGGAAGACGGAGACCCCGTTGGTGACGCCAAAGGGAACCCTAAGGAAGTGATAGAGGCGGCCGTTTGCCTCAAAGGCAGTGTACTGGCGGTCCTCAGGGCGGATGGGGAGCTGGTGGTACGCTGATTTCAGGTCAATGGTCGAGAAGACGCGGTACTGCGCGATCTGGTTGACCATATCAGCTATACGGGGGAGTGGGTAGGCGTCCAGTAGGGTGTAGCGATTTATTGTCTGGCTGTAGTCGATGACCAGGCGCTGCTTCTCGCCGGTCTTAACGACCACAACCTGGGCTCGCCAGGGGCTGGTGCTGCCCTCAATAATCCCTTCTTTCAGGAGCCGCTCCACTTCGGTTTTAATGAAAACCCTGTCCCCGGCACTGTATCGCCTGCTCTTTGTGGCGATGGGCTTACAGTCGGGGGTGAGGTTAGCAAACAGTGGTGGGGGGGTGACTCTGAGTGTGGAGAGGTTGCACCTGGTGCGCGGCGGGCAATTTGGAAGCTGCTGGCTGCGGACTGTGAGTGGGGGTAGGGGTCCACCGTACGCCATCGTAACACTTTTAAGGTGGCACTGAAAATCTAACCCCAGCAGGATGGCAGCGCAGAGGTCAGGCAGGACCAGAAGTTTAAAATGATCGTACACGGTCCCGTCTACTACGAGTGTCACCACGCAGTAGCCGCCGATGTCCGCCGACTGGGACTCGGAGGCCATAGAAATCCGCTGTTGCACAGGCAGGACTGGGAGAGAGCAACGCCGCACCGTGTCGGGGTGGATGAAGCTCTCCGTGCTCCCAGAGTCAAAAAGGCAGATTGTATCGTGACCATTTACCTTAATGTCCATTGTGGAACTGGCCAGTTGGTGCGGTCTCGCTTGGTCCAGTGTAATGGATGCCAGCGTAGGGGTCGGTGTGTCGCTGCGGGTATCAGATGAGGTGGTGTCGGGGGCCTGCTGCGTCCCGGCTGTCGTCCAAGATGGCGGCGTCCATGATCCCCATGTGGCTGGAGGCGTCCAAAATGGCTGCTGTACCGGTGATTCGCACATGGCCGGGGAGGTCCAAGATGGCGGCCCGCATGGCCCACACGCGGCGCTGCTGGGGTTCGGGGTGGCTTTGGCCCTGCAGACACTAGCATAGTGTCCCTTCTTCCCGCAGCCCGAGCAGATCGCGTTTTTCGCCGGGCAGCGCGCTCTGGGGTGTTTTGCCTGGCCACAGAAGTAGCATTTCTGGCCTTGGGGCACTGCTGTCTGGCCTTGGGACACTGCTGCGGTAGTTGGGCCGTTGTTGGGGTGTGGCTGGGGTGGCACGGCGCTATGAGGCGGTCCTACCGTGTCCCAGGCTGTCATTCCCCGCGGCGTCCACGGTGCAGAGGAGTAGGCATCCATGCCCTGGTAGGCTGCATCCAATGATAGTGCGAGTTCAGAGGCCTTGTTGAGGTCGAGGTTACTCTGCTCCAACAGTCGCTGTCGTGTGTAATTGGATCTGTGGCCCGCTACAAAAGCGTCCCGGATAAGTTCCTCTGTGTACACGGCGGCCTTTACATCCTTACAACCACAGGCCCGGCCAAGCACAGACAGTGCCTGAAGGTATTCCACGGTCGATTCCCCAGGTTGTTGTTTACGACTCCCCAGAAGGTGCCTGGCGTACACTTCGTTCACTGGGCGCGTGTACTGGTCCTTGAGGAGCTTGATAGCGTCCGCGTACGAGGTCGCGTCTTGGATGACCGAGTACACTCGGTGGTTCACTTTGGAGGTCAGGACATCCAGTTTGTCCTCGTCCGATTTGATTGCTTCGGAGGCGGTCAGGAATTTTTCGAAACACTTAAGCCAGTGAGTAAACTTGGTGGATGAGTCCGCCTCCCGATGATCTAAGTCCAGGCATGCTGGTGTGAGGATCTTCTCCATTATAAAAATGTTGTTAATAAAATTGATGCGCTATCAATTACTCATAAAAGACTGAGAGTTAGAAGAGTAACTAAAGGCTTTTATTAACAACAGAATGGAGGTCTGCCTCGAGTGGTCGACCGGTCCAGGATACAAAGGGCTGGGGAGCAGTCACCTTTATACTAGGACCTGTGGGAGGAGTCAGCCGAGGCATGTCCAGGCATGTACACAGTGGAATACAAACAGGACAAACAGGAATACAAACAGTGGTTTACCACACAAGTGCATAGTGAGTTTTATTATGTCAAGGCCGTCGGATTGTTGTTTAAAAACCCGAGTGGGAAGGAAACCTGCTGTCCTTACCCAGCCTGGCCTCTATAACTCCAGTTACGCATCAGCAGTTGAAGAATGCCATCATGTCAAGGGCAATTAGGATTGGGCAATAAATCCTGGGCTTGCCAGTAACTCCTACATCTTGAGAATGAATGAATAAAAAAAAAAGTATCATGTCAAGGCGGGCACCTGGGATCAAAGATTTGCACCTCTGCGTCCTTTACCTTGTGCGTGGGGGAACCTTTACTCCGGAGATTCATGTGGATTGCTGTCATTCATGATTGGTGCATGGCCTGTGAAGGTTGCTCCCACTCACTAGGAAATTATTAGAGTCTATAATTAAGGATAGGGTGACTGAACAGCTTGAAAATTTTCAGCTGATCAGACAGAGCCAGCCTGGATTTGTGAAAGGCAGGTCATGCCTGACAAAGCTGATTGAATTTTTTCAGGAGGTGACTAATGTAGTAAACAGGGGAATGTCTACGGATGTTATTTATATGGACTTCCAGAAGGCATCGGATAAAGTCCCACATAAGAGACTGTTAACTAAGGTTGAAGCCCATTGAATTGAAGGAAAATTATTGAGCTGGTTAGGGAATTGGCTGAGCGGCAGGAGACAAAGAGTAGGGATAATGGGCAGGTACTCTAATTGGCAGGATGTGACTAGTGGTGTCCTGCAGGGATCTGTGTTGGGGCCTCAACTATTCACCATATTTATTAACGACTTAGATGATGGGATAGAAAGTCATATATCCAAATTTGCTAATGACACAAAGATAGGCGGCATTGTAGGCAGTGTAGATGGAAGCATAAAATTACAAAGGGATATTGATAGATTAAGTGAATGGGCAAAACTGTGGCAAATGGATTTCAATGTAGGCAAATGTGTCATCCACTTTGGATCTAAAAAGGATAGAACAGGGTACTTTCTAAATAATAATAATAATAGTAATAATAATCAATAATAATAATAATCAACTTTATTGTCATTGTTAGTGCACAAGTGCAGTACAACGAAATGTAGGCTTGCGGCTCCCGAGAGTGTACATTTAGATTAAGACATTTAAACATTCAACATACATTTGGCTTGTAATACATTAACATAAACATAACCATAACCATAATAAAGTGCATTGGCAGATGTGCAGGCTTTAGAGTTTATTTGTGGAGTTCAGTAGGATGACAGCCCTGGGAAAGAAGCTGTTCCTAAATCTGGTCGTACGGGTGCGAATGCATCTGTAGCGTCTCCCAGATGGCAGGAGGGCGAACAGACTGTGGCTGGGGTGGGTAGGGTCTTTGATGATGGACCGTGACCTCCGTAAACAGCGTTTCTGGTATATGTGCTCTATGGTCGGTAGCCGGGTGCCGGTAATGCGTTGGGCAGTTTTGACTACCCGCTGCAGGGCTACCTGCTGCACCGCTAAATGGTGAAAAGCTAAAAACAGTGGAGGTCTAAAGAGACTTGGGGGTCCAGGTACACAGATCATTAAAATGTCATGAACAGATACAGAAAATAATCAAAAAGGCTAATGGGATGCTGACCTTTATATCTAGAGGACTAGAACACAAGGGGGTAGAAGTTATGCTGCAGCTGTACAAAGCTCTGGTTAGACCACACCTGGAGCACTGTGAGCAGTTCTGGGCACCACACCTTAGGAAGGATATACTGGCCTTGGAGGGAGTGCAGCGTAGGTTTACCAGAATGATACCCGGACTCCAAGGGTTGAGTTACAAGGAGAGATTACACAAACTAGGGTTGTATTCCCTGGAATTTAGAAGGTAAAGGGATGAATTGATTGAAGTTTTCAAGATATTAAGGGGAACAAATAGGGTAGATAGAGAGAAACTATTTCCGCTGGCTGGGGAGTCTAGGACTAGGGGGCAGAGTCTAAAAATTAGAGCCAGACCTTTCAGGAGTGAAGTTAGGAAACACTTCTACACACAAAGGATGAAAGAAGTTTGGAACTCTCTTCCTCAAACGACAATTGGTGCTAGATCAATTGTTAATTTTAAATCTGAGATTGATAGGTTTTCGTTAATATTAAGATATTGGCCCAGAAATTCGGGTCCCAACGCATGAGTACGGACAGAGTACCCACGAGTGGACCCGATGGAAGTGCCGGTTTCTTGCATGCACAGCGCATGCGCGGGAAAACGGCACTTCCGGTCCCCTGAACGAAGGGGTTAAGAGGTGAAACGCGTGCGACGTATGAGGCAGCGCGTGCACGTTGAACTTCCGGTTTTTTGACAGGTTTGCCCGTGCTTGAAGGCCTGTACTTCTTGTACATTTACAAACCAGACGTAAGTACTTAGTTCTAAAAGGTAAGTGGGCTATTAATCAAAGTTAGAATTTTTTTTCCACAGGTTTATTATTTTTAAAGACTTTACAGTAAGGTAAGTGTATTTTTAGACCCGATTTTTTTAAAAATTATTTTTTTCAAAATTTGATTAATTGTTTAAATTCGTTTTTTACAGTTATTAATAATTCATTTAATTAGTGGGATGTTTTTTTAACTTTTATTTGAAGTTTAAGTACTGTTTTGGGCGCCCGGAGTTTTCATGAGTTTGACAGTTCTTACTATCAAACTCATGAATGAACTTCTGCAACCTCCGATTGGTTGCCCAGTGCTCACGTGATCCCAGCCGGCTCATCGCACTAACTACACCGCTGGATCACGCAAGCACAGCGCGCCGGGAGCTGCAGCGGGCCACAGACCGGAAATGCACGCAGGCCCAGGCCTCAACGGCCGGCGCGCTAGGTAAGTGCAGGTCGGGGGCTTGCACCCGCGGGAAGCCCCCGACCCGAATTTCTGGGCCATTAAGGGATTAGGCCACACATCAGCCATGATCTCATTGAATGGTAGAACAGCTTCGAGGGGATAAATGGCCTCCTCCTGTACTTAGATTCCTATGTTCCTATATACTGAGGCCATACTCCTTCACTTCAGCCTCATGTTACCATACACCTCTATGTAGCTGCCAAGACACCTCATCTGAGTGTAGAACGGTTAAGAACAACATGATAGGAACAGGAGGAGGCCATTTAGCTCCTCGAGCCTGTTGCCCCTCGAGCCTGTTCCACCATTCAATGAGATCATGGCTGATCTGTGACCTAACTCCATACACCTGCCTTTGGCCCCATATCCCTTAATACCTTTGGTTAACAAAAATCTATCAATCTCAGATTTAAAATTAACAATTGACCCCAGCATCAACTGCCGTTTGCGGAAGAGAGTTTCCAAACTTCCACCATGGTGGATGGACTGTTCGATTGGAGAATGTACTGTACCAGGATGACAAGGGAGACACAAAAACATCGGCAACAAGACTCTCAGCTGAAATAAAAACAGATAACGCTGGAAATACTCAACAGGTCAGGCAGCCTTTGTGGAGCCCAAGATCAGCCATGATCTTATTGAATGGCGGAGCAGGCTCGAGGGAACGAGTGGCCTCCTCCTGCTCCTGTTTCTTAAGTTCGTATCTGCCAAATTTTTGCCCACTCACTTAACCTAGCTATATCCCCTTTGCAGACACGCTCGGCTGAAAATTCAGTAGCCTTAGCGCCTCATTTGAGGCGCTAGAGGGCCTTGCGCCGGAGTTATGGCCAGTAGTGAAATTCCCTGGGGCCCTAAATCGGCGTTGCTCCGGTAGCGCTGCGCCGGCACCGATGACGTCATCGGTGTGCGCAGCGTCCCGGTTGCCGTGGTAACCCGCCCGAACTCCGAAATTGAGTTGCGGCCGCCTCACCCGTGGCAGCTGCAACCAGCGTTTTGTCAGAGGTGCCTTACTGCAGTTAGCGCCGGCGCATTAAAGGCCCTGCGGCGGCCGGCCGCTTTCCCGCCGGCCGCCTGCCCGCAGCTCCCTCCCCGGACTTCTCTCCCCCCCCCACCCCGGAACAGATGCAAGCCCGGCACTTGTCCGAGGTGCCGGGCTCATTTTTAAGCAGATTTGCGCGGGCCGCGGCCGGGTGCAGGCAGCTCCTCCTTAACGGAAGGAGGAGGCCTGCACTTCCCCAGCCTGCCGCACCGCATCAGGTGCCACAGCGCCGGAATTGCGGCGCGAAACGGCAGTTAGCGCCCTTTTCCAGGCGCTAAGACCCTTCAGTAGCGCCGGCAGCCGTTTGGGCGCGGCGCCACTGAATTTTTGGCGCGCGCAGGGGACTTAGCGCCGGCACTAATTTCCGGCGCTAAAGCCCTGGCTAAGCCAAAACCCAATTTCTAGGCCTGTGTGTCCTCCTCACAACTTGCCTATCTTTGTACCATCAGCAACTTTGACTACAGTGCACTCAGTCCCTTCATCCAAGTGATTAATATAGCTTTTTATTTCCAGGTTTTTCAAACATGAATTCAAATTCTCAACCTGCCCTGGCAGGATTATGAACTACAGCTCGTCTGATTACTAGCCCTGTAATGTAACCATTGCATTATTGTACCAATACATACACAGCATTTTACCAGCTTTATCTATACTTATGGGGAGTCTACAACCAGGGGGTCACAGTCTCAGAATAAGGGGTCGGCCATTTAGGACTGAGATGAGGAGAAATTTCTTCACTCAGAGGGTGGTGAATCTTTGGAATTCTCTACCCCAGAGGGCTGTGGAGGCTCAGTCGTTGAGTATATTCAAGACAGAGATCGATAGATTTTTGAATATTAAGGGAATCAAGGGATATGGAGATAGTGCAGGAAAGTGGAGTTGAGGTCAAAAATCAGCCATGATCTTATTGAATGGCGAAGCAGGCTCGAAGGGCCGAATGGCTGATTCCTGCTCCTAATTCTTACATTCTTATGTTCTTATCCTTATAACCTGCATCCACACTCCCAACCAGATATCTATCAAGCTGTTAAAGATAGTTAACCGGGCATGGTATCTGCATTGTGTCAAGAGCAAATTTAAATACGCATGCAAAATCAAGTCTGCCTCAACGAAACTAAAATTTGATAAGAAGGAAACAATTACTCTGAATTTTTGAATATTTTACATCAGATAAAGCGTCTGGTTTTATATTTTGTGCTTGGTGTGTGTTACTGTATTCAAATAACATTTTAAGATGAGGGGGAGTCACACTGTTGCTGCATTTCATTCCTGTTCTGATTTGTCTTTCAGCCCCCATTCTAAGTGGCTAATCCGCTCAGTGCCAGCCGTGGCTCAGTGGGCAGCGCTCTCGCCTCTGCCTCGGAAGGTCGTGGGTTCAAAGTCCCACCCCAGAGACTTCAAGCACAAAAGACACTCCAGCGCTGCACTGTCGGAGGTGCCGTCTTTCAGATGAGATGTTAACCCTAGGTGCACCGTCTGCCCCCTCGGGTGGATGTAAAAGATCCCACGGCATTATTTGGGAGAAGAACAGGCGGAGTTCTACCCGGTGTCCTGGGGCCAATATTTATCCCTCAATCAACATCACTAAAAAAAAAACCCAGATCATCTGGTCATTATCACATTGTTGTTTGTAGGTGTGAGGGTGCCGGTTAGTTCCCTCAGTAACCCCTAGATGGCACCTTCACTTGTTTTTTTCCCTTTGCTAATTGTTACTAGTTTCTCCTGTGTTTATTACTTAACTGCCTTTTATCAGGTTTATTGGTTTCACCTGTTTTTGCTTGTATTTTAGTTCTGTGGTTTCTTCCCTCTGTGCTCAGTCTTGACAAGCCATTTGCCTAGTGGTAGCTTGTCTTGAGCTCCTATGTTTGTAACTGTTTACCTGTGTGATTCTAGTAAAGTACTTTTATTTAAGACTGCATACCTGCTTCTCGCCTCATCTGTCTGCACTTGGGTCCAGAACCAGCCTCGCCCTGACAGTGGGAGCTTGCTGTGTGCAAATTGGCTGCCGCGTTTCCTACATTACAACAGTGACTGCACTTCAAAAGTACTTCATTGGCTGTAAAGCACCTTGGGACGTGAAAGGCGCTATAGAAATGCAAGTCTTTCTTTCTTGCATCTCAACCAGAGGTTGACCAAATGAATGACCTCCAAGATTAGGCTCCCTCTGCTGGATGTATACGCAATTGCATAATAAGGTCTTAAGCACTGCAATGCCAAGCTGGCACACAGAGTGGCATGAATTGCAGCTCCTAATATCTGGTGAGAAGCACAATAACGTCATTAGCTTGTTTCTTGTGCTGGCCAAGGGAGGTGGGAATCAGATTCCATTGGAACTTTCAAAAGGCAATTGGACATGGGCTTGAAGAGGAAGAGGATGGGCCAAATGGCCTCCTTCTGTGCTGTAAATTTCTGTGATTCTGTGACTAATTTGCAGGAATATGGGGGAAAAAGCTGGGGTGTGGGATTAAATTGTACAACTCTTTTCCGGTACGACGGGCCAAATGACCTCCTTCTGTGCTGTAAGATTCTATGGGGGGGAATTTTCCCAGCCCTGAGGAGGCGGGTTTGGAGGCGGGACTGCCGGGAAAATGGCCATCTTCCTGGGAGGCGGGTCCCCGAGTCGCGCAGGGACCCGTCTCCTCGAGGCGGGAAGGGGGGATTAGAGCCAATTAATTGTCTGTTACCAGGTAGTTAACAGGCTGTTTTGAGGCTTTCCCCCATTTTACGCCTGCAATTGCAGGCTTCCCGACAGCTGCAAACCTTGCCAGGGTCAGCGAGGTGAGCAGTGGGTCTGCGGGGGCGAGAGGGGTCAAAATGACAGATGTAGAGGTGAGTGATGGGTGCAAGTGTGGACAGGTAAGTATGAGAGGTGAGTGTAAAGTTTTTTAAAAAGTTTCCTTACCTTTGCTTCTTTCTGCAGGCTTCAACCGTTGAGGATCCGAAGGTTCCTCATCTCAACGGCGGCAGAGATGACAGAATGGCTGCTGCATTCTCAGATGCAGCAGCCATCTGCTTTCTGCTGAGGAGAGAGTTCTTGGTGAGCCTCTGTGCAAGGGCTCACCATAGAACAGAGATTGTCAGTGTTTGACAGCTTCTCAAAGCTGCCAAACGATGACAATTCGTCTGTCAAAACATTTTTGACAGATGAAGCATCATACCCTGACATCATCTGTGACCGGCTTTCCCTTAATTGGCCGGTAAACAAGGCCAATCACGGGAAAATAGCGCGGGTGCATCATATGTCACTGGGGGCAGGACTAGAACCCGGAAGGCAGCAGTCCCGCCCCCAACTCATCTCAATTGGTAAAATCCAGCCCTATGATTCTAAAATGTATCCGGTATTGTTTATTATCAATCTCTCTCCCCACCAATAATTGCTGAGTGTTTCCACTGAGACCTAAAACCTTCATGGGGAGAATTGCAGAGCCGAATGAATGTCCGACACAGTTAGAGGGCCAGTGTGAGCACAACCATGCAAAAAAGATAAAAAAGTTCTTGTAGTTCTATTGCGCCTTTCGCGACCTCAGGACGTCCCAAAGCGCTGCACAGCCAATGAAGTACTTTTGAAAAGAAAAAGAAATGTTCTTTTTATTCCTGACTCTCCGGAGAAGCAAGAGTACAGCGGGAAAAAAACAAACCGGCGGCCTTTAACTGAGACCCTATGCCTAATATTTAGCTGGGCACACGGAGCAGTCGTTCCACCGACTTCAGTCAAATTTCTCCCCCCCGCTGTGTCAGCTCCCAAAGGGAGAATGGTCACAGGAGTGGGGTACAGGAGGATGACTGGCACTGGTTGAACTGAACCCCGCTAGGGGTCGGCGCCTTTGAGGAAGGAGCAGAGGAAAAAATTTAAATGAGACGATTTCGGCAATAAGCATTTTCTTCATTTTCCATACAGGCGCCTCTCATATTGCATTCGGTTCTGGTCCCCACACTTTAGGAAGGATGTGAAGGCCCTCGAGAGGGTGCAGAGGAGATTTAACAGAATGGTTCCCGGGGATGGGGGGGATCTTAGCTACAAGGACAGGTTGGAGAAGCTGGATTTGTTTTCACTAGAGCACGGGAGGTTGAGGGGTGATTTGATAGAGGTGTACAAGATTATGACAGGTTTGGATAGGCTAGGCGGGGAAAGGCTGTTCCCACTAGTTGATGGTACAAGGACCAGGGGACACAGATTTAAGGTTTTGGGCAAGAGATACAGGGGGGATGTGAGGAAAAACTGTTTTAGGCAGCGAGTGGTGAGCACCTGGAACTCGCTGCCGACGGAAGTGGTGGAAGTGGAAACACTCAATGTTTTCAAGAGGAGACTGGATAGGCACTTGAGGGAAATAAACGCAGGGCTACGGGGATAGAGCGGGGGAATGGGACTGACTGGATTGCTCTACAGAGAGCCGGCACGGACTCGATGGGCCGAATGGCCTCCTTCTGTGCCATTATGACTCTGACTCTAAGATGAAATAGTGACAAGTTAGGGGCTCCTTTGTGCTGTGGGTTCATGAGCACCAAAAAAACGGGGGCCAAATTCATTCAGAGAGAGAAGACTGTAACCAGCAGGGGAACAATAGAGTGCTGAGAGATTCATCAGGAGTGTGTACTGGCTCCTTTACAACTCATGTACAAATTCAGAATCTTCGGCAGCACCTTCTGAACCCGTGACCTCCATCACTTCAAAGGTACATAAGAACATAAGAATTAGGAGCAGAAGTCGGCCATAGGGCCCCTCGAGCCTGTTCCGCCGTTCAATAAGATCATGACTGATCTTTGACCTCAACTCCACTTTCCCGCCCAATCCCTTGATTCCCCGAGAGTCCAAAAATCTATCTATCTCAGCCTTGAATATACTCAAAGACTCAGCATTCTCAGCCCTCTGGGGCAGAGAATTCCAAAGATTCACCGCCCTCTGAGTGAAGAAATTTCTCCTCATCTCAGTCTTAAATGGCCAACCCCTCTATCCTGAGACTGTGACCCCTGGTTCTCGACTCTCCAGCCAGGGGGAAACAGCCTCTCAGCATCTACCCTGTCAATCCCCCTCAGGGCAGCAGGTGCATGGGAACACCATGCATGGTACTCGAAGCATCATTGCCAATGAACGCAGCCATTCAGACCACACAGTTCTTCCATGAGCTGATTTAGGAGCCGCCAAGGAAATTTAAAGCCGAAACGTTCGAGGTATAAAATAAATCAAATGGCACCAAAGTGACCTAGGAAGACCCTCTCCCTCACACCCCTGGGATCACGTGGGCCATGGAGAGCCACCCCAAAGCACTTTACAGCCATTGAAGTACTTTTGAAGTGCAGACAATTTGCGCACAGCAAGCTCCCACAAACAGAACTGGTAATGACCAGATCATCTCTTTTTTTTTTCCAGTGATGTTGGTTGAGGGATAATTGTTGGCCAGAACACCAGGGAGAACACCCCTGCTCTTCAAATAGTGCCATGGGATCTTTTCTCCCCTTCCTGCTGGCAAGTTCCACAACAATGAGACACACACAAGTGCCAACCGTGGAGAACGAGAGAGAGGAAAAAAAATCAACGTCCCAAGGTGCTTCACCGGAGCGATTATCAGACAAAAATTGACACCAAGCCAAGGAGCTATTAACAGAAAATGCTGGAAATACTCAGCAGGTCAGGCAGCATCTGTGGAGAGAGAAACAGAGTTGACGGCCCAGAAATTCGGGTCGGGGGCTTCCCGCGGGTGCAAGCCCCCGACCTGCACTTACCTAGCGCGCCGGCCGTTGAGCTGTGGGCCCACGTGGGATTCCAATCCTGGGCCTCCTCCAACTGCCGGCGCGCAGTGCTTGCGTATCCCAGGGGCGCAGTTAGTTCGAAGCCCCCTGGGATCACGTGGGCCATGGGGAGCCAATCGTAGCAGGGAATCTCCATTCATAGATTTGACAGGAAGACCTGTCAAATCTATGAATATAGTTCGGCCCCAAAACATAACTAAAACTTCAAATAAATTTTTTTTTAAATCACATTTTTTAAATAACTATAAATTACATATAATAACTATTTTAAACAATAATTTAAATTTTTGAAAAAATTAATTACAGTTTTTAACAGGGCTAAAAATAAACTTACCTTTCTTTAACGTAGTTAAAAATAATAAACCTGTGGAAAAAATGTTTTAATTTTACTTAATTCACCACTTACCTTGCACCTGCTTTTTAAAAGCATAGCTGCTGGAGACTTACCCTCCCAGAGAAACCTGCAAAAAAAAACGGAAGTTCCAGGCGCACGCGCTGCCTCTCCGGCGCACGCGGTTGCCCCTCGGACCCCTTCCTTTAAGGGAACGGAAGTTCCGGTTTCCCGCGCATGCGCAGTGCATGCACGAAACCGGCACTTTCATTGGCCCTACGCGTGAGTACCCAGCGCGTACTCACCCGTGGGGACCCAAATTTCTGGGCCATTACTTCTTCCAACAGAGGAGCGGGAGAGCTTCCCCTTGGGAGACGGTTCGACACATATGATACCTTGATCTGGGCGGGGACGGGGAGAGGGGGGGGTTCTTTCGCTTAGTCACTCGCTGTGCTGGAGTTGCGCTGAGAAGTGAGGAGAGCATCTAGCAACTCATGAATTAACAGCCTGTTAACACAGGAAGAAGCCTGTGCTTCTATTTAACTGCTGACGTAACCTTCCGATGGTGCTGGTCGGGCCTGCTTTGACTCACTTCAATTTAATAGTGCTGAAAAAAGCAAAAAGGAACTATCCACTCCCGTTTACCTTCAATTATGTCACGGTGGTGTGGGAAGCAAGGAATCGCACTGCTTCCACCCATATGCCATATGTTGACTTACTGTTACGACAATGATAAGAAATGATTTACAGAAGACAATTGAAGGGAAAAATGACAAAATTTAACTGGAACATCAATGTTGATCCTCTAAATGCCGAAGGGGGAGAATGGTATGCACTGCAGCCACGGTACGCCGGTGGTGGAGGGAATGGATGTTTAAGGTGGTGGATGGGGTGCCAATCAAGTGGGCTGCTTTGTCCTGAATGGTGCCGAGCTTGTTGATTGTTGTTGGAGCTGCACTCATCCAGGCAAGTGGAGAGTATTCCATCACACTCCGGACTTGTGCCTTGTAGATGGTGGAAAGGCTTTGGGGAGTCAGGAGGTGAGACACTCGCTGCAGAATACCCAGCCTCTGACCTGCTCTTGCTGCCACAGTATTTATGTGGCTGGTCCAGTTAAGTTTCTGGTCAATGGTGACCACCCGTTGGGATTCAACGATGGTAATGCTGTTGAATGTCAAAGGGAGGTGGTTAGACTCTCGCTTGTTGGAGATGCTCAATGCCTGGCACAAATGTTACTTGCCATGTATCAGGCCAGGCCTGAATGAGGGGCTTAGAGTACAGGAGTAAAGAAGTTACATTTGCATAACACATAGTTTAGGCCACAGTTCAAAAGAAAGACTAGCATTTATATACAGCGTCTTGCACGACCTTGCATGTCCTAAATATTATGTCCGTGTGTAATTGAGACACGGACTGCAGGAGCTGGTTACAACAGGTGTTTACTGAGTGGAGACAAAACTGGAACTACTATGCAAAGTTACTGCACAGGCTTATATACAGGGGTGGTCACTACTGGTACTGCAGTATACAGGGGCTGCAGAATATAGTTCCTTCTGCAAAGTACATACACGACACTAAAGCACTTTATAGCCAATGAAGTACTTTTGAAATGTAGTCACTGTTGCACAGTGCAGCGCTCCCTCAGTACTACACTGAGGTGATCATTGTTGCACAGTGCAGCACTCCCTCGGTACTACACTGAGGTAGTCACTATTGCACAGTGCAGCACTCCCTCGGTACTACACTGAGTTGGTCACTGTTGCACAGTGCAGCACTCCCTCGGTACCACACTGAGGTAGTCACTATTGCACAGTGCAGCACTCCCTCAGTACTACACTGAGGTGGTCACTGTTGCACAGTGCAGCACTCCCTCGGTACTACACTGAGGTGATCACTGTTGCACAGTGCAGCACTCCCTCGGTAAAACACTGAGGTGGTCACTGTTGCACAGTGCAGCGCTCCCTCGGTACTACACTCAGATGTCAGCCTACGTTTTGATCATGTGCACTTTTCAAAGGGGTCACTCAGGTGGGCTCAGGCGCAGAAACGTGACGGCTTTTTCCCTTCTGAACCCACGGGTGCTGACGACAATTGTAGTGCCCTTAGGCGATGTCAACCAACTCAACTCAGACCCACAATCGACACCGGAATCGTCTGTGGTCTATCCCTGTAATCCCCTCCAGCGCTACAACCCACCGAGATCTCTGCGCTCCTCCAATTCTGGCCTCTTGAGCATCCCCGATTATAATCGCTCCACCATTGGCGGCCGTGCCTTCAGCTGCCTGGGCCCTTAAGCTCTGGAATTCCCTGCCTAAACCTCTCCGCCTCGCTACCTCTCTCTCCTCCTTTAAGACGCTCCTTAAAACCGACCTCTTTGACCAAGCTTTTGGTCACCTGTCCCAATATCTCCTTGTGTGGCTCGCTGTCAAATTCTGTGTGGCAAAGTTCCTGTGCAGCGCCTTGAGAAGTTTTACTACGTTAAAGGCGCTATATAAATGCAAGTTGTTGTTGTTGTAGTTTTTCTGGTCAGTAGGGCCCAGTACCTCATCTGTGGTGCACCCATCCACAAAGCCATCTGGGCAGCTTTGAAACAATAACAGAAAATGCTGGAAACACTCAGCAGGCCAGGCAGCATCTGTGGAGAGAGAAACAGAGTTAACGTTTCAGGTCTGGGACCCTTCGCCAGAACTGGAAAAAGCTGGAGATGGAACAGATTTTAAGCAGGTGCCGAGCCCTGAAGGGTCCCAGACCGGAAACGTTAACTCTGTTTCTCTCTCCACGGATGCTGCCCGGGCCTGCTGAGTATTTCCAGCGTTTTCTGTTGTTATTTCAGATTTCCAGCATCCGCAGTATTTTGCTATTGAATGGGGATTTTTAAGCCTGACTGGCAACATTGAATGTGCCCATATACAATCTGCGCATCCAAAGATTCACATAGCTCTTTATTTATGCATTTGCGCCTCCGGCCTAAATGTTATTAGTGTTGCAGCAGCCTCACCAACGCCATTGCTGGCAATGTTACTATGAATTATTGTCACACAAACCACACCCGGGTATTTTCATTCCGCAGGACTTTAGCAGGAGGTCACTCGGCGAGGGGGCAGGGTGCTGCTGTCAGTGTGGGAGGGGGCTGGGGTGATGCTGACAGTGTGGGAGGGGGCGGGGGAGGTGCTGACACTGTGGGAGGGGGCGGGGGAGGTGCTGACAGTGTGGGAGGGGGCGGGGGTGGGGCTGACAGTGTGGGAGGGGGCGGGGGAGGGTCTGACAGTGTGGGAGGGGGGCGGGGGTGGGGCTGACAGTGTGGGAGGGGGGCGGGCGTGATGCTGACACTGTGGGAGGGGGCGGGGGAGGTGCTGACAGTGTGGGAGGGGGCGGGGGTGGGGCTGACAGTGTGGGAGGGGGGCGGGGGAGGGTCTGACAGTGTGGGAGGGGGCGGGGGTGGGGCTGACAGTGTGGGAGGGGGGCGGGGGAGGTGCTGACAGTGTGGGAGGGGGCGGGCGTGATGCTGATAATGTGGGAGGGGGCAGGGGAGGTGCTGACAGTGTGGGAGGGGGCGGGGGTGGGGCTGACAGTGTGGGAGGGGGCGGGGGTGATGCTGCCAGTGTGGGAGGGGGCGGGGGAGGTGCTGACAGTGTGGGAGGGGGCGGGGGAGGTGCTGACAGTGTGGGAGGGGGCGGGGGAGGTGCTGACAGTGTGGGAGGGGGCGGGGGAGGTGCTGACAGTGTGGGAGGGGGCGGGGGTGATGCTGACAGTGTGGGAGGGGGCGGGGGTGATGCTGACAGTGTGGGAGGGGGCGGGGGTGGGGCTGACAGTGTGGGAGGGGGCTGGGGTGATGCTGACAGTTTGGGAGGGGGTGGGGGAGGTGCTGACAGTGTGGGAGGGGGCGGGGGAGGTGCTGACAGTGTGGGAGGGGGCGGGGGTGATGCTGACAGTGTGGGAGGGGGCGGAGGAGGTGCTGACAGCGTGGGAGGGGGCGGGGGTGGGGCTGACAGTGTGGGAGGGGGAGGGGGATGTGCTGACAGTGTGGGAGGGGGCGGGGGTGATGCTGACAGTGTGGGAGGGGGGCGGGGGTGGGGCTGACAGTGTGGGAGGGGGCGGGGGAAGTGCTGACAGTGTGGGAGGGGGCGGGGGTGATGCTGACAGTGTGGGAGGGGGCGGGGGAAGTGCTGACAGTGTGGGAGGGGGCTGGGGCGATGCTGACAGTGTGGGAGGGGGCGGGGGTGATGCTGGCAGTGTGGGAGGGGGCGGGGGGAGGTGCTGACAGTGTGGGAGGGGGCGGGGGAGGGGCTGACAGTGTGGGAGGGGATGGGGGTGATGCTGACAGTGTGGGAGGGGGCGGGGGTGATGCTGACAGTGTGGGAGGGGCGGGGTGATGCTGACAGTGTGGGAGGGGGCGGGGAGGTGCTGACACTGTGGGAGGGGGCGGGGGTGATGCTGACAGTGTGGGAGGGGGCGGGCGTGATGCTGACACTGTGGGAGGGGGCGGGCGTGATGCTGACAGTGTGGGAGGGGGGTGGACGTGATGCTGACAGTGTGGGAGGGGGACGGAGGAGGTGCTGACAGTGTGGGAGGGGGCGGAGGAGGTGCTGACAGTGTGGGAGGGGGCGGGGAGGGGCTGACAGTGTGGGAGGGGGTGGACGTGATGCTGACAGTGTGGGAGGGGGCGGAGGAGGTGCTGACAGTGTGGGAGGGGCCGGGGGAGGGGCTGACAGTGTGGGAGGGGGCGGGGGTGATGCTGACAGTGTGGGAGGGGGCGGGGGAGGGGCTGACAGTGTGGGAGGGGGCGGGGGTGATGCTGACAGTGTGGGAGGGGGCGGGGGTGGGGCTGACAGTGTGGGAGGGGGCTGGGGTGATGCTGACAGTGTGGGAGGGGGCGGGGGTGAGGCTGTCAGTGTGGGAGGGGGCGGGGGAGATGCTGACAGTGTGGGAGGTGGCTGGGTGATGCTGACAGTGTGGGAGGGGGCAGGGTGATGCTGACAGTGTGGGAGGGGGCAGGCCTGATGCTGACAGTGTGGGAGGGGGCTGGGGTGATGCTGACTGTAAAGTCTGTGGGTTGTATAGTGAAGTAATACACAGACTACAAGAGTAACTTAAACAGGACTTTACTATTCGAAGGTCAGGGCGAATCTGCCCAATAAATTCTGCCACAGCACTTATATACCGGTGTGGTCACCGTCGGTATTACAGTATACAGCAGCCAGGATAAAGTAGTGCCACACCTAAAATAGTTCTCTTAAAGGTGGACGGTTACATACAATAGTTCTCTTAAAGGTAGAACAGTTACATACACTACAATCCTCCCTTTTTAGCTTACAACATACTTATTCCCCATTAACATAACATCATAACATATCCAACTTCATGTTACAACAGTTCACAGAGGTAGTCTCTGCGGAAACAGTTCACAGATTCAGTCTCTGCGGGAAACAGTTCACAGATTCAGTCTCTGATCTTCTTGACTCGGTCCGGACCACGCCTCCGTGGTGTAGTCGGGTCACCTTGCTAGAGGGACTCATCCCATAGTCCTTCCCTAGACTTAACAGCTTTACTTCCATCACTTCTGAACCAGCATTGCTGACTTTTTAAAACAAACAAAAAACAGTTGGATTGCCTTGGGAAATTTTCCTACTTTCCAACTGATTTGGCTCCGTTCGGGGGACCACGTGTGTGATCGGGTAGAGGTAATAATGGTTCAGATGGTTATCATCTTCTGCTTCGTCTTTTCCTTTTTTGCTTCTTGGAGACTCTCGGGGCTCCATTGTCAGCTGCCAGCTGTAACGCCACCATCTCCCTATGTTCCTTAGACTTTAAGTGATTCATCCTGATTTCGGCACTTTGGGAGTTCTCGGCACAAGCTGGGCAGACCAGGTCCTCGTAATATTCAGTGTCACTCAACAGATCATGGTAATATTCGGTGTCGTCCTGAGCTAGGCCAGCGAGAGGGTCTTCTATTTCCTCCTTACCCAGCTGGACGTTAGCCGACTTTTGTTCCAAATCCCGACATCTGTCCTGAAGAGACTTCATCATGCGTTCAGATTCATCCCGCTTTTTCTGGGCTTCCTGCAAGTCTTTTACTAATGACCTCATTTGTGATTTCAATACTTCAACTTCATTCGGAGATTGATTGATCGGACTATTCAGTCCCTCTACCGAAGTAGCTGTTTCAGTATTCTGTTGTTCTACATTGCCGTGCGTCAGCGTACTTTTGGCATCCAAGGGCTGTTCTGCTGCAGACTTCTCAGTCTGAGTTGCCACCTCAGCTCTTCCAATGACTTTTGAGAGCTCCCTTCCCTTTGAAGATTGAGGCTCGTATTTAAGTTTTTCCCATTTTAGAGTTTTATCCCTCAGCATATGAATGAGTTGGCTGACTGTTAACTCTTCTGCCATCATCCCTTTTCCATTAACTACAGGGCTGTTTATAACCTTGCCCTGGAGGAGTTGGCTGACTGTTAACTCTTCTGTCCTCATCCCTTTTCCATTAGCTGCAGGGCTGTTTAGAACCTTGTCCTGGGGCTCCTTTGCTGCTTCTACTTCGCCATCATCCGCAGCCCCCATCATTCGAATTTCCACAAATGAATCGTCCGGTGATGCTGCACCCAACTTCAGTAGGAGCTCGGAAGTCATGTCGACCAACTCAGCTTTTTCTGCCTGCAACCTGCTAACCAGCGCCTTCAGTTGCGGCACATCTTGTTCCACCGGATTGGAGCACGCCCCTTCAGAAGCCGAATCAGCTTTGATTCGTTTGGCCTCCTCGTGCAGACGGTTTGTGTGCTCCTGCTCCCTTTTCTTCCCCAGCTGCTTCTGTTGTCTTTCCAGATTCTCCCATTCGGTATCATAGAACTTTTTCATTGCTTTCATCTCTTGCTCGAGACGGCAATTCAATTGTTCTAATTGCTGTCGTAATCTGAAATAAGTTTGCGTTCGAGCTCGATGTTCCTCAGTAATATACATGTCTGTAACTTGAACAGACTCAGAATTCTCTGTCAAGCTATGTTGTTGTTGTTCAGAGGAATTCTGTTCTGAAACTTTGTTCTCCTCTGGAGCATAAGCCTTTATGCCCACATTCGTTCTACCAACCTTAGTCAGCAAGTTCATTTTAGACTTGTCTTTCATGCTTGGGCTGGTCTTATCGTCATCCGTTTCAGAGTCTGAGCTGATTGTCTGCCCCGAGTCCTCACTCGTTATTGCTTTGAGGTAGTGCCATTCCATGTCTATTTTCTTGATCCACTCCCGTCCTAGAAGTGGTGGTCCTCCCTCAGGTAGTACGTATAAGTCCATTCCGGGGTGTTCTTTGCCCCTGTCTCTCACCTTGACTCTTATCTTTCCCATGGGGTATACTTTATGCCCCGTGTATGTCTGCAATACGAACTTGGTATCTCTCAAGGGTATATGTGAGAATAGCCGGTTGTAATCCCTTCGATTTATGACTGATAGGGCTGATCCAGTGTCCAATTCCATTCTCACTTGGACTCCGGCTATTTTTAGCATGACCCAGATAGTTTGTAGGTCAGCTTCCTTACTCACATTATGAATTCTCAGACTACCCAGTTCCTGGCCGCTTGGGTCTGAATCCGAATTCTGTTCATCTGAACTCTTCTCAACCACCTTGTGTACTTTGTTGTACTTTTCCTGTGATGGCTTTTTTTTTTGGTTGTTGGTCTTCTTCCCTGACCGGCATACTTTGGCTATGTGACCCAGTTTGCCACATTTCCTACAGTCCTGGTCTTTAAACCAGCATTGGTTCTGGTCGTGTGTTGTCTTCCCACAACGATAACATTTCGTTGCACCCGAAGTAATTTGATCCACACTGAGGACCGCTGCCTTCAGCTGCATTTCCGCAGTTCCTTTCGCTGCGGCTTCGTGTGATGCTGCAATAAGGACAGCCCTATCCAGTGTAAGGTCGTTCTCTTCGAGCAGTCGCTTTTGCGTTCCTTCCTTCGACAACCCGCACACGAACTTGTCTCGCAATGCCTCTGTCAGATTTCCTCCAAACTGGCAGTATTTCGCTAGCCTATGCAGTTCGACCAAGTATTCCGCGTTGCTTTCCTCTTTCCGTTGCGTTCTCGCATAAAATTTGAATCGTTCCGCCAACATCAGCAGTGTGGGGTTCAAGTGATCCTTCAGAACAGCAACAATATTATCGAAGGTTTGATCTGCCGGTTTAACTGGTGCTAGAAGATGCTTCAATAGCCCGTATGTCTTCGCCCCCATCGAGTTTAGCAAGGTTATAGCTTTATCATCATCCTCTATTTTATTGGCCTCACAATATATCTCAATGCGTTCTACATACATGGCCCAATCTTCTACCTCGGAATCGAAATCGTTGATGTTACCACGCTTAGGCATCTTCACCTCCCTGATAAACAACAACGAAATATTTCTTTAACTTTTTTTTTTTAATTTTTTTTTCCAAGATGGCGGTTTCCCCGCGCTTATCTTCTTTCCCCGCCCCTTTCAAAATGGTGGTTCCCGCTTCTGTCTTTTTCTCCGCCTACTGGCGGCTTCCCGCGGTTTCCCGCGCTTATCTTCTTTCCCCGCCCACTTTCAAGATGGCGGTTCCCGCTTTTCTTCCCCTGGCGGAAGGGGTAAGCTTTTCCCTCGGGCGACGGCCGCTGGCTTTCGGGGTTCGCAGCCTGCTCTTCGGCTTCAGCGCGTTCCCTTCTCTCGGCAGGGCAGCCGGTGCTGGGTACAACCCGTTGGCGGCGAACAGTTTCAGCCGCTGGGCTGGATCTCGCTCAGCCTTCCTCGCTCGGGCTCTGTCTCTCTGGTCGCGTGGCTCTCGCTCGCTCTCTCTCGGGCTCTGTCTCTCCCGTTCGCGCGGCTCTCGCTCGGGCTCTGTCTCTCCCGCTCGCGCGGCTCTCAATCGCGCCTCCCAGCCCTCTCGCAGTCCGGTGCTTCCCTCCCCGGCTGCGGCTGAGTTCTCCGCGATTTATTTATTTTATCTCTTCCCACGCCTTACGATCCCGGTCGCAGCGCTTCGTGGCCTCAGTCACTGTCCGACCTTTTTCACCCAATCGCTCCTCCCAGCCTCTCGCAGTCCGGTGCTTTCCTCCCCGGCTGCGGCTGAGTTCTCCGTGGCTTATTTATTTTTATATCTTCCCGCGCCTTACGATCCCAGTCGCAGCGCCTCGTGGTCGCGGTAGTTGTCCGGCCTTTTTCGCCGTCGCGGTCTAGCCGTCTCACGACGCTCCCCAGCCCGCTTGTACCGCGGCTTCTGCTCCACGCTGCCCCAGTCTCAGCGCCTCTGGGCCCGACTTCTGTCCGGCTCCTTTCCCCCTCGACCGTGGTCGAGTGCACCGCCCTTATCCTCCGTTTATTTGTTTCTATTTTCCCTTTACTCACAGTCACCGTGGCCGACTTGCTTCTCGTGTTGATCGGCTCACTCACCACCGTGGCAGAAGGGACAATCCGTGCCTGTTGCTGATGGAAGACTTCGTGTTTGAAATCTTCCTCCTTTCTTGGTCTGCAGACTCGAGTTTTCTCTCAGCAAAACGACGAGGGCGGGTGCCTCTTCTCGACGCTCGTTTACTTCTTCAGAAGTATTGTTGCCGCAGGGTAAGATCGAACTTGTCGCCACTGTAAAGTCTGTGGGTTGTATAGCGAAGTAATACACAGACTACAAGAGTAACTTAAACAGGACTTTACTATTCGAAGGTCAGGGCGAATCTGCCCAATAAATTCTGCCACAGCACTTATATACCGGTGTGGTCACCGTCGGTATTACAGTATACAGCAGCCAGGATAAAGTAGTGCCACACCTAAAATAGTTCTCTTAAAGGTGGACGGTTACATACAATAGTTCTCTTAAAGGTAGAACAGTTACATACACTACACTGACAGTGTGGGAGGGGGCGGGGGTGATGCTGACACTGTGGGAGGGGGCGGGGGAAGTGCTGACAGTGTGGGAGGGGGCGGGGGTGATGCTGACAGTGTGGGAGGGGGCGGGGGAGATGCTGACACTGTGGGAGGGGGCTGGGGTGATGCTGACAGTGTGGGAGGGGGCGGGGGAGGTGCTGACAGTGTGGGAGGGGGCTGGGGTGATGCTGACAGTGTGGGAGGGGGCAGGGTGATGCTGACAGTGTGGGAGGGGGCGGGGGTGATGCTGACAGTGTGGGAGGGGGCGGGAGAGGTGCTGACAGTGTGGGAGGGGGCGGGCGTGATGCTGACAGTGTGGGAGAGGGCGGGGGTGATGCTGACAGTGTGGGAGGGGGCGGGCGTGATGCTGACAGTGTGGGAGGGGGCGGGCGTGATGCTGACAGTGTGGGAGGGGGCGGGCGTGATGCTGACAGTGTGGGAGGGGGCGGGGGTGATGCTGACAGTGTGGGAGGGGGCGGGGGTGATGCTGACAGTGTGGGAGGGGGCGGGGGTGATGCTGACAGTGTGGGAGGGGGCGGGCGTGATGCTGACAGTGTGGGAGGGGGCGGGCGTGATGCTGACAGTGTGGGAGGGGGCGGGGGTGATGCTGACAGTGTGGGAGGGGGCGGGCGTGATGCTGACAGTGTGGGAGAGGGCGGGGGTGATGCTGACAGTGTGGGAGGGGGCGGGGGTGATGCTGACAGTGTGGGAGGGGGCGGGCGTGATGCTGACAGTGTGGGAGGGGGCGGGCGTGATGCTGACAGTGTGGGAGAGGGCGGGGGTGATGCTGACAGTGTGGGAGGGGGCGGGGGTGATGCTGACAGTGTGGGAGGGGGCGGGGGTGATGCTGACAGTGTGGGAGGGGGCGGGCGTGATGCTGACAGTGTGGGAGGGGGCGGGCGTGATGCTGACAGTGTGGGAGGGGGCGGGCGTGATGCTGACAGTGTGGGAGAGGGCGGGGGTGATGCTGACAGTGTGGGAGGGGGCGGGGGTGATGCTGACAGTGTGGGAGGGGGCGGGCGTGATGCTGACAGTGTGGGAGGGGGCGGGCGTGATGCTGACAGTGTGGGAGAGGGCGGGGGTGATGCTGACAGTGTGGGAGGGGGCGGGGGTGATGCTGACAGTGTGGGAGGGGGCGGGCGTGATGCTGACAGTGTGGGAGGGGGCGGGCGTGATGCTGACAGTGTGGGAGAGGGCGGGGAAGGGTCTGGCAATGTGGGAGGGGGCGGGCGTGATGCTGACAGTGTGGGAGGGGGCGGGTGTGATGCTGACAGTGTGGGAGGGGGCGGGCGTGATGCTGACAGTGTGGGAGGGGGCAGGGGAGGGGCTGACAGTGTGGGAGGGGGCGGGGGTGGGGCTGTCAGTGTGGGAGGGGGCGGGCGTGATGCTGACAGTGTGGGAGGGGGCGGGTGTGATGCTGACAGTGTGGGAGGGGGGCGGGCGTGATGCTGACAGTGTGGGAGGGGGCAGGGGAGGGGCTGACAGTGTGGGAGGGGACGGGGGTGGGGCTGACAGTGTGGGAGGGGGCGGGGGTGGGGCTGACAGTGTGGGAGGGGGAGGGGGTGGGGCTGACAGCGTGGGAGGGGGCGGGGGAGGTGCTGACAGTGTGGGAGGGGGCGGGGGTGGGGCTGACAGTGTGGGAGGGGGCGGGGTTGGGGCTGACAGTGTGGGAGGGGGCGGGGGAGGTGCTGACAGTGTGGGAGGGGGCGGGGTGGGGCTGACAGTGTGGGAGGGGGCGGGGGAGATGCTGACAGTGTGGGAGGGGGCGGGGGAGGTGCTGACAGTGTGGGAGGGGGCGGGGGAGGTGCTGACAGTGTGGGAGGGGGCGGGGTGGGGCTGACAGTGTGGGAGGGGGCGGGGGAGGTGCTGACAGTGTGGGAGGGGGCGGGGTGGGGCTGACAGTGTGGGAGGGGGCGGGGGAGGTGCTGACAGTGTGGGAGGGGGCGGGGTGGGGCTGACAGTGTGGGAGGGGGCGGGGGAGGTGCTGACAGTGTGGGAGGGGGCGGGGGAGGTGCTGACAGTGTGGGAGGGGGCGGGGGAGGTGCTGACAGTGTGGGAGGGGGCGGGGTGGGGCTGACTGTGTGGGAGGGGGCGGGGGAGGTGCTGACAGTGTGGGAGGGGGCGGGGGTGGGGCTGACAGTGTGGGAGGGGGCGGGGGAGGTGCTGACAGTGTGGGAGGGGGCGGGGGAGGTGCTGACAGTGTGGGAGGGGGCGGGGGAGGTGCTGACAGTCTGGGAGGGGGCGGGGGTGGGGCTGACAGTGTGGGAGGGGGCAGGGGTGGGGCTGACAGTGTGGGAGGGGGCGGGGGAGGTGCTGACAGTGTGGGAGGGGGCGGGGGAGGTGCTGACAGTGTGGGAGGGGGCGGGGGTGGGGCTGACAGTGTGGGAGGGGGCAGGGGTGGGGCTGACAGTGTGGGAGGGGGCGGGGGAGGTGCTGACAGTGTGGGAGGGGGCGGGGGAGGTGCTGACAGTGTGGGAGGGGGCGGGGGTGGGGCTGACCCTGTGTTGGAGGGGGCGGGGGTGGGGCTGACAGTGTGGGAGGGGGCGGGGTGGGGCTGACAGTGTGGGAGGGGGTGGGGGAGGTGCTGACAGTGTGGGAGGGGGCGGGGTGGGGCTGACAGTGTGGGAGGGGGCGGGGGTGGGGCTGACAGTGTGGGAGGGGGCGGGGGAGGTGCTGACAGTGTGGGAGGGGGCTGGGGCGGTGCTGACAGTGTGGGAGGGGGCGGGGGAGGTGCTGACAGTGTGGGAGGGGGCGGGGGAGGTGCGGACAGTGTGGGAGGGGGCGGGGTGGGGCTGACAGTGTGGGAGGGGGCGGGGTGGGGCTGACAGTGTGGGAGGGGGCGGGGTGGGGCTGACAGTGTGGGAGGGGGCGGGGGTGGGGCTGACAGTGTGGGAGGTGGCGGGGGAGGTGCTGACAGTGTGGGAGGGGGCGGGGGAGGTGCGGACAGTGTGGGAGGGGGCGGGGTGGGGCTGACAGTGTGGGAGGGGGCGGGGTGGGGCTGACAGTGTGGGAGGGGGCGGGGGTGGGGCTGACAGTGTGGGAGGTGGCGGGGGAGGTGCTGACAGTGTGGGAGGGGGCGGGGGTGGGGCTGACAGTGTGGGAGGGGGCGGGGGAGGTGCGGACAGTGTGGGAGGGGGCGGGGGAGGTGCGGACAGTGTGGGAGGGGGCGGGGTGGGGCTGACAGTGTGGGAGGGGGCGGGGGTGGGGCTGACAGTGTGGGAGGTGGCGGGGGAGGTGCTGACAGTGTGGGAGGGGGCGGGGGTGGGGCTGACAGCGTGGGAGGGGGTGGGGCTGACAGTGTGGGAGGGGGCGGGGGAGGTGCTGACAGTGTGGGAGGGGGCGGGGGAGGTGCTGACAGTGTGGGAGGGGGCGGGGGTGGGGCTGACAGTGTGGGAGGGGGCGGGGGAGGTGCTGACAGTGTGGGAGGGGGCGGGGGAGGTGCTGACAGTGTGGGAGGGGGCGGGGGAGGTGCGGACAGTGTGGGAGGGGGCGGGGGTGGGGCTGACAGTGTGGGAGGGGGCGGGGTGGGGCTGACAGTGTGGGAGGGGGCGGGGGTGGGGCTGACAGTGTGGGAGGTGGCGGGGGAGGTGCTGACAGTGTGGGAGGGGGCGGGGGTGGGGCTGACAGCGTGGGAGGGGGTGGGGCTGACAGTGTGGGAGGGGGCGGGGGAGGTGCTGACAGTGTGGGAGGGGGCGGGGGAGGTGCTGACAGTGTGGGAGGGGGCGGGGGAGGTGCTGACAGTGTGGGAGGGGGCGGGGGTGGGGCTGACAGTGTGGGATGGGCGGGGGAGGTGCTGACACTGTGGGAGGGGGCGGGGGAGGTGCTGACAGTGTGGGAGGGGGCGGGGGAGGTGCTGACAGTGTGGGAGGGGGCGGGGGAGGTGCTGACAGTGTGGGAGGGGGCGGGGGAGGTGCTGACAGTGTGGGAGGGGGCGGGGGTGGGGCTGACAGTGTGGGATGGGGCGGGGGAGGTGCTGACAGTGTGGGAGGGGGCGGGGGAGGTGCTGACAGTGTGGGAGGGGGCGGGGGTGGGGCTGACAGTGTGGGATGGGGCGGGGGAGGTGCTGACAGTGTTGGAGGGGGCGGGGGTGGGGCTGACAGTGTGGGAGGGGGCGGGGGAGGTGCTGACAGTGTGGGAGGGGGCGGGGTGGGGCTGACAGTGTTGGAGGTATCTCCACCGTCCGTTGTTTGATCTTTGTACCAATCTGCCCCGTCACCCTTTCCATCTGAAAGCAGGCATTCGAGCAGTGCCACCATTCGCAATGTGAAGATTTAACAATATAAAAATAAAAGAAAGAACTTGCATTTCTATAGCGCCTTTCACCACCTCAGGGTGTCCCAAAGCACTTTACAGCCAATGAAGTACTTTTCGAACTGTAGTCACTGTTGTAATGTAGGAAACGCGGCAGCCAATTTGCACACAGCAAGATCCCACAAACAGCACTGTGATCATGGCCAGATAATCTGTTTTTTTTAGTGATGTTGATTGAGGGATTAAATATTGGCTCCAGGACACCGGGGATAACTCCCCCCTGCTCTTCTTCGAAATAGTGGCCACGGGATCCACCTGAGAGGGCAGACGGGGGATCGGTTCAACGTCTCATCCGAAAGGCGGCACCTCCAACAGTGCAGCACTCCCTCAGCACTGCACTGAAAGAAAGAAGTGCTTCCTACATTACAACAGCGACTACACTTCAAAAATAGTGGTAGCACGGTGGCATAGTGTTTTTTTTATCGTACTAGTGGTTAGCACTGTTGCCTCACAGCGTCAGGGACCCAGGTTCAAATCCGGCCTCGGGTGACTGTCTGTGTGGAGTTTGCACATTCTCCCCGTGTTTGCGTGGGTTTCCTCCGGGTGCTCCTGTTTCCTCCCACAGTCCAAAGATGTGCGGGTTAGGTTGATTGGCCATGATAAAAAAATTGACCCTTAGTGTCGTGGGGTTATGGGGATAGGGCTTGGGTGGGATGGCTGTCGGTGTAGGGACCGGGTGCTAGGGTTTGGATGATCAGCCATGATCTCGTTGAATGGCGGAGCAGGCTTGAAGGGCCGAATGGCCTACTCCTGCTCCTATCTTCTATGTTTCTATGTTTAATACTTCATTGACTGTAAAGCGCTTTAGGACAGCACAAGGTCGTGGAAAGCACTGTATGAAGGCAAGTCTTTCTTTCAGTCCTGCGCTGGAGTGTCAGCCTAGATTTTGGTGCTCAAGTTTCATGGAGTGGGGCTTGAACCCCACAACTTTTTTGAGTCCGAGGCGAGAACGTGCTACCCACTGAGCCACGGCTGACACCACAGCCCTAAGCCCCAGAGTGTTGTTTTCTACACATGTGGCAAGGGGAATCAGGTACTGCTGACACCACACAGGCGAGTTCTCCCGTGGCTCCCGACTGCTTTTCTGAGTGGAGGAGATGCAAATCAAATTACAAATGATTTATTCAGTGGCACTGTGTTGTGTGTAGCGCCGGCATATTAACAGAAGCTGTGTGCTCCCTTCTGAATAAATGCACCACCTGAGTTATAGACCCGATGCTTTGTGTGAAGCCAAAGGAAATTCTTTTACCAAGTCGTCGTTATAAACATCCCCATCATTTCTTTAACTTTACACACAAAGGGAGATGTACTTCCTGCTGGCGTGTTGAGTAGATTAGGACAGTCTTGGACTGGATCCCTGATCAGTGCTGTTAGTGGATCTCGGTTGATAGGGTAGACGTGGAGAAAATATTTCTACTTACATAGAAACATACAAGATAGGAGCAGGAGTAGGCCATTCAGCCCCTCGAGCCTGCTCCACCATTTAATGAGATCATGGCTGATCATCCAAATTCAGTACCCTGTCCCTGCCTTCTCCCCATATCCCTTGATCCCTTTAGCCTTAAGAAATATATCTAACTCCTTCTTGAATATATTTAATGAATTGGCCTCTACTGCCTTCTGTGGCAGAGAATTCCACAGGTTCACCACTCTCTGGGTGAAGAAATTCCTCCTCATTTCAGTCCTAAATGGCCTACCCCTTATCCTTAGACTGTGACCCCTGGTTCTGGACTCCTCGACCACCGGGAACATCCTTCCTGCATCTAGCCTGTCTAGTCCTGTTAGAATTTTATAAGTTTCAATGAGATCCCCTCTCATTCTTCTAAACTCCAGCGAACATAAACCTAATCGACCCAATCTCTCCTCATACGTCATTCCTGCCATTCCTTGTGAGGGGGACCAAAGCTAGAGGCTAGCAACGTAAAGTAGTCGCTAATAAATCCACGAGGGAATTCAGGAGAGACTTCTTTACCCAGAGAGTGGTGAGAATGTGGAACTCGCTACCCCAGGGAGTGATTGAGGTGAATAGTATAGATACATTTTAGTGGAAGCTGGATAAGCACATGGGGTAGGAAGGAATAGAAGCTATGCTGATAGGGTGAGATGAAGAGGGGACGGGGGGAACCTTGTGTGGAGCATAAATGCCAGCATGGACCAGTTGGGCCGAATGGCCTGTTTCTGCGCTGTAGGCACAATGGGCCGGATATTCCGATCCCTATGGGTGAGTACGAGCTGTGTACCCACCCGTAGGGATATCAGAAATGCTGGTTTCAGGCATGCGAAGCGTATGCGCTGAAAACTGGCATTTCCGATCTGTCGAGAATCCTCTTGACAGATCGAATGCCTGCCCTGGAGAAGGGCCTCTGCGGGGGGAGAGTTCCGCTTTCTGCAGAACCTCCGCCCACAGAAAACCCTTAGAAATCTTAAGGCCTGCTTTTACCAACATAAGATTTGAAAAAAGTTTTAAAATTTTTTTTCACTCATTTATCATTTAAAAATACTTTAAGAAAAAGGTACGTTTACTTTTAGCCCATGTTCAATATTTTTTATAATAAACAGAAGTGTTGAAAGAAAATTTTTGAAAAGCACAATTATTTTATTGCCGCTATGATTTATCTCCTGGGTTTTGCCCGCACCAGTGTCCTGGGGAATAGTCTTCAATTCCAGCAGACTCCAGGGCAATCCTGGAGGGTTGTCAACCCTACCTTTAAGCATGTCTGTTGCCTTCCACATGATCGCTGACGACACCCAGCTCTACCTCATTACCTCTTCTCTCGATCCCTCCATGGTCTCTAAATTGTCAGACTGCTTGTCCGGCATACAGTCCTGGATGAGCAGAAATTTTCTCCAATTAAATATTGGGAAGACCGAAGTCATTGGGCTGGATTTTCCTAAGCCCCTGGAGTCGGGTTGGAGGCGTGCGGGCGATAAAAATCGGAGGTCCGGGGGTCCCGACCCCATCCCACCTCCAACCCGCCTCCATGTCAATTTCATAGGAGTCGGGTTGCCGACAAGTGCTGGAACCCGACTCCCAGAGGCGGGAAGGGATTAAAGGCAATTAAACTGCCTGTTAACAGGTAGTTAACAGGTAGTTTTTTGCCTATTCGCGATTTTTATTGCTGGTTTGTGGGCTTCCCGACAGCTCCAAACCACGAAAAGTTTTCGAGGCGGGACGTGGGTCTGAGGTCTTGGAGGGGTCGAGATGCCCAGTGTTCAGGTGTGTGAGGGGTGCAGGAGTGCAAAGGTAAGTGTTTTGCAAGTGTTTAAATAAGTTTAACTTACTTTTACTTACCTTTACAGGAGTCCTGCATTCCGGTGTCGGGAGTCGGCTGCAAGAACAACAGAAGCTCCGATTTAAAAAAAAAAATCAGCTTCTTGGTTTCTGCAGCAAAATGATTTTAAAATTATCCTGAGAAAGGACTGAGGCTGAATTAGCAGTTTTTCAGTGCTTGACAGCTTCAAACAGCTGTTAAACACTGATATTTCATCTGCCAAAAGCTTTTGACAGATGAAATGTCAATCTCTGACGTCACCTGCTGCCGGGTGGCCCTTAATTGGCCTGCTGAGCCCACAGGGCGGGCTCAACAAGGTCAATCAGAGGAAAATCCAGTGGGTTGGCCACATCTCCATGGAGGCGGGACAACAAGCCCGAATGTGGGTTTCCCACCTCCAACCCGCCCCCGTAGCAAAATCCAGCCCATTGTTTTCGGTCCCTGCCACAATCTCCGTTCCCCAGCCACTGACTCCATCCCTCTCCCCAACATCTGTCTGAGGCTGAACCACACTGTTCGCAACCTTGGTGTCATATTTGACCCTGAAATGAGCTTCCAACCACATATCCACAGCATAACTAAGACCACCTATTTCCACCTCCGTAACATCGCCCGTCTCCGCCCCTGCCTCAGCTCATCCGCTGCTGAAACCCTCATCCATGCCTTTGTTACCTCTAGACTTGACTATTCCAACGCACTCCTGGCTGGCCTCCCACATTCTACCCTACGTAAACTTGAGGTCATGCAAAACTCGGCTGCCCGTGTCCTAACTCGCACCAAGTCCCGTTCATCCATCACTCCCTGTGCTCGTTAACCTACATTGGCTCCCGGTTAAGCAACGCCTCGATTTCAAAATTCTCATCCTTGTTTTCAAATCCCTCCATGGCTTCGCCCCTCCCTATCTCTGTAATCTCCTTAAGCCCCACAACCCCCCGAGATATCTGCGCTCCTCTAATTCTGCCCTCTTGAGCATCCCTGATTATAATCGCTCAATCATTGGTGGCCGTGCCTTCTGTTGCCTGGACCCTAAGCTCTGGAATTCCCTGCCTAAACCTCTCCGCCTCGCTACCTCTCTTTCCTCCTTTAAGACGCTCCTTAAAACCTACCTCTGACCAAGCTTTTGGGTCACCTGCCTTAATTTCTCCTTATGTGGGGCGGTGTCAAATTTTTTGTCTTATAAATACTCCTGTGAAGCGCCTTGGGACGTTTTACTATGTTAAAGGAGCTATAGAAATACAAGTTGTTGTTGTTGTTGATGTTTCACCAAACTGATGCACTTAGCGGAGGCGCAGGCACCTGGCGGGATCTGATTGGGTCGACGGCAAAGTTCTTGAAATGCAAACCAGATACCGAAGGCTTGTTTACCTTCACACATACTCCAGTCTCTCGTGACGCAGAGGCAACATTAATAATTAACGGCAGCAGGGGCTTCGATTTTCTCCCCCACCCCCCTATTTTTTAGAAACTATTTGGACCCGTCCTGCACCACACACTATCACCAGCTGTGGGGTTGCAGCAAGACCTCAGTCAGGGTTTTCCCCAAGGCAGTGACTATGAAATGCACGAGAGATATTCAGCAGTTGATTCACCTTACGTTTTTCTGGTTGTTCCCTGCAGGGTATCACTCCTAGGATCAGAGAACAGTCGAGCACCAGAGTCCGCGCCGGCTCTTTCGAAGAGCGATCCAGTTAGTCCCATTCCCTTGCTCTTTCCTCATAGCCCTGCAATTGTTTTCTCCTTCAAGCATTTATCACTCAGAGCCCCGGTCACCGCAGTCAAAAATGGGAACGGAACGTGAGCATGAACCACGTGGCAACCTTCCTTGACACCAGTGCAGTGCATCAACTCACCAAGCCCCTCACCTCTTCCACCAAGGAGGAGAAGCAGAACCATCACGGGAGCACTGCCGCGGCTCGCCAAGGCTTCTTCGGCAGCACCTCCCAAACCCGCGACCTCTTCCACCTAGAAGGACCAGGGCAGCAGGTTTCATGGGAAACACCACCACCTCCAAGTTCCCCTCCAAGTCACACACACCATCCTGACTTGGAAATATATCAGCCGTTCCTTCATCGTCGCTGGGTCAAAATCCTGGAACGCCCTCCCTAACAGCGCCGTGGGAGTACCTTCACCACATGGACTGCAGCGGTTCAAGAAGGCGGCTCACCACCACCTTCTCAAGGGGCAATTAGGGATGGGCAATAAATGCCAGCCTTGAGCATATCACAAGGAGACTCCAGAGCAATCCTGGAGGGCTGGCAACCCTACCAACATCACAGCCACTGGCCTGGCACGTTTCATTTGGGTTGAGCGTGCTTCCCATCTACAGGCTCACTAACTTTCGATTCCAACTCAGGGGCGACACTCAATGCTACAATGGGAAAGCAATGGCCCACACTTTTACAGTAAGCTTGATTTTTTTACGGGGCTCTGATGTTGCGGATCCTTCTTTAGCGTATAACAAGCTAATTAAAGGGGCACTGTTTCCTGAAGGGTTTTGATGGAGTAAATAAGGAAAGAACTGTTTCCAGTGGCAGGAGGATGGGTAACTAGAGGACACAGATTTAAGGTGATTGGCAAAAGAGCCAGAGGAAAGAGGAGACATTTTTTTACGCAGCGAGTTGCTATGATGTGGAATGCTCTGCCTGAAAGGGCGGTGGAAACAGTTTCAACAGTAACTTTCAAAAGGGAATTGGATAAATACTTGAAGGGGAGAATATTTGCAGGGCTATGGGGAAAGAGTGGAGCTAATTGGATAGTTCTTTCAAAGAGCCGGCACAGGGACGATGGGCCAAATGGCCTCCTTCTGAGCAGCAAGATTCTATGATTCTATCACCCGCATCCCAAAAACAACTCGAAAAAACAGTCATCCAACTGTTAAACAATATTCATCAGAGAGATTTATATTAAGTCAAATTTAATCAACACATTTGAAACACATTTAGCCGAGAAATCATGTGGTCAAAGCAAGCAAATATAGAAATTGCTATCATTGTTTTTAAAGTTGTTAATTTTAAGCTGCTGGTTAATACATCGCAGTCAACACATAATCCTGAGAATTATTATGCAATGTCTAACTTCAGAATGTCACAGACAAGCCACCCGACCGCTCTTACCCGCACAGTTTAGGACGGGACTCGGAGATAAACAACTTTGGCTCCTTCACTTTTTAAAATAAATACGATGAGCCCTCCCCATGGCTGAGTTAGTAAGTGCGCCGCCTGGAGTGAGGGATACAGTCCCGGATCCCGTCCGCGGTCTGAGGTGAGTTAGCTGATCTCAGCGGGGTTGCTAATGGGGACATCCCAATGGTCCGAGTGTCTCTGGGCTGCAGAGCGGCAAAAGAAAGATCTGCATTTAGACAGCTCCTCTTGTGACCTCAGGAGAACCAAGGCTCTGGCGAGGATGAGGAACGGAAAGAGATTAGTATTAGTAAAAAAAAAAGTACTGGAGAAATTAATGGGACTGAAAGCGGATAAATCCCCTGGACCTGATGGCCCGCATCCTAGGGTTTTGAAAGAGGTGGCTATAGAGATAGTGGATGCATTGGTTGTCATTTTCCAAAATTCCATTGATTCTGGAACGGTTCCCGTGGATTGGAAGATAGCAAATGTAACCCCACTATTTAAGAAAGGAGGGAGAGAGAAAACGGGGAACTACAGACCAGTTAGCCTGACATCAGTACTAGGTAACAGGGCACTTAGAAAATAATAATAGGATTGGGCAGAGTCAACACAGATTTATGAAAGGGAAATCGTGTTTGACAAATCTATTAGAGTTTTTTGAGGTTGTAACTAGCAGAATAGATAAGGGGGAACCAGTGGATGTGGTGTATTTGGATTTTCAGAAGGCATTCGATAAGGTGCCACACAAGAGGTTATTAAACAAAATTAGGGCTCATGGGATTGGAGGGTAATATACTACCATGGATTGAGGATTGGTTAACGGACAGAAAACAGAGAGTAGGAATAAACGGGTCATTTTCGGGTTGGCAGGCTGTAATTAGTGGGGTACCACAAGGATCAGTGCTTGGGCCTCAGCTATTCACAATCTACATCAATGATTTGGATGGGGGACCAAATGTAATATATCCAAGTTTGCTGATGATACAAAGCTGGGTGGGAATGTAAGTTGTGAGGAGGATGCAAGGAGGCTTCAAGGGGATATAGACAAGCTAAGTGAGTGGGCAAGAACATGGCAAATGGAATATAATGTGGAGAAATGTGAAGTTATCCACTTTGGTAAGAAAAATAGAAAAGCAGAGTTTTTTTTAAATGGTGAGGGATTGGGAAATGTTGGTGTTCAGAGGGACCTGGGTGTCCTTGTACACAAATCACTGAAAGTTAACATGCAGGTACAGCAAGCAATTAGGAAAGCAAATGGTATGTTGGCCTTTATTACAAGAGGATTTGAGTGCAATGAAGATTCACCAGACTTGTGGTGTATGTGCCTTTAAGAGCAATTATGGTGTATGTGCCTTTAAGAGCCCCAGGTGTGCGTAATGCCGGTAATTGCCACTTGGGCTATATAAGCCTGTGTATTGTGTATATCCTTTAGAAACCCCCCCCCAGACTTGCTTAGTAAATACCTATGAACCAACTCCTGTCTTCAGTGTCTTTATCTACACACGGACACTACAGTGGCGACGAAGTGGAAACGGACTTACCTGCAATTCGGCAGCACCTCAAGGACATCGATTCCTCCAGCGTCCAGAAGACTCAAGGAAGTAAGAGAAACTGTGGTTTCACCAGCTGGCCAAGCTGGTGACAGGTACTGCGCTAATCCTTCCTGGGCGTCAGGCTGGAGCTCCAGCGGCGGGCTCTACAGCTGAGACAGGCAGCGAAATCGGAGGCAAGCAATAACGGACTGGGAGGGTGCACTCGAGAGACGGCCGGCGCGGCAAGCAGGTCAGCGTTTAGACCTCCGTCGGGAACGAGTCTCCAACAGTGAATAAACGGAAACCACAGTAAAACAGCGTTGTTATCGGTAGCAGCGGCGGGAAAGCGCGGGAAGCGCCATATCGTTGCTACAGAAAAAAAAAAAGCGCGGGAAGCGCCATATCTTTTCTGAAATGCCTAAATCTGGTAATATTGAGGCTTTTGATGGTGAAATAGAAGATTGGACCACATACGTGGAAAGAGTAGAGGTTTATTGCACTGCAAATGGAATAACAGATGAAAAAAAAGCTTCAGTACTTCTGAACTTAATGGGCGCGAAGACATACGGGCTGTTACGAAATTTAATCACTCCAGCCAAACCAAAGGACAAGACTTTTAAAGAAATTGTTGATACCCTGCAGGAGCATTTAAACCCAACACCGCTGCTGATAGCGGAACGATTCAAGTTCTTCAAGAGAAATCAACACAAGAATGAAAGTAACGCTGATTACCTAACCGAATTAAGAAAGCTATCAAAGTACTGCCAATTCGGAGCAGGACTATCGGATTATCTTCGAGACAAATTTGTTTGCGGTCTCTTAAGTGAAGGAACACAAAAAAGACTGCTTTCTGAAAAAGATTTAACATTGGACAAAGCTTTCAGTATGGCTGTATCATACGAAGCAGCAGCAAAAGGAGCTGCAGAGATACAACAAGAGACACAGGATTTCGGCACCCATAAAATGACACAGGAGTTCGTAAGATGTTATCGCTGCGGCAGATCCACCCATAACCAGAGGGACTGCTGGTTCAAGGGCAAAGCATGCAGGCAATGTGGTAAGATTGGACACATTGCACGGGTATGCCAATCTGGACAAAATAAATCCACTGACAGAAAACAAAAAAATCAATAAAGAAAAGTACAGGAAGGTACAAATGATGACGGACAATAGCTCCGAAGACCAGAATAGCGATAGCGACTCCGGAAACAAGAGACTAAGCTGTCTCAAATTACATAATGTACTTGCCAAAGAGGATTACCAAACCATTTGGGTTACCCTCACAATAGCAGGGTCCCCAGTTAAAATGGAGCTAGATACAGGATCAGCTCTAACCATAATAAATCGACGAGATTACGAGAGGTTATTTTCGCATATACCTCTAAAAGACACATCCATTATCTTAAAAACATATACGGGGCAGAAAGTCTACCCCAAAGGAAAAATAAGGGTGCCTGTGGTATACAACGGCAAAGAAATACAAAAGCTGTATTTATACATTCTACAAGATGGTGGTCCACCGTTGTTGGGACGTGAATGGATAAGGAAGATACGTTTAGACTGGCACTCCATTCAGGCACTGACGGTGACCAGTAAGGAAAAAAACAATGATGACATCATACCTGAACGATTAAAAGACATCTTGGCCAACGCCAAAGAAGTGTTTCAAGAGAAACTAGGAACCTTGAAAGGCATCACCGCCTCAATAAAAGTGGAAGATACAGCAATTCCAAAATTTTTTAAGGCAAGACCGGTGCCATACGCAATACGTCCGGCAGTCGAGGCAGAGCTGAAGAATTTGGAAAAGGCAGGCGTATTATCCAAAATAGATTGGAGCGAATGGGCAACACCCATCGTTCCAGTCATGAAAAAAACATTGAAAAATAACTCTGAGGAACAGAAAAAAATTCGCATCTGTGGGGACTTTAAGGTGACTGTAAACCCGGTCCTTCACACGGTACAGTATCCTCTTCCGAGGATAGAAGATATTTTCGCCTCACTATCCGGAGGGAAATGTTTCACAAAAATTGACTTGGCACAGGCATATCTACAGATGGAGGTTGAGGAGACCTCTAAAAAGTATCTCATAATAAACACACACAAAGGCCTGTACCAGTACAATCGACTGGTTTTTGGAATAGCATCAGCTCCAGCTATCTGGCAAAGAGCTATGGAGCAAGTCCTGCAAGGGATTCCGGGGACTCAACGCTACCTAGACGACATCCTTATAACAGGAGAAAACGACAACGAGCACCTTGCCAATTTGGAGCAGGTGCTCACTAGGCTGAAAGAACGGGGCCTACGGGCAAATCGCCCCAAGTGCGAATTTTTCCAAAATCAGATATCATATTGTGGCCACATAATTAATAAGGAAGGGTTGCATAAGTCACCTGAAAAAATTGAAACAGTTATAAAAGCCCAAGCACCTGAAAATGTTTCACAATTAAGGTCATTCCTGGGATTAATAAATTACTATCATAAATTTTTACCGAACTTATCAACTATTCTACACCCTCTTAATGATCTTCTACAAACAGGAGTGATTTGGAAATGGAACGAAGACTGTAAACGTGCCTTCCATAAATGTAAAGACTTAATCACATCCGAGAAAATTTTGGCTCATTACAACCCATCACTACCAATCAGACTGGCGTGCGATGCATCCCCTTATGGCATAGGAGCGGTATTGTCCCATAGATTCCCTGATGGCTCGGAACGGCCGATAGCTTTTGCGTCACGCTCATTGAACTCAGCTGAGCGTAACTATGCCCAGATAGACAGGGAAGCACTCAGCCTGGTATGGGGAGTGAAGAAATTCAACCATTACCTACACAGACAAAAATTTACCTTGCTGACTGACCATCAACCCCTCATCTCCATATTCAACCCTAAAAAAGGTGTCCCCATTATGACGGCACAAAGACTACAGAGGTGGTCCCTTTTTCTAGGGGCACACCAATACAACATTGAATGCAAAGGGTCAAAACAGCATGGGAATGCTGACGGTTTATCACGCCTACCGTTGCCAACGATAGAAGAGGCACCTACAGTAGACCCAGTAGAGATAATCCACTCTACCATAGTGGAATGTCTACCGGTGACAAATTCTGCCATTGAAAGGGAGACAAGAAATAACCCTACTCTCTCACGGGTCTACGATTTAACAGTGAAGGGATGGCCAGCACATGGCGAACCACTGTTGCCAGCATTCTCGCAAAGAAGAGAACAGCTGTCAGTGTGCCGAGGAACCTTGATGTGTGGATCCAGAGTGGTGATTCCACCCAAACTCCAGGATAAAGTGCTAAAGGAGCTTCACGAGGGGCATCTGGGTGGAGTGAAAATGAAGAACCTAGCTAGGGTGTTTGTATGGTGGCCAGGTATCGATGGAGACATCGAAGACATGACCAAGAGCTGCCTAGGATGCCAGAAGGTCCAAAATGCTCCGCCACAGGCCCCTCTACATCAATGGGAGTGGCCCTCATCTCCCTGGCAAAGGGTGCACATCGACTTTGCTGGTCCATTTATGGACTCAATGTTCTTAATCGCAGTTGATGCACACTCCAAGTGGCCGGAGGTAATAAAGATGTCCTCCACCACCACGGAAAAAGCCATCGCAGTATTAAGGACCATATTTGCCAGGAATGGGCTGCCGGAGCAGATATGTTCTGATAATGGACCGCAATTTGTGTCCGAAGAATTCAGAAAGTTCTTAAAGAACAATGGGGTAAAGCACTACACGTCCGCCCCATACCATCCCGCCACCAATGGATTGGCTGAAAGGTTTGTCCAGACCTTCAAGAAGGCCATCAAGGCCATGGGTAATGAAGACATAAAACTTCAGCACAAGGTGGATAACTTCTTATTTGCATATAGGAATGCAATGCATATGGTTACTAACCAAACTCCCGCCATGATGTTCTACAATAGAAACCTAAGATGCCGGCTGGATTTGGTCAAGCCCAACATCCGAAGGGACGTGGAGAACCGGCAGTTTCAGGGCATGAATGAAAGGCCAACTAGGGCCTTCCAGATAGGCCAACTGGTTTTGGCCCAGGACTACCGTACCGAGAAATGGCAGCCTGGAACTATCTGCACACGATTAGGACCACTGATGTATACCGTGGACATCGGAGACAGCATAATAAGGCGCCATGCTGACCAAATCATCAAGTCATCCAAAAAGGGACAACCTACACCACCACTCTATACATCTAACGATGAAGTAGAGATACCCATATCTACCTCCGATCCGGTGATACTGGAGCCCGATGAACCCGACACTGGCCTTCAAGCCGAATCAGCCTTGCCAGAAGAACCTACTACACCACCAGAAACTACTACACCCCCGAGGCGTTATCCGGACCGAGTCAGGAAGCCTCCTGAGAGACTAACTTATAATTAATTAATACAGCAATGTATATTATTTTGCATATAACATGTAATTAATAATTACTTAAAATATGATGTACTAGTTAGCTAGAAGGGGAGGAATTGTGGTGTATGTGCCTTTAAGAGCAATTATGGTGTATGTGCCTTTAAGAGCCCCAGGTGTGCGTAATGCCGGTAATTGCCACTTGGGCTATATAAGCCTGTGTATTGTGTATATCCTTTAGAAACCCCCCCCCAGACTTGCTTAGTAAATACCTATGAAGCAACTCCTGTCTTCAGTGTCTTTATCTACACACGGACACTACAAGACTAGTTCCTGGGATGGGGGATTGTCCTATGAGGAGAGATTGAGTAGACTAGGCCTATATTCTCTAGAGTTTAGAAAAATGAGAGGTGATCTCATTGAAACATACAAAATTCTTACAGGGCGTGACAGGGTAGATGCAGGGAGGATGTTTCCCCTAGCTGGGAAGTCTAGAACCAGGGGTCACAGTCTTAGAATAAGGGGTCGGCCATTTAGGACTGAGATGAGGAGAAATTTCTTCACTCAGAGGCTGGTGAATCTTTGGAATTCTCTACCCCAGAGGGCTGTGGAGGCTCAGTCGTTGAGTATATTCAAGACAGAGATCGATAGATTTTTGGATATTAAGGGAATCAAGGGATATGGGGATCGGGCGGGAAAGTGGAGTTGAGGTAGAAGATCAGCCATGATCTTATTGAATGGCGGAGCGGGGGGGCCAAATGGCCGACTCCTGCTCCTACTTCTTATGGTCTTATGTGCTTCGGACTTCCCAAAGCGCTTTACAGCCAAGGAATTACTTCTGAAGTGTAATCACTGTTGTAATGTAGGAAACGCAGCAGCCAATTTGTGCACAGCAAGCTCCCACAAACAGCACTGAAATAATGACGAGATAATTGGTTATGGTGATGTTGGTTGAGGGAGAAATATTGGCCAGGGCACTGGGGAGAATTCCTTCGAATTAGTGCCGTAGGATCTTTACCGTCCACCTGAGAGAGCTAACATGGTCTCAGTTTAATGTCTTATCCGAAAGATGGCACCTCCGACAGTGCAGTGCTCCCTCAGTACTACACTGGAGTGTTAGCCTGGATTTTGCATTCAAGTCTCTGGAGTGGGACTTGAACCCTTTTCCCTTTTGAAAGCCAGGATTGAGTCTGCCTCCACCACCCTCTCAGGCAGTGAATTCCAGATCCTAACCACTCGCTGAGGAAAAAAGTTTTTCCTCATGTCGCCTTTGGTTCTTCTGCCAATCACCTTAAATCTGTGTCCTCTGGTTCTCGACCCTTCCGCCAATGGGAACAGTTTCTCTCTATCTACTCTGTCTCGACCCCTCATGATTTTGAACACCTCAATCAAATCTCCTCTCAACCTTCTCTGCTCTAAGGAGAACAACCCCAGCTTCTCCAGCCTATCCACGTAGCTGAAGTCCCTCATCCCTGGAACCATTCTTGCAAATCTTTTCTGCACCCTCTCTAAAGCCTTCACATCCTTCCTAAAGTTTGGTGCCCAGAATTGGACACAATCCTCCAGTTGAGGCCGAACCAGTGTTTTATAAAGGTTCATCATAACTTCCTTGCTTTTGTACTCTATGCCTCTATTTATGAAGCTCAGGATCCCGTAAGCTTTTTTAACTGCTTTCTCAACCTGCCCTGCCACCTTCAACGATTTGTGCACATGTACCCCCAGGTCTCTCTGTTCATGCACCCCCTTTAGGATTGTACCCTTTAGTTTATATTGCCTCTCCTCATTCTTCCTACCAAAATGTATCACTTTGCACTTTTCTGCATTAAATTTCATCTGCCAGGTGTCCACCCATTCCACCAGCCTGTCAATGTCTTCTTGAAGTCTATCACTATCCCCCTCACTGTTCACTATACTTCCAAGTTTTGTGTCATCTGTAAATTTTGAAATAGTACCCTGTACACCCAAGTCTAAGTCATTATTTTTTTTAATTATTTTTAATTTTTTATAATATTTTTTTATTTTTTAATATTTTTAATATTAATAATTAATGCTATATTTCCTAAGGAGGCTGAAGGGATGTAACCTGTCACCCCTGATCCTCTCTAACTTTTACCGCTGCACAATAGAGAGCATCCTGACAAACTGTATCACAGTATGGTATGGCAGCTGTAGCTCCTGTGACCGGAAAGCCCTGCAGCGGGTAGTCAAAACTGCCCAACGCATTACTGGCACCCGGCTACCGACCATAGAGCACATATACCAGAAACGCTGTTTACGGAGGTCACGGTCCATCATCAAAGACCCTACCCACCCCAGCCACAGTCTGTTCGCCCTCCTGCCATCTGGGAGACGCTACAGATGCATTCGCACCCGAACGACCAGATTTAGGAACAGCTTCTTTCCCAGGGCTGTCATCCTACTGAACTCCACAAATAAACTCTAAAGCCTGCACATCTGCCAATGCACTTTATTATGTTTATGTTAATATATTACAAGCCAAATGAATGTTGAATGTTTAAATGTCTTAATCTAAATGTACACTCTCGGGAGCCGCAAGCCTACATTTCGTTGTACTGCACTTGTGCACTAACAATGACAATAAAGTTGATTTGATTTGATTTGATTTGATACATCAAGAAAAGCAGTAGTCCTAGAACCAACCCCTGGGGAATGCCACTGTATACCTTCCTCCAGTCCGAAAAACAACCGTTCACTACTACTCTGTTTCCCATCACTTAGCCAATTCCATATCTATGCTGCCACTGCCTCTTTTATTCCATGGGCTTCAACTTTGCTGGCAAGCCTATTATGTGGCACTTTATCAAACGCCTTTTGGAAGTCCACGTACACCACATCAACTGCATTGCCCTCATCAACCTTCTCTGTTACCTCATCAAAAAACAAAATCAAAGTTAGTTAAACATGATTTGCCTTTAACAAATCCGTGCTGGCTTTCCTTAATTAATCCATACTTGTCCAAGTGACTGTTAATTTTGTCTCCGATTCTCGTTTCTAAAGGCATCCCCACTACCGAGGTTAAACTGACTGGCCTATAGTTGCTGGATTTATCCGTACACACTTTTTTGAACAAAGGGTGTAACATTTGCAATTCTCTCGACCTCTGGCACTAGCCCCGTATCCAAGGAGGATTGGAAGATTATGGCCAGTACTTCCGCAATTTCCACCTTTCCTTCCCTCAGCATCCTAGGATGCATCCCATCCTGGTGACTTATCTACTTTAAGTACAGCCAGCCTTTCTAGTACCTCCTCCTTATCAATTTTTATCCCATCCAGTATCTCCACTATCTCCTCTTTCACTATGACATTGGCAGCATCTTCTTCCTTGGTGAAGACTCATTTAGTAGCTCAGCCATGTCCTCTGCCTCCATATCGGGGAACATAGGGTCTAATGAGAGGGAGGAACTGAATAAAATCAGTATTTGTGGGGAAATGTTGTTAGGGAAACTGACGGGATTGAAGGCCGATAAATCCCCAGGGCCTGATAATCTACATCCTATGGTTCTTAAGGAAGTGGCCCTAGAAATAGTAGATGCATTGCTGGTCATCTTCCAAAATTCTATAGACTCTGGAACAGTTCCCATGGATTGGAGGGTAGCTAATGTAACCCCATTATTTAAAAAAGGTGGTAGAGAGAAAATGGGGAATTATAGATGTAATATCTCCAAGTTTGCAGATGACACAAAGCTGGGTGGTGTGAGGAGGATGCAAAGAAACTCCAGTATGATTTGGACAGGTTGGGTGATTGGGCAGAAGCATGGCAAATGCAGTATAATGTAGATAAATGCGAGGTTATCCACTTTGGTGGCAAAAACAGGAAGGCAGATTATTATCTGAACGGCAATAGATTGGGAAAAGGGGAAGTGCAACGAGACCTGGGTGTCCTTGTGCACCTGTCGCTGAAGGTAAGCATGCAGGTGCAGCAGGCGGTTAAGAAGGCAAATGGTATGTTGGCCTTCATAGCGAGAGGATTCGAGTACAGGAGCAAAGATGTCTTGCTGCAGTTGTACAGGGCCTTGGTGAGACCACTCCTTGAGTATTGTGTATAGTTTTGGTCGCCTTATCTGAGGAAGGATGTTCTTGCCATGGAGGGAGTGCAGCGAAGATTCACCAGACTGATACCTGGGATGACAGGAATGACGTATTATACTTGCTAGAGTTTAGAAGAATGAGAGGGGATCTCATTGAAACTTATAAAATTCTAACAGGACTGGACAGACTAGATGCAGGAAGGATGTTCCCGATGGCGGGGGAGTCCAGAACCAGGGGTCACTGTCTAAGGATAAGGGGTAAGCCATTTAGGACAGAGATGAGGAGGAATCTCTTCACCCAGAGGGTGGTGAACCTGTGGAATTCTCCACCACAGAAGGCAGTGGAGGCCAATTCATTAAATATATTCAAGAAGGAGTTAGATATATTTCTTAAGGCTAAAGAGATCAAGGGATATGGGGAGAAAGCAGGGGCAGGGTACTAAATTTGGATGATCAGCCATGATCTCATTAAATGGCGGAGCAGGCTCGAGGGGCCGAATGGCCTACTCCTGCTCCTATCTTTTATGTTTCTATGTGTAGGTCTCCATTTTGGTCCCACCTCTCATCTTACTATCCTTTTACTATTTATATGCCTATAGAAGACTTTTGAATTTCCTTTTATGTTAGCTGCCGATCTATTCTCATACTCTCTCTTTGCCAGACTTATTTCCTTTTTCACTTCCCCTCTGAACGTTCTATATTCAGCCTGGTTCTCAATTGTATTCTCAACCTGACATCTGTCATACGCCCCCTTTTTCTGCTTCATCTTACTCTCAATTTCTTTCGTCACCCAGGGAGCTCTGGCTTTGGTTGCCCTACCTTTCCCCCTTGTGGGACTGTACCTCGACTGTACCCGAAGATGTGTTGGCTGATGGTTGACATGTTGGCCAATTGCTCGAAGTGTTGGTCAATGGCTCGATGTGTTGGTCAATGGTTTGATGTGTTGGCCAAGGGCTCCAAGTGTTGGCCAATGGTTCGATGTGTTGGTCAATGGCTCAAAGTGTTGGCCAAGGGCTCAATGTGTTGACCAATGGCTCGATGTGTTGGCCAACGTCACTGTTGGGTAGATTGACTTAATGGTCATTGATACAATAGATAACCTGCAGGGAGAAATATTGGACAAGACACCAGGGAGAACTCCCCTGCTCCCTATGAGGGAACAAATGAGCCAGAGTTCCTGCTCCTGATTGCTACGCCGTGACCCCTGCTGCTAAATGCAGATGTGTGGCTGTCAAGTGAGGATATGATTGGGTTTAACTGTGATGCCCCTCCATAGCAAATAGCCTGCCAGCACAGGCCAGCCTTATAAATAAACTGCAGGTGCATTTCTCAGTTCATATGGTAGGTTCAAGTGAAGTAGACTCTATTTGATCTCCTCCTTCCAGAGTACCAACTAGGGTTGCCAACCCTCCACAGTTGTCCTGGAGTCTCCAGGAATTGAAGATTATTCTCCAGAATGCTGTTGTGAGCACAAGGATGTGTGCTGAGCCCCCTCCTCTACTCCCTCTTCACCCACGACTGTGTGGCTGTTCATGGTTCCAACACCATCATCAAGTTTGCGGATGATACCACGGTAGTAGGCCAGATCACCAACAACGATGAGTCAGCCTACAGGGAGGAGGTCCAGCATCTCGTGAAGTGGTGCGCCGATAACAACCTGGCTCTTAACATCAAGAAAACCAAAGAAATCATTGTGGACTTCAGGAAGTCTAAAGGCGGAAGTCACACCCCCATCCACATCCATGGGGCTGTGGTGGAAAGGGTGGACAGCTTTAAGTTCCTCGGAGTCCACATCACGGAAGACCTCTCCTGGTCCCTCAATACCTCCTCTCTGGTGAAGAAGGCCCAGCAGCGCCTATATTTCCTAAGGAGGCTGAAGGGATGTAACCTGTCACCCCTGATCCTCTCTAACTTTTACCGCTGCACAATAGAGAGCATCCTGACAAACTGTATCACAGTGTGGTATGGCAGCTGTAGCTACTATGACCGGAAAGCCCTGCAGCGGGTAGTCAAAACTGCCCAACGCATTACCGGCACCTGGCTACCGACCATAGAGCACATATACCAGAAACGCTGTCTACGGAGGTCACGGTCCATCATCAAAGACCCTACCCACCCCAGCCATAGTCTGTTCGCCCTCCTACCATCTGGGAGACGCTACAGATGCATTCGCACCCATACGACCAGATTTAGGAACAGCTTCTTTCCCAGGGCTGTCATCCTACCGAACTCCACAAATAAACTCTAAAGCCTGCACATCTGCCAATGCACTTTATTATGTTTATGGTAATGTATTACAAGCCAAATGTATGTTGAATGTTTAAATGTCTTAATCTAAATGTACAATCTCGGGAGCCGCAAGCCTACATTTCGTTGTACCGCACTTGTGCACTAACAATGACAATAAAAGTTGATTTGATTTGAATCCCATTGAGAAAACTCATCGGGGCATTACACAAAATTGTGTTTTTTTTCATTTTCTTTGAACACTTTAGTTTATTAGTTATGAAAATATTGGAGATGGAGGAATAAAAGGTCTGATTCACTAACAGTCAAGATTAAGCCACTTGGGTAACAAAGGGGCTGCGCCCTTTCCGATTGGCCGGGCGCCTGGAGGATGAACCAATCGGGGGAGTAGGGTGGGGTGCAGGGCGATGAGGCGGGAGGTCATGTGATGAAACCTCCAGGTATACACCCAACCACAGTTAGCAACCCCGATTACCAACCTGAACAGGCAGAGGGGGGCCTTGATTTACCTGGGATATACGGCACAGAAACAGGCCATTCGGCCCAACCAGTCCATGCTGGCGTTTATGCTCCACTCGAGCCTCCTCCCGTCTTTCCTCATCTAACTCGATCAACATAACCCTCGATTCCTTTCTCCCTCATAGGCTTATCTAACCGCCCCTTAAATGCATCTATACTATTCGCTTCAACCACTCCCTGTGGTAGCGAGTTCCACATTCTCACCACTCTCTGGGTAAAGAAGTTTCTTCTGAATTCCCTATTGGATTTCCTGGTGACTATCTTATAGTTCTGCTCTTCCCCACAAGTGGAAACACTCTCTCTGTGTCTACTCTTATCAAAACCTTTCATAATTTTAAAGACCTCTATTAGGTCACCCCTCAACCTTCTCTTTCCAAGAGAAAAAGAGACCCAGCCTGTTCATCCTTTCCTGATAGGTATACCCTTGCATTTCTGGTATTATCCTTGTAAATCTTTTTTGCATCTCATCTGAAGGATGGGACCTCTGACAATGCAGCAGTCTCAGAACAGCACCAGAACTGTGCCCGGATTGTGTGCTCAACCCTTGGTGTGGGACACAAACCCACAACCAGAGATATGTTTGCTCAACTAACTGAGCCAAGCTGACTGTGTGTTGTTTTTTTTTGCATTTACCAGAAAACACGATCAGGAAAGCTTTGAAAAATCAGACAGAGGAAGTCATGTTGTCCAACGCTGTGAGGGGAAATAAAGCATCGATTTGTTTGGAATGAGCCGAGTACCTCACGCATAACTTCTTTGGTCTGAGAATCATGAAAAGCTCACAGTGCCATGACTAATATTTGAAGAACAGTCAATAACTAACCCCTTTGAGACCAAGACAACAGGTTCACATGACACCACATTCAAATCAATGCTCAACTTTATTCAGCACACGGTGTACAGAGAGAGGCACGGACTATTCTAGAATTTGTTTGCGTGTTCTGGGACACACTGTGCTTTTTTTCCTTTAACCTCCTATAGCAGCGGCCATCTCCCCGTCCCTGCCCCACCCACCATCATCTCCCATGAAAGCTGCTGGATTGTCACTAAAAACCCCAACTGCTTTCACTGATGCCCTTCAGAGAAGGGAACCCGTCACCCCTACCCCTACCCATTTGACACCATCCCACAAAAACTGATTAACTCCTAATGCCCTCTCAAGTGGCCCAGCAAGTCATTTGCGTCGTAAAGCAACCACCGCGGATCACAAGAGCTGCAGTGATTCAAGGAGAAGGTCCACCAGCACATTCTCAGGGCAACTACAGATGGGCAGTGCCCTGCATCCCGCGTGTCCACTAGTGATGATAGCAAAATACTGCGGATGCTGGAAATCCGAAATAACAGAAAATGTTGGAAAAACTCAGCAGGCCAGGCAATATCCATGGAGAGAGAAATAGAGTCAACGTTTCAGGTTGAAACCCTTCATCAGGACTGAGAAAAAACACAGGAAATGAAACAGATTAAAAGGCCAGTTTGGGGGCTGGGAAATGGGGATGAAAGAACAAAAGAGAAGTGAAGAGACATTAAGAGGTATTCAAAACGAGACGAGATGGTGATAGGACTAGTGGAGACAAAAGACGGCTCTAGATTAGGTGTGAAATGCGCTGGCAGAATGAGAGACAGCTGCCATGTGGGAGAGAGGAAAAAAAGGGAGGGGAAGGGCCAAAACAAAGGTGTGGATAAAAAATATATATTAAAATGTAATAGGGGCCGAGGTTATGATCTGAAATTGTTGAACTCGATATTGAGTCCGGAAGCCTGTAAAGTGCCTAATTGGAAGATGAGGTGCTGTTCCTCGAGCTTACGCTGGGTTTCCGTGGAACAATGCAAGAGCCCGAGGACGGTGAGGTCTGAGTGGGAATGGGGCGGTGAATTAAAGTGACAGGCGACCGGAAGCTCGGGGTCACCCTTACGGATTGAACAGAGGTGTTCCGCAAAGCTGTCACCCAATCTGCGTTTGGTCTCCCCAATGTAGAGGAGACCACATCGTGAGCAGCGAATACAGTATACTAGATTGCAAGAAGTACAAGTAAATCGCTGTTTCACCTGGAAGGGGTGTTTGGGGCCCTGGGCAGTGGGAAAGGGCAGGTATAAGGGCTCACCGTTAGTGATGCCTGTTTGTACACCGGCGTACAGCACCCCTGCAGAATCACGAGAAAAATATTTCTCCAACTTCTAGTTCTTTCATGACTCTCCTGAATTTACTGAAATCCTAGCTGCTAGGATTTCTCAAACATCGGCAAAGACCAGCTTCCCGGGCCAGCTATAACATGGTTGCAGTGCAAAGCTTCAACACTGTACCTTAGTCTCAGAACACCATCTCCTACCACACCAGTGTTACATTTTGTCCATTTATCATGCCAAGCCATTCTGTAGCCTCCCTCTTCAATGATATTGCCAATCCTTTATTTTTTTAAAAATCACTCAGGATGTGGGTGTTCCTGGCAAGGCAGGCATTTATTGGCCATCCCTAGTTGCCCCATCGTTTCTGTGGAGTGGGAAGTTAGTAGTAGTAAAATTGATCTCGAGAAGATGGTGGTAGGCCCTCTTCCTGAACCACTGCAGTCCGCGTGAAGATACTCTCGCGGTAGGTCGGATGTTCCAGGAATTTTGATCCAGCGACGATGAAGGAATTGCCGATATATCTCCAAGTCAGGATGGCGTGCGACTTGGAGGTGATGGTGTTCCCACGCATCTGATTTCTATTTCCATCGCCTGCAGGGAACCTCAACAGCTCAGATTGGGAATTTTCCCCCACTCACCGTGCCATCATGCTACACTGAAACGCACATTCAGGGAGGAGGTTACCTCTTCAACATGGCATGATTTTCAATTCATGATATTGAGAGAACAGTGGCACTGGAGAAGGACAACATCACAAAGAGGTGTGACAGAGCCTTGAACACGGACTTTCAACCAACCTTCTAATCCCCACCATGCCACTTAGTGGAGAACAGTGCCGAGGACAATCACCTTCGTACACAAAGAAAGGGACACTGCAAAGACAACCTTATGACCCATGACCTCGTTTCAATCAAACCCAGACAGTTGAGATGACAGTCATAGAATCATGGAACGATACAGCACAGAAGCAGGCCATTCAGCCCATCGTGACTGTGCCGGCTCTTTGAAACATAGACATAGAAACATAGAAGATAAGAGCAGGAGTAGGCCATTCAGCCCCTCGAGCCTGTTCCGCCATTTAATGAGATCATGGCTGATCATCCAAATTCAGTACCCTGTCCCTGCTTTCTCCCCATATCCCTTGATCCCTTTAGCCTTAAGAAATATATCTAACTCCTTCTTGAATATATTTAATGAATTGGCCTCAACTGCCTTGTGTGGTAGAGAATTCCACAGGTTTACCACTCTCTGGGTGAAGAAATTCTGCCTCATTCTCAGTCCTAAATGGTTTACCCCTTATCCTTAGACTGTGACCCCTGGTTCTAGGCTCCCCCGCCATCGGGAACATCCTTCCTGCATCTAGTCTGTCTAGTCCTGTTAGAATTTTATAAGTTTCAATGAGATCCCCTCATTCTTCTAAACTCTAGCAAATATAAGCCTAATCGACCCAATCTCTCCTCATACGTCATTCTTGCCCTCCCAGGTATCAGTCTGGTGAATCTTCGCTGCACGCTCTCCATGGCAAGAATATCCTTCCTCAGATAAGGTGACCAAAACTGCATACAATACTCAAGGTGTGGTCTCACCAAGGCCCTGTACAACTGCAGCAAGACATCCTTGTTCCTGTACTCGAATCATAGAAGATAGGAGCAGGAATAGGCCATTCGGCCCTTCGAGCCTGCTCCGCCATTCAATGAGATCATGGCTGATCATCCAAATTCAGTACCCTGTCCCTGCCTTCTCCCCATATCCCTTTAGCCTTAAGAAATATATCCAACTCTTTTTTGAATATATTTAATGAACTGGCCTCCACCACCGTCTGTGGCAGAGAATTCCACAGGTTCACCACTCTCTGGGTGAAGAAATTCCTCCTCATTTCAGTCCTAAATGGCTTACCCCTTATCCTTAGACTATGACCCCTGGTTCTGGACTCCCCGGCCATCATAACCATCCTTCCTGCATCTAGTCTGTCCAGGCCTGACAGAATTTTATAGGTTTCGATGAGATCCCCTCTCAATCTTCTAAACTCCAGTGAGTATAAGCCCAATCGACACAATCTCTCCTCATATGTCATTCCTGCCATCCCAGGTATCAGCCTGGTGAATCTTTGCTGCACTCCTTCCATGGCAAGAACGCTATGAAGGCCAGCATACCATTTGCTTTCTTAACCACCTACTGCACCTGCATGCTTACCTTCAGCAACTGGTGCACAAGGACACCCAGGTCGCATTGCACTTCCCCTTTTCCCAATCTATTGCCATTCAGATAATAATCTGTCTTCCTGTTTTTGCCACCGAAATGGATAAACCTCACATTTATCCACATTATACTGCATTTGCTATGCATCTGCCCAATCACCCAACCTGTCCAAATCATACTGGAGTTTCTCTGCATCCTCCTCACAGCACACACGCCCACCCAGCTTTGTGTCATCTGCAAACTTGGAGATAGTACATCTATAATTCCCCATTTTCTCTCTACCACCTTTTTAAAATAGTGGGGTTACATTAGCTACCCTCCAATCCATGGGAACTGTTCCAGAGTCTATAGAATTTTGGAAGATGACCAGTAATGCATCTACTATTTCTAGGGCCACTTCCTTAAGTACCATAGGATGTAGATTATCAGGCCCTGGAGATTTATCGGCCTTCAATCCCGTCAATTTCCCCAACATCATTTCCCTACAAATACTGATTTTATTCAATTCCTCCCTCTCATTAAACCCTATGTTCCCCGACATCTCTGGGAGGTTATTTGTGTCCTTTTGTGAAGACAGAACCAAAGTATGTATTTAATTGGTCTGCCATTTCTTTGTTCCCCATTATAAATTCCCCTGATTCTGACTGCAAGGGACCTGCGCTTCACTTCACCAATCTTTTTCTCTTCACATATCTATAGAAGCTTTTACAGTCAGTTTTTATGTTCCCCGCAAGCTTACTCTCAATCTATTTTCCCCCTCTTAATTAATCCTTGTCCTCCTTTGTTGAATCTTAAATTGCTCCCAATCCTCAGGTTTGCTGCTTTTTCTGGCCAAATTATATGTCCTCTCCTTGGATCTTACGCTATCCCTAATTTCCCTTGTTCGCCACGGTTGAGTCACCTTTTTTGTTTTATTTTTATGCCAAACAGGGATGAACAAATTCTGTAGTTCATCCATGCGATCTTTAAATGTTTGCCATTGCCTAGCCACCATCAACCCTTTGAGTGACATTCCCCAATCCATCCTACCCAACTCGCACCTCATACCATTGTAGCTTCCTTTATTTAAATTCAGGACCCTAGTCTCTGAGTCAACTACTTCACTCTCCATTTTAATGAAGAATTCCATCATATTATGATCGCTCCTCCCCAAGGGGCCTCGCACAAGAAGATTGCTAATTAATCCTTTCTCATTACATAATACCCAGTCTAAGATGGCTTGATCTCTAGTTGGTTCCTCGCCATATTGTTCCAGGAAACTATCCCGTATACACTCTAGGAATTCCTCCTCCACAGTATTGTTATTAATTTGGTTAGCCCAAATTGAAAGAGCTGTCCAATTAGTCAGACTCCCCTACCCCATTCCCATAAGCTCTGTTAATTTTTTTCCCCCCTTCAAGTATTTATCCAATTCCCTTTTGAAAGTTATTATTGAATCTGCTTCCAGGCAGTGCATTCGAGATTATAACTCTTGCATAAAAAAAACCTCATTTTGTCCCTCTCCTCTGTAAATGAGCTTGGGCCATCCCAAGTTTCTAGTAGGCATGAGGCTAAAGCACAAAGCCGGCAATGAAGTGGCCAAATTTGCTGCCAAAATAACGGCAAGTTTAATGGTGCCCGCCTTATTAATGCGTGAATCGTCCAATCTATGGGGAGGAAGAGATATCCCGTGAGTTGCGAATCGCCGCAAGTTGCTGGACGATGTGCGCCGCTCCGCCCTTGGCCTCGCGAAAACGCCAACTCACCCTCAACCCCCACCACGAGGTTCATGAAGTTGCTGCATCTGCGCTTTAATTGCCCGTTAAACTCGCAGATCAGCCACGATCTCCTTGAATGGCGGAACAGGCGCGAGGGGCTGAATGACCCACCCCCTGTCCTTATGATTTCTTGGCCTGGAGCACAAAATAACTGCTGCAGCCCACAAAGCAGATTAATAAGTTTAGCATCTCATCCACAGGGTGGCACCCTCTCAAGTACAGTAAACTCTTGTTTAAATGGCACTTAATCATCCAGAATACTTTAATAACTGCCAAAATAGATAACCGGTAATCTTGCCGAAGCCATCCAGCACTCGTTTTGCCGAGTCCGAGTCTCCCGCGCTGGGCGAGTTAGTCAGTGGTTTTTATTTTTGTTTCGTGTTAAAAATTGCCTTGGTAGGTATACCTCTCTGTTATCCAGAATTTTTCACCAACCCGCACCATCCTGGTCCCATAGGTGCCGGATACGAGTTCACTGTACTGCACTAGGAGTGCCAGCCCAGATTACACGCTCAAGTCCCAGAGTGGGGGCTTGAACCCATGACCTTTTTCCCTGAGAAACCAACTGAGACTATGCAGGGTACAAATACCCCACGCAACACAATGGCACCTGGGCTGATGAGGCCCGAGAGCAGCTGATGGTCACTACTTACTCCAGCACAAGTCAAGAGCCTGTAGCAGAGCAAGGGCAGAAAACTGATGCAGGAAGGATGTTCCCGCTGGTCGGGGAGTCCAGAACCAGGGGTCACAGTCTAAGGATAAGGGGTAAGCCATTTAGGACTGAGATGAGGAGGAACTTCTTCACCCAGAGAATGGTGAACCTGTGGAATTCTCTACCACAGAAGGCAGTTGAGGCCAATTCATTAAATATATTCAAGAAGGAGTTAGATATATTTCTTAAGGCTAAAGGGATCAAGGGATATGGGGAGAAAGCAGGAACAGGATACTGAATTTGGATGATCAGCCAGGATCTCATTGAATGGCGGAGCAGGCTCGAGGGGCCGAATGGCCGACTCCTGCTCCTATCTTCTATGTTAATTAGAGGCCGTAATATAGAAAAATAGGAGCAGGAGTAGGCCATTCGGCCCTTCGAGCCTGCTCCGCCATTCAATATGATCATGGCTGATCCTCTATCTCAATACCATATTCCCGCTCTCTCCCCATACCCCTTGATGCTCCTTGCGTCTAGAAATCTATCCACCTCCTTCAATATATTCAAAAATCTGTCTATCTCCTTCTTTAATATATTCATTGATATCCAGCATATTTTTACAATCACTTTTAAGAATGGTTTCAAAACTGACTTTCCAGATCAGGCACATATCCTGCTTCAAAAGTAAAGTGAATGTAGAAAGGATGCAAACTATAAACTTCACAGCCTTTTCCATTTATTAACTGCTACATTTTGTTTACTAAGAGATGTTACGAGTTCCCTTTAAGCTGCGCTTCCCGCGCAACCGGCTCACTGGCTTTTAAATGCAAAAAAAAACGCGCGTGCACGGATTTTTGAAGGGGCGGCCCGGCCCCCCCCCCCCCCCCCCCCCGCAAAAAAAACTTCGAGGGTTCGAACACTGGTCACGACTGGGGCCAGGCGGACGACAAACCCCGAGTAGACAAGTCAGTTCTTCAAATACTGACTTTTCAGTATCTCCGCTGTTTCAGCATGAATCCAGGAAACAAAAATTCAAAAGCCCAACGCTCTCGGCCTTTTGCGAAACACTCCAGGCAACAGCTGGGAACGGCGTCAATCCTCGACGATGCCAATCCTCGACGATGCCAATCATCTTGACCAGTTCACTCTCCGCCCCCCCCCCACCCCACACAACCCCCAAAGGCGTAAAAACGATTTCAGAATTATTATAACACACCCTTATTTATTTATTTATTTTTTCCCCCCAGGAATTAAAATTCCATAGTTTTGTACACTATAGACATTGTCAAAATTTAGCAGCATGAAAGTCGCTCAAGGCAAGTGTATGGCACCACTTTTCTTGGGCAGTAGTGTTGAGAAAACTGGTACAAACTAATCTCTCATGGGAAGGGGAAGGGGGGGGGGGGGGGGGAGGGTGGAGGGACACGCACGCACACAAAAAAAACTACATGCCAGGCTGCACTGGGTGCATTAAAACTGATATTACTACAGTCTCAATCACTACTCCAGGTACATAATCAATAAACAGCCTGTTGGTACATTCTCAGTGATTCTTAGAACAGCCTCGAACCGAAGGCCAAGACAGCAGGCGGACACAGCAAGGTGATCGAAATATCAATCGAGGTGACCAATGCCAAGAGAGAGAGGAGAGGAGCAAAATAACAATTTAAGAACAGGGGGGGGAAACTAAATTGAAAGCACTTTGTCGACATAAATCGAAACATTGCTTTGAAACATATAAAAGAAAAACGGCAGCTCGCACCTCTCATCCGTTGAGTGCGAGTCAACAGTTTGTTCTGATGGAGACAGTAGTTCGCAGGCTCCTCTCCCTGACACAAGCGCAACCCCCCCTCCCCTTTGATTTTATTCGACACTACAGGCTTAAATTCTACAGTGCCACAACTGTAACGTGTTATTGTCCAGTACTTTACAGAAGTCATTACTCCCATTTCAGATGAGAGAGGAATTTCTCACAAACGTGTTAACCGATGCGTTACAGAACATCGCACAGCGGAAATACAGCCCCGACCGTGTTCTCGCTCTCCCCTCTTCCCTCACCCCACCCCCTTTCCTGTAATTTGGCTGTGAAAGGGTTGAAGTTCGGGGAGCTCTGGGTTAGGAATGGTTGCGTTGTGGGGATCAGGAATGGTTCAGTCGGGGGGGAGCAGGGGCGGGGGGTGGGGAGGGGGGCGCGCGGTGCTCCGGCACGCGAATCGAGATTGGTTCCCCCCGTGGCATTAACGATTGTTCTTGGCTGCGTCCTTTGCGGCCAGGATCAGCGGAGTCAGGCTGGACAGCGGCTTCGCCAGCTTCAGAAACGGGTGCTGTCGACGTGAGAGAATAAAGAGAGAGGAAGAAAAAATTATAAGCCATTCCTTTCTTAAAACTAGATGCAGACGCTAATAACATGCAAGTTAACATCAACGGGAAAAGGCTACCGTGCTACATTCCTCACATACAAACACTCCCTTCCAACCCTCACTCCCCTCCAAGAAACCGTGGCTCAGTGGGCAGCACCCTCGCCTCGGAGTCAGAAGGTTGTGGGTTCAAATCCCACTCCAGAGACTTGAGCACAAAAATCTAGATGGACAAACCAGTGCAGTGTTGAGGGAGTGCTGCACTGTCAGAGGTGCTGTCTTTCAGATGAGACGTTAAACCGAGACCCCGTCTGCCCTCTCAGGTGGATGTAAAAGATCCCACGGCACAATTTCGAAGAGGAGCGGGGGAGTTCACTAAAACCGATCATCACATTGCTTTTTGTGGGAGCTTGCTGTGCAATTGGATGCCACGTTCCCTACATTTCAAGTGTACTTCAATACTACACTTCAATAGTACTTCATTGGCTGTAAAGCGCTTTGGGACATCCTGAGGTCGTGAAAGGCGCTACAGAAATGCCAGTCTTCCTTTCCTTTTTTCTCGCCTAGCTCTAATTTTAAGATTGCGCCCACATGGTCCGGATTCCACCACCACAAGTAGCTTCTCTGTATCTATCCAATCTAATCGTTTTATCATTTTAAACACCTCAATTAATTACCCTATAACTTTCTAAATACAACCGAAGTTTATGCAGCCCAGCCTCGTAATTTAACCCTTTAAGCCACCGTATCATTCTTGGGGGGGATGGAGAACCACGCCACCTAAGGTTGAGCTGATTTTATGGTAACGGATAATAAACGCACGTCACCACTTAAACTGGGTCCCAAACGGTTAACAACTGGTCTCCGAGACACTGAACAGGAGCACCAATCGAATGATTTATATCTTCCGGTTGTTTCAAAGCACTTCACGGCCAATTAATGACTTTTGGAGTGTAATTAATGACTTTTGGAGTGTAGACACTGTTGTCATGGAGGAAAACACAGTCAATTTTCACAGCAGCAAGTTCCCACAAACAGAAAAGAATGACCAGTAACTTGTTTTTAGTGATGTTGGTTGAGGGATAAATATCGGCCAGGACACCGGGGATAACTCTCCTGCTCTTCTTCGAAATAGTGCCGCGGGATCTTTTACGGCCACTTGAGAGAGCAGACGGGGCCTCGGTTTAACATCTCATCTGAAAGACGGCCCCTCCAACAGTGCAGCGCTCCCTCAGTACTGCCCCTCCAACAGTGCAGCGCTCCCTCAGTACTGCCCTGGAGCGTCAGTCTGGGTTATGTGCTCAAGTCTCTGGAGTGGGACCTGAACCCACAAGCTTCTGACTCAGAGGCTAGAGTGGTGCCCACTGAGCCATTCTAAAACTACAAGAACCTAGAGAGAGAATTACTAAAAAGGGTTTGACTGCACTACCAACATGTATTGATTGATCTGCTAATGCAATCTTGCAAAAATCACCAACTGCACAGATAGATGATTTTTACCCTTTCTCTTCATAAAAGTGGTGGCGAACTGTATAAATAGCTGCAGTTACCATTCAGCTTAGAATCATACAGCACAGTAGGAGGCCATTCGGCCCATCATGCCAGTGCTGACTCTTTGAAATAGCTGTCCAATTAGTCCCTCTCTCCTGCTCTTTTCCTATAGCCCCGCAAATTTTTTCTTTAAGTATTTATCCAATTCTCTTTTGAAAGTTATTATTGGCCCAGAAATTCCGTTTGCAGCCCTCCCGTGGGCGGAGGGCTGCGATTTGGAAAAATCTCCGCCTGGAGCTGAGGGCTCCCGGGAGGTGCAGAATTCTGATGCTGTGCCTCCTCAAACTGCCGGTGTGCAGGGCACGTGTATCCCAGGGGCGCAGGTAGTGCGCAGGTAGTTCGCAGCGTCCCTGGGATCACGTGGGCCATGGGGAGCCAATCGGAGCAGGGAATCTCCATTCATAGATTTGACAGGAAGACCTATCAAATCTATGAATAGAGATCAGCCCCAAAACATAAGTAAAACTTCAAATAATTTTTTTTTTAAAACATCACATTTTTAAAATGACTATAAATTACATAAATTAACTATTTTAAACAAAAATGTAAATTCTTGAAAAAAAATTAAAATTTTTAACAGGGCTAAAAATAAACTTACCTTTCTTTAAAGTATTTTAAAATGATAAATCAGTGGAAAAAACTTTTTTTTTTACTTTCTTCAACTCTTAGCCTGGTAAAAGCAGGCCTTGCGCCGAGGAGCTGCCGGCGGTACGCCTGCTTTTCCAGGCGCAGCTGTTTCCGACTTACCTGGCCTGAAGCATCTGTGAAAAAAACGGAAGTTTCAGCCGTACGCGCTGCCTCTCTGGCGCAGGCGTCTGACCTGTCAAGCCCTTTCTTCACAGAACGGAAGTTCCGGTTTCCAGCGCATGCCTAAAACCGGCCCTTCCGTCGGCCCAACGGGCGAGTACACAGCGCGTACACACCCGTAGGGAACGGAATTTCTGGGCCATTGAATCTACTTCCACCGCCCTTTCAGGCAGCGCACTCCACATCACAACAACTCGTTGGAAAATAAATTGCTCCTCATCTCCCTCTCTGGTTCCTTTACCAATGAGCTTAAATCTGCGTCCTCTGGTTACCGACCCTCCCGCCACTGGACACAGTTTCTCCTTATTTACTCTTCATAATTTTGAACACCTGTATTGACATGTTGACCCCTCTCACCTGGAGCAGCTCCTTGGCGGAACCTCGCTTCTCAACATCCATCTCCAGGCAGCGATTCAGGAAATCCCGAAATATAGACGACAGCTTTTCGGGGTTCTGCAGCTCTGGAGTCCCGTTCGTTGCGATCAGATACAACGCCTAGTGAAGCGAGGGACCCAGAAAATTGTAATCAATAGCAACAGGAAAAAAAAACAATTGAGTTCATGGAAGTTAACTTTCAGTCCTTCACCGAGTCGTTGCTGCAAATTTGCCTTTTGCAATTTATGTAATTTTAAAACTTATGAGGCACAGCATTGAATGTGTTTGGATGATGCATTTAGAACATAACTGGTGATACATATTTAAGTCATTGTACAAGCTGATAAATGTCTGGGTTTGGTACAGTGTGAGCACTGAAAAATCTGAAATAATTTTTAAAAATCGTTTTACATGAAGTTACAAACATACAGGCCTCAATTTGAACCCCCCCCCCCCCCTCCAACCACTCCCGCTGTCAACCAGTCGGAAACCAGACAGGGGGGGCCGTGTGGGTTGGTTAAAATGAAGTGGGGGGACTGATCCACTCATTTCCCGCCACAATCTGACCGACTGCGATGTTAAATTCCAGGCGGCAAGAACGTCCGCCCCAAGCCTGCGGGGGCCGATGTTAAATGCGCAGGTCGGGCTCCGATGAAGTCATCGCGGGTTCCCGCCGGAGGCTTCCTGCCGGCCAAATTCCCACTCCCACCCATCCGCCGGCCAGCCGGGACAGCGATTCCTGCCAGATTCGGGCGGGAGTCAAAGCCTGAATATTTCAAACGAGGCCAGAGAGTCAAAAATCTGCCCGGGCCTCGACGTGAGAGTTTGTCGCTCGCCCCAGCCCCCACCTCACACAGAATGATCCCGCCCTCCGCCCCCCACGCCCAACCGAGTTAAAACAGAGGCCGCAGTGTTCCATCAACACTTGGAGAATGACAGGTTAATGACTATGGTGGGACCCTTCACCTGAACAGTTGGGTTAATCTGACAGGTACTGACTGAGCTACTGCACATACCCAGTATTTTCTGTTTTGATAAGGCACCTTTGTATGTCTGAAAGCTAATCGAAACTAGTAAAACTCAAAAAACAAAATGCAAAGGCACCATTAATACTCACTCGTACAAGTGATTTATGGTCGCTCAGAAAGCAGCACTTTCACCGCCCCAGGGGCTTTCTCATGCAGACTTGCAAAACTAGTAAGTCACATTGCGTAGGGGGAAGTGAAGAGATTCACCGGAGTAGCCTGGGAATGATCACTTACTTTACTGAAGTAAGAGGAGGAGAAAGGGCTTGCATTGATGTACGTCCTTTCACACTCTCAGGACGTCACAAAGCGCTTCATAGCCAGTGAATTACATCTGAAGTGTAGTCACTGTTATTCTGTAGGCACCCATGGCAGTCAACTGCAGCACAGCAAGATCCAACAAGCAGCCACGAGATACGTGACCAATTAATCGCTTTTAGTGATGTTGGTTGAGGGATGAATGCTGGCCAGGACACCGGGGAGAACTCCCCCTGCTCTTCTTTGAAAAATGCTTTGGGATCTTTTACGTCCACCCGAGAGGGCAGACGGGGGCCTCGGTTTAACGTCTCATCCCGAAAGACGGCACCTCCGACAGTGCAGTGCTCCCTCGGTGCCTAAATCACGTGCTCAAGTCCTGCAACAGGGCTCGAACCCACGACCTTCAGACTTGAGAAGCAGAAGTGTCGACGCCGAACAAGCAGATCCTTACCAAGTCCACAAGTGAGTACAGAATGGTAGGATTCGGGTCGGCACCCACTATGAGGGGGTGGGGGAAAGAGGTACTCCTGGTTTGAAGGGTGGGAGGGAGGGGGACTGGAGTCACCCAAAGCCATTCTTGCACCCTACCCGGCAGCCAGTGACAAATCAACAATAGCAGAGGCCTGGGAGCAGGCGACTTGCTCTTTTGCCATCCAGGGCGTGTCCCAAGAGAGGTTGGAAAATACATGAGCGTAAAGGTGATGTCCTCCCCCAAATTAACAAAAAGAAACGTTACCACCTAAATAGCTGGACCCCTCCCCGGATCAGAGCCGCCATGTTAATTCCGGTCACGGCTCGGCACAGTTTCATCTCTAAGCACGCGAGTTGTTCCATTAAAAGCAACAGGTAGGAAGGGTAGTAAATGGAGGCCTAGCAACAAGCCTCAGATATGCTATGAAGATGCTGGCTCGATTAGGTCTCCCAGCCAGTACGGTAAGATTTGAGATCAACCAAACCAAGGGAACAGAAAGAATCTTACCCGTAGAGGGTTCTCATTAAGGTACGGAGGTTCTCCCTCGATCATTTCAATTGCCATGATTCCCAGCGACCATATGTCTACCTTGGGACCGTATGCTTTTCGCGTGACCACTTCAGGCGCCATCCAGTATGGCGTCCCCACCATCGTGCTTCGTTTACTCTGTTCTGGCGTAATCTGTGCGCAGAAGCCAAAGTCAGCTGTGGGGGGGGGGGGGGGGGAACAAAATGAGAGAGATTGGTGTCACATCATTCATTACCAAGGCCACTGGCATACGAACGCACGAAAATGATGGGCAGGAAAAGACTAGCTGGTCCATCAAGCCTGCATCATGACTAGACTTCCTACAACCTCTGCAGCCATGTAATCTCTAGGGAGAGGCAAAACCTCATGACCAATAAGAGAAACAATGCTCTGGAAAATTCCTATCTGATCCTCTCAGGCGATCAACACCAGTCCAGGAGATCACAAGGACCATGTGTTACCTATAAAGACACTTACCGTCTATAATGATATACCATCTATATGATAGAGAGACTGTGGGTCCCGCATTGGACTCATCAGTCACCTGAGAACTCATTTTTAATGTGGAAGCAAGTCATCCTCGGTTCCGAGGGACTGCCTAAGAAGAATATGATGCAATCTCTGACCCAGTCAAGAACCAGTCCAACTCCATCTTGAAGGTGTACAGTGAGTCAGCACCAACCACAGTCAATGGCTTATCAATTAAACTACAGCAATGAGGGGTCCTCGACCTCAAGCACAGGAAGGGACTGCGCAGAGGCCAGGAAGTCAATTTTCATGGGGAGCCGATAACAATGCAAGCGTTGTAAGTCAGTGTGCTTGGTTTATGGGTGCTCAATAAACAGAAACACACTTGTCATTATTGAGGATGCGTGTCCCGCAGATACGGGAATTTAACGGAAAAGTGCAGGAGAAGAACATGGAAACCAACAGGAATCTGGGCTTTCATCTGAACTGCAAAATCGCTGCTGCAGGTTTTCCTGATTGACGATTGATGGTAAAGGACGTCCAATGCTACCTTACAAGTCATTCTGGAGGATCCCGGATCACCAAAACCAATTGCCAACATTGCAGGCAAACCTCTTGGCACTGTCCCAGACAGATCAATGGAGGAATGCAGTCAGGAAGGTGCCCTGCAAGATCAGGAATCAAGAGCCAGCAACGGTGATCCGCGATCCTCCCAGATACAACGGTGCAAATTCTCTTTCCCTTGCTCTACTTCCAACTTGACTCCCAAGTAATGGAGACCAAGAGTTGGAATAAAGCAGGTGAAACTTACACAGGCACATTAGCCTCAGTGAAGGTCCTCCAAGACCTTTGCTTTACACTCTCTCCACAGCCTCACCCCTCCCTATCTCTGTAGAAACATAGAAAAATAGGAGCAGGAGTAGGCCATTCGGCCCTTCGAGCCTGCTCCACCATTCAATATGATCATGGCTGATCCTCTATCTCGATACCATATTCCCGCTCTCTCCCCGTACCCCTTGATGCCTTTCATGTCTAGAAATCTATCCATCTCCTTCTTAAATATATTCAGTGACTTGGCCTCCACAGCCTTCTGTGGTAGAGAATTCGACAGGTTCACCACCCTCTGAGTGAAGACATTTCTCCTCATCTCAGTCCTAAATGTCCTACCCCGTACCCTGAGACAGTGACCCCTCGTTCTAGACTCCCCCAGCCAGGGGAAACATCCTCCCTGCATCCCGTCTGTCTAGCCTTGTCAGAATTTTATACGTTTCAATGAGATCCCCTCTCATTCTTCTAAACTCTAGTGAATACAGGCCTAGTCGACCCAATCGCTCCTCATATGACAGTCCTGCCATCTGAGGAAATCTACATGATATAAGGGGTTAATTTCAAGTGCTTGCTGGGTAAAAGTTTTCAGACTTGACACTGGGCAAGTGTCGATGTGTAACTAGAGCTATTGCACGTACTCGGACTACAGCCAAGAACAGATGTCTGCCCACCTAATGAGAATGTAGAAGTGAAATAATGAGTTCCTTTGATGTACCAATGACCTGATAACTTGTGACCGTAAGCAAAGCTGGCCTCCCAATATATGATTAAAGAGGACCTCCGGTTACACGATTCATGCCCTGTTATAGATTAACAGTTGACTTGTGTCCAGGATCCTTCTGTCAATATGTTATTTCTACCTGATGATTAATCTAAAATGTATCCTGATAGAGGAACAAAGGAATGTCAATCAAACTTGTTTGTTACACTGTATAAATATGGAACGCTTACGCTGTATCATTGGAATAGTAGCCTCACCCCTTGAGTAGAGGTGCTGATTCCCCTTGCAAGAGAAAATAAAAGGCCTGTCCGTCTGACGAATCCAAGAGTGTATTGAGTCATTACCCAGAGCTAAGAAGTAAGGCACTTCTACACATCCCAGGAATCAGTCTGGTGAACCTTCGCTGCACTCCCTCTATGGCAAGTATATCCTTTCTTAGGTAAGGAGACCAAAACTGCACACAGTACTCCAGATGTGGTCTCACCAAGGCCCTGTATAACTGTAGTAAGACAACCTTGCTCCTGTACTCAAATCCTCTTGCAATGAAGGCCAACATACCATTTGCCTTCCTAACTGCTTGCTGCACCTGCATGTTTGCTTTCAGTGACTGGTGTACAAGGACACCAAGGTCCCTTTGTACATCAACATTTCCCAATCTATCACCATTTAAGTAATACTCTACCTTTCTGCTTTTCCTATCGAAGTGGATAACTTCACATTTATCCATGTTATACTGCATCTGCCATGTATTTGCCCACTCACTCAACTTGTCTAAATCGCCTTGAAACCTCTTTATATCCTCCACACAACTCACAATCCCACCTAGTTTTGTGTCGTCAGCAAACTTGGAAATATTACATTTGGTTCCCTCATCCAAATCATTGATATATATTGTGAATAGCTGGGGCCCAAGCACTGATCCCTGCGGTACCCCACTAGTCACCGCCTGCCACCCCGAAAAAGACCCATTTATTCCTACTCTCTGTTTCCTGTCTGTTAACCAATTTTCAATCCATGCCAGTATATTACCCCCAATCCCATGTGCTTTAATTTTGCACACTAACCTCTTATGTGGGACTTTAACAAAGGCCTTCTGAAAATCCAAATACAGGTCCACAATCCCTTATCCGCAATTCCGAAATTCGAAAAGCTCTGAAAACCGAAAGTTTTTTCGTGGAGCGTCACTCGTGTACACATGACCACAGTGGCGCCAAACATGACCCGACGCGGCCGATGCTTGACCCACGCAGGTGTGAGGCGTCAGCTGTGTCTCGGCGCTGCTACCAGTCACACGTGCGTCTGCTGCTCTCTGATAGTTTTTGTTATTTTGTGATTTTGAGTTTAATTTCACTGTGAAAATGTCAAAAAGAGCTGCAGATACCCCTACCGTTCTGAAATCCGAAAAATTCCGAATTCCGAAACATATCTGGCCCCAAGGGTTTCGGATAAGGGATTAATAACCTGTACACCACATCCACTGGTTCTCCCTTATCTATTCTACCAGTTACATCCTCAAAAAACTCCAGTAGGTTTGTCAAACATGATTTCCCTTTCATAAATCCATGTTGACTTTGTCTAATCCCGTTGCTATTTTCTAAGTGTCCTGTTATCACATCCTTTATAATAGACTCTAGCATTTTCCCTACTTCTGATGTTAGGCTAACCAGTCTGTAGCTCCCTGTTTTCTCTCTCCCTCCTTTTTTAAATAGTGGGGTTACAGTTGCCACCCTCCAATCTGCAGGAACTGTTCCATAATCTATAGAATTTTGGAAGATGACGACCAATGCATCCACTATTTCCATGGCGACCTCTTTTAGTACTCTGGGATGCGGATTATCAGGCCCTGGGGATTTATCGGCTTTAAGTCCCATTAACTTCTCCAGCACTATCTTTTTTTACTAATACTAATTTCCTTTAACTCCTCCTTCTCACTAGACCCTTGGTTCCCCAGCATTTCTGGGAAGTTATTTGTATCCTCTTCCGTGAAGAAAGAACTAAAGTATTTAATTTAATTGCTCAGCCATTTCCTTGTTCCCCATTATAAATTCTCCAACCTCCAGCCCTCCGAGAATTCTGCATTCCTTCAATTCTAGCCTCTTGTGCATCCCTGAATTTCATCGCTCCACCATGGCTGGCTGTGCCTTCAATTACTTTGGCCATAAGTTCTGGAATTCTCTCCCTGAACCGCTCTGCCTCTCCCTCCTCCTTTAAGACGCTCCTTATAGCCTGTCTCTTTGACCAAGACCTGTCCTATCATCATCTTGTGTGTCAATTCTTGTCTGATAAAGCTCCTGTGAAGCACAGTGGGGCGTTTCACTATGTCAAAGGCACTATATAAATGTAAGGTGTTGTAATCAGACACAAATCGCATTAGAGTTCATTTTGTATTAGTGTTCGAGCCACCAGTTCCTGACCAGCGGGTTGTGTGCAGACGCTGACAACCCCAGGGTAGCCTTGTTGGACTCATTGTGACCCTCCATTGGGAGGGCCCATTTTTATAGGATGTTCCTGCCTGCCGATCTTGGTGAATCCGGCAGACTCTGGGCAAGAGCTGCGTGCTGGGGGCTGGTGGCACTAATGCCCACTGATCCAAATATAAAAGCAGCTTCAAATTTGGGACTGCACTGCCACAGTCCATACTACGGAGTTGCTGCTGCTGTTGTTGTTGACTGTGTAAAACCGGCTGCTTTGGCCTGATGCTTGAGCAGGGATTCGGCAGCAAAGAAGAAAGGGAGAGAGAAGATTACAGAATGTGTCGTGTCCCTTTTGTAAAATGCCAGCATTGTTGAAGCTTCCAGGCTCTTACTGAAGGGGTTTTTCCTGTCTGTGCGTGCAGTAAATCTACAAGGAAACGGGTGAGGCATTCCAGGTAGCTTGCAGTATATACGGGAAAAACCTGATCAGGAGCTGGCAGCGTCGCAGACGATGATACATCACTGTGCAAGGATGCGAGCTAAGTGATTAATGACTTAAAAAAAACATTTTTTTTTTTTACCCTCTCCTCCCCCACCGTCTCTTCCCTTTCAGCGAATGGTGTGGAGATGCCGGAGTTGGACTGGGGTGGACAAATGTAAGAAGTCGCACAACACCAGGTTATAGTCCAACAGCTTTATTTGAAATCACAAGCTTTCGGAGCGCTGCTCCTTCTTCAGATAAAGCTGTTGGACTATAACCTGGTGTTGTGTGACTTCTTTCAGCGAATGATTTGGCTATCGTCAGAGTGGCGACCTTGACTCTAGTGGCATGTGTGCACGTGCGCAAGACTGGTCGGGTGAGTGCTGGTGGGCTATTCTACCGTGGCAGGCATCGCGAACAACCCCATTCTGCTGCTGGTCCCGGCCGAGAGCGGCCACCTCAGCACAGGCACCGGTCTGATCTGCACGGCTCTCGGTACTGCAGTAGGGGCAAACGCACTTACCCACCGTGTCACCAATAACTGGCACTTGCACAGCACCCTCGACATGTCACGTTGCTTCACACAAGGGAAGGCGTGGGGTGGGGGGGGGGCGGTCATGAGGGCATAATAGGCACCAAGCAAGCGCTAGAAGAGTTGGGAGAAGCAACCAAAAACCCAGTTCAAGGTGGGCAGACAGGAATAGGGGTTTAATTAGATTATGGCCCAGAAATTCGGGTCGGGGGCTTCCCGCGGGTGCAAGCCTCCGACCTGCACTTGCCTAGCGCGCTGGCCGTTGTGCTGTGGGCCCCCGTGGAACTCCGATCCTGGGCCTGCTCCAACCGCCGGCGCGCAGTGCTTGCGTATCCCAGGGGCGCAGTTAGTTCGAAGCGTCCCCTGGGATCACGTGGGCCATGGAGAGCCAATGGTAGCAGGGAATCCTTCATTCATAGATTTGACAGGAAGAGCTGTCAAATCTATGAATACAATTCAGCCCCAAAACATCACTAAAACTTCAAATAATTTTTTTTTTTTTTAAATCACATTTTTAAAATAACTATTTTAAACAATTTAAATTTTTGAAAAAATTAATTACATTTTCTAACGGGGCTAAAAATAAACTTAACTTTCTTTAAAGTATCTAAAAATAATAAACCTGTGAAAAAAATGTTTTAATTTTACTTAATTCACCACTTACCTTGTTAAAAGCAGGCCTTGCGCCTGCTTTTTAAAAGCGTAGCTCCTGGAGACTTACCCTCCCGGAGAAAGCTGCAAAAAAAACGTAAGTGCCAGGCGCACGCGCTGCCTCTCCGGCGCACGCATTCGACCTGTGAACCCCTTCCTTTAAGGGAACGGAAGTTCCGGTTTCCCGCGCATGCGCAGTGCATGCACGGAACCGGCACTTTCGTTGGGCCTACGGGCGAGAACCCAGCGCGTACTTACCCGTGGGGACCCAAATTTCTGGGCCATTATTTACAGCACAGAAACAGGCCGTTCGGCCCAACTGGTCTATGCTGGTGTTCATACTCCACATGAGCCTCCTCCTACCTGACTTCATTAAACCCCATCAGCACATCCTTCTAATCCTTTATCCCTCATGTATAAATCTAGGTTCCCCTTAAATGCATCTGTGCTATTCGCCTCGACCACTCCCTGTGGTAGCGAGTTCCACATTCTCACCGCTCTCTGGGTAAAGAAGTTTCTCCTGAATTCCCCATTGGATTTATTAGTGACTATCTTTAAGTTTATGGCCCCTAGTTTTGGATTCCTCCACAAGTGGAAACATTCAGGGAAAGAACGCAGTCAGGAGATATGCACGATCTTTTTCTTTGTACAAAAAAGGTATTTAGGACACAAAAAGATGCCCGAAGGTTCGAAAGGCATGAGACATCGGCATTGTATCTGCCACAGGACTTGCACGCCGTCAGGTCTGGCGCACGGCCCATTGCTAACTGGATCTGTTCAGTGTGAACAGATGCTCAGTGTGAAATCCTGAAAAACAAGGCTCGTTTTTGTGCCACTTGCATTTTCCTTTGAGAAATTCAAGGCTTCAGAACATATGATGTGTGAAACATGATCATCATCAAGAATAAACATTACTTTATCAGAGATTTTTTTTTACAACAGGGCATTTTAAATAGTTTCTCTCTCATCACTGAGAGTCCTTCCTCTTCCTGGTCCTATTTAAAAAGAAAAATTCATTCTCGGTATGTGGACATCACTGGCAAGGCAGGCATTTATTGCCCATTCCCCTAGTTGTCCTCGAGAAGGTGGCGATGCTATGGCGCGGCTTGTTAGGTCACTTCAGAGGGCAGACGAGAGTCAACCGCATTAGCCCGAAGGGTCGATTGTTCTTCCCTGCTCAGTTATCCTTACCACGGCAGCTTCACTTCCACCAAGGTTGACTCTCTGCGGTGAGCAGGAAAGTGGGACATCCCAGGGACCCCCTGCTGCTCTGCCAAGCACGCACAGCCTCTGCAATCGTCGTGGAGTCATAATCTCCGATCTCTCCGATACCGAGAACGTTTCTCCCAGTCACCAGCTTCTCGGGTCTACAATACAGTTATGGCCAATGCTGCCCTGAAACGTTCATGTCACGTTCAATGTCCCCTTTAAATTGCGCAGCCGCGCAGAGCTCTGGTCCTCCCGCCCAGCCGGCTCACCAGCTTTTTAAATGGGATGCACATTTTAAAGGGGCCGTACAACCAAAAAAAATTAAAGGGAAGATTGGTTACGTTTTTCTTAAAACATAGAAACATAGGAGCAGGAGTAGGCCATTCGGCCCTTCGAGCCTGCTCCGCCATTCAATATGATCATGGTTGATCCTCTATCTCAATACCATATTCCCGCTCTCTCCCCATACCCCTTAATGCTTTTTGTGTCCAGAAATCTATCTCCTTCTTAAATATATTCAGTGACTTGGCCTCCACAGCCTTCTGTGGTAGAGAATGCCACAGGTTCACCACCCTCGGAGTGAAGAAATTTCTCCTCATCTCAGTCCTAAATGTCCTACCCCATATCCTGAGACTGTGACCCCTCGTTCTAGAGACCCCCCCCAGCCAGGGGAAACATCCTCCCTGCATCCAGTCTGTCTAGCCCTGTCAGAATTTTATACGTTTCAATGAGATCCCCTCTCATTCTTCTAAACTCTAGTGAATACAGGCCTAGTCGACTCAATCTCTCCTCATACGACAGTCCTGCCATCCCAGGAATCAGTCTGGTGAACCTTCGCTGCACTCCCTCTATGGCAAGTATATCCTTTCTTGGGTAAGGAGACCAAAACTGCACACAGTACTCCAGGTGTGGTCTCACCAAGGCCCTGTATAACTGTAGTAAGACATCCTTGCTCCTGTACTCAAATCCTCTTGCAATGAAGGCCAACACACCATTTGCCTTCCTAACTGCTTGCTGCACCTGCATGCTTGCTTTCAGTGACTGGTGGACAAGGACACCCAGGTCCCTCTGTAAACTCTTCTTCCTATAATTTTCCAAGACTGAGATCAATAGATTAAAAAAAAATAAGGTAAGGGCATCAAGGGATTATGGATCAAAGGGAGTTGAAGTGCAGATCATCCATGATCGGACTGAATGGCGGAACAGGCGGAGTGGCTGAATGGCCAGCTCCCGTACCGACGTTTCCTCCCCGTATTCTCACTGCACTGAGCTCCAGACTCGACACAGCACCTCTTGCTCCAGCTCATTCATTCTCAGAATCTCAAAACTGCGGCGAGCTCTCAGCTGCTCCCTTCTTCCTGCAATCTACGCGCTTTGAAAATCCCAGCTTGCTGTCACAACAACTGTTGCGCCTCAACAGGAACTTGCGGCCACAAGTAATTGAGGAGACGAGCATAGTTGCATTTAAGGGGAAACTAGATTTTTTTTAAAAGAGGGGGAAAGCAATAGAAGGTTATGTTGATAGGGTTAGATGAAGAGGGGTGGGAGGAGGCTCGTGTGGAAAATAAACAGCGGCACGGACCAGTTGGGCTGAACAGCCGGTTTCTGTGCTGTAAATACTACGTAATTACAAATTGATTTACCTCATCTCGTATCTGAGTCAGCAGGTTGTGGGTTCACCACCGGCGTACCGTGGCTGCAGTGTGTACCATCTACAAGGTGCACTGCAGCAACTCGCCAAGGCTTCTTCAGCAGCACCTCCCAAACCCGCGACCTCTTCCACCTAGAAGGACAAGGGCAGCAGGTGTATGGGAACACCATCACCTCCAAGTTCCCCTCCAAGTCACACACCATCCTGACTTAGAAGTATATCGGCCGTTCCTTCGTCGTCGCTGGGTCAAAATCCTGGAACTCCCTCCCTAACAGCACTGTGGGAGTACCCTCACCACACGGATTGCAGCGGTTCAAGGCGGCGGCTCACCACCACCTTCTCGAGGGCAACTAGGGATGGGCAATAAATGCTGGCCTTGCCAGCGATGCCTAGGTCCCATAAGCGAATAAAATAAAAGCCCCACTCCAGAGACTTGAGCACAAAAATCTAGGCTGACAATCCAGTGCAGTGCTGAGGGAGCGCTGCACTGTCGGAGGTGCCGTCTTTCGGCTGAGACATTAAACCGAGGCCCCGTCTGCCCTCTCAGGTGGACGTAAAAGATCCCACAGCCACTATTTCGAATGAAGAGCAGGGGAGTCCTGGTCAATATTTATTCCCGCAATCAACGTAACAAAAACAGATTACCTGGTCATTATCACACTGCTGTTTGTGGGAGCTTGCTGTGCGCAAATTGGTTGCCGCGTTTCCTACATTACAACAGTGACTACACTTCAAAATGTACTTCATTGGCTGCAAACACTTTGGGAAGTCCTGAGGTCGTGAAAGGCGCTATATAAATACAAGTCTTTCTTTCTTTATCTCACCTACTCTTCCATCTTGGTGGCGTCCTGTACTCCCAGCCTTTGACAGGGCATCTATCTTTCTCAATGAAAAGAAAAGACTGTTCCTCAGAAAATGCATTTATGCTAACAGTGATGACTTAGCTGGAAGTCTGGGTCAGGCTTCTCATTTGTCTTGTGGTTTTTCCTCTATTCTAAGCTCTGATACGAAATACTAAGGCAGGCCTTGTGCTCGCTGAAGATGATTTGCATACAAGCTGCAACAAGCACTAAAAATAAAAAACGGAGAAAATAAAACTAGGGGCACTTCCTCCTAAAATAGGTGGAAATTTATGACCTGTCTCAGAAACTCGTGTTATATTTATAAATCGTGTGTTATTTTTCCAAGCTGCATGTAGTGACATCGCTATCCCCGGCCAGAATGGAGATGACTGGGCAATTCCCTCATCAATCACACCTGGAGACCGGGCTGCTGTAACTGACTAGGATTGATTTCATGCACATAATTTGCATTATGTAATCATCCTCCACTCAATGCATGTTGCTGGAGAAATCACCCTGCTTGTATCGGGAGACTCTCGGTGCAGTTTCGGTCAGGAGTTCGGGTTGCTGTAGTTCATAAGAGACTCTCTTTAAATAGACTCTGTAGACTGCCGTAGTGCGCGGTTTAAATAGACTCTGTTTGCTGCAAGTCCTGCCACAAGCCTCACCCCGCCTCTAACTCATTGGCTGACACAGTGGCGTCAATACTCACTCAGTATTTTAAATACATTAACTATTTTAAAATGGACCAATACCGGTTAACACATCAGCGGAATGGACTTCGTACAAGCCAGTACGTTAGTATTCCAGGGCATTAACGTGTTTGGTTTTACCTGATCTGGGGGTCCTAATGGGACTTGGGAGTTCTGCATATAATTTACACTTTCTTACATTTTATTTGGCGCCAGTGAGCGTTCAGTGCATAGAAGGATACGCTGATGGGGTTAGATGAAGTAGGGGTGGGAGGAGGCTCGTGTGGAGCAGAAACACCGGCATGGACCTGCTGGGCCGAGCGGCTCATTTCTGTGCTGCAAATACTTTGTAGTCCTGCACAGTTACCCAATCACCCGCGTCAAGGAACTTGCTGTAAATTGAGCAGAATTGAAAATCTGCAAACAGTTCTCATCCGGAACTATAAAGACCCCCCCCCCACCCCCCCCAAAGCGGTAAAGAAACACCTTAGAGTAGCCTTCAGCCTTACAGGCAATTAAATCCCACGCTCGCTTCCTGGTTTAGGATCTTAGCCGGGACAGCAATTTGGTGCTGCAGTTGGCCTCAGTATGCCTGGGATGCCGAGGGGGCAAAACTAAAAATCTGCCGGGTTTCCCACTTCTGCCGCGAAGTGCACGTGACCATCGGGTAAGGACAAGAACGAACTTGCATTTCTATAGCGCCTTTCACAACCACTAGACGTCCCAAAAGTGCTTTACGCCAATGAAGTACTTCTGGAGTGTAGTCACTGTTGTAATGTAGGAAACGCGGCAGCCAATTTATGCACAGCAAGCTCCCACAAACAGCGCTATGATAATGACCATCCGTTTTTTGTTATGTTGATTGAGTGATAAATATTGACCAGGACACCGGGGAGAATGCCCCTGCTTTTCTTCAAAATAATGCCGTGGAATCTTTTACGTCCACCTGAGGGGGCAGACGGGACCTCGGTTTAACGTCTCAGCCGAAAGGCGGCACCGCCGACACTGCTGCGCTCCCTCAGCACTGCACTGGGAGGGTCAGCCTAGCTTTTTGTGCTCAAGTCTCTGGAGTGGGACTTGAACCCACAACCTTCTGACTCCGAGGCGAGAGTGCTGCCCACTGAGCCACAGCTGACACGACGTCCCAAAGCGCTTTACAGCCGAGGTTGGTTATGTAGAGTGGACCTTTTGGCCCACTAGAGGATTTGATTGTATGTAACGCTGTCAGCCACAAAAACATAAACTGGTCTCAATCCGAGGCCGAGGCAGGCAAACCTCAGAAGTCATCGTGTTCGTGCACTGAACATTTTACAACATGAATGGCAACAGCGCCATCTGGTGTCACAAATCGAAATGTGCCACCTAGGCGGCAGAGCATGTCGAAAAATCAAATTAGTTTGCTGCACACTCCCAAGCACTGGTATCGGTTCTAAATTCATGCGACAACACGCAGCCTTCCTGCATGGCTGCTGCGTAGAACACTAGACCGTTGCTGCAAAAATGGAGACACCTTCAATCAGCAACCGAGGAGCCCACGAGCTCGCTGTATAATTCTTGGAAATGGAGGGGAGCGCGCTGGAGATCTGCCGCAGAAACCTACTGAGGGGAGAGCTCCAGTCTTCACAAACAAGAGTGGTTTGTTGGTGCTTATAATTTACAAGTTTCTTTTTTAAATTCACGTGCGCGTTTCTGGGCAAGTCGGCAACCCCTGGGCGCCCGCGGGAAGGCAGTGGTGGACCGCCTTGAACCTCTGCAGTCCGTGTGATGAAGGTGCCCCCACAATGCGGGTAGTGGTTTTGATGCAACCGAGGGTCTCCCATGGCCACTACGAGGGCAGCTAAGAGTCACCCATGCTGGTGTGGGACTGGAGTCATGTGTATAGGCCAGACCGGGTAAGGACGGCAAGATTTCCTTCCCTAAAAAGGACATGAGTGAACCAGCTGGGTTTTTATAACAGTCCGACAGCTTCACGGTCACTTTTACTGACGATAGCTTTTCAAAAAATCAAATCAAATTCTTAATCTGCCGTGGTGGGATTTGAACTCGCGTTCTCTGGATCATTAGTCCGGGCCACTGGATTACTAGCCCAGTAACGTAACCGCTACACTACAATGCAGGAAATGAGTGTGTCTCTGATAAAAGCAAGGACACTGCAGCTGCATTCACCCCACAGCTCTCCTCACTGAGAGTTAGTAGGATTTAACTGCTGTTCAATTGTCACTCGGTAGTGCAGCCACATGCAGCACAGGGCTCTCTGCACAGTGCGGTCTTGGGCAGTGCCAAGCTGCTAATCTGGGCAGACAAAGATAGTTCACCGAGAGCGTGGAGGTGGAGGCCAAACTTCTCGAGCCACACTCCTGGAGAAAACGCTGCCCTCTGCCCTAGGACAACGGGCTGTAGCCTTTGGGCAACACATAAGAATTAGGAGCAGGAGTCGGCCATTTGGCCCCTCGAGCCTGCTCCGCCATTCAATACGATCATGGCTGATCTTCGACCTCAACCCCACTTTCCTGCCTGATCTTCAAATTTCCTTGGTTCCCCTGGAGTTCAAAAATCTATCGATCTCTGTCTTGAATACACTCATCAACTGAGCCTCCACAGCCCTCTGGGGCAGAGAATTCCAAAGATTCACAACCCTCTGAGTGAAGAAATTCCTCCTCAGCTCAGTCCTAAGTGGCTGATCCCTTATCCTGAGACTGTGCCCCCCTAATTCTAGACTCTCCAGCCAGGGGAAACATCTACCTAGTTAAGTCCACTAAGAATTTTAACACACCCAAACATTGACTAAATTCTGCCTTCTAAACACAAACAGAGCTCCAGGCCTCTATTCAGAGTGAGACATTTACAATGTTACAACGGAGCAGAAATACCAATGAAGTTAAGTGGCCGGATTTTAATTTTGCAAGTTTGAATACGTACTCAGCTTGACAGAGCCATCCATTCCCAGCAGAATATTGTCACTCTTTATGTCCCTGTGAATGACCTGGTTTGAATGTAGGAACTCCAGTGCTTGTAGACACTAGAACAAAGAAAGAGAGAAAACACTGTAAAATAACCCCAGCAGAAATCCCAACAGGACCCACACTGTGGGAAACACGTCATGTAGGAGGTGTGCGGCAGGGAGCAAGGAGGTTAAATATTTTCTAGACTTGCCACGCGGCTGAAGGTCCATCCTCACGGTGTTAGCTGCACTCTCACCTCGGAGTCAGAAGGCTGTGGGTTCAAGTCCCAACTCCAGAGACTTGAGCACAAAAACTAGGCTGACACTCCAGTGCAGTACTGAGGGAGTGCAGCACTGTCGGAGGTGCTGTCTTTCAGATGAGACATTAAAACGAGGTCTCAGGTGGACGTAAAAGATCCCATGGCACTATTTCAAAGAGCAGGGGGGTTATTCCAGATGTCCTGGCCAATATTATCCCTCAACCAACATCACTAAAAATTGGTTATCGTCTCTTTGTTGTTTGTGGGACCTTGCTGTGTGCAAACTAGCTGCCGTGTTTCCCACATCACAACAATAATTACAAAAATAATTAATTAATCGACTGTTAAGGGCTTTGGGGCGTTCCGTGGTCGTGAAAGTCACTACATAAATGCAAGTCCTTTCTTTTTCTAACCCCACTGCCCATTTATATTGTAGCCTTGCCTTCAGAGGAGGCCTTGTGTTCTGTTTCCCGAGGCTAAGCACTCAATGCTCTCGCCCCATGCCGCCTGCTATCTGGGCCTACACTTTTATTCCAGATGCAGGTGTGCCGAGCCCTCGGCCCATCACACAGAAGAGAGGGGGGGCGGGGGAGAAGAGAGGGGGGCGGGAAGAAGAGAGGGGGCGGGAAGAAGAGAGGGGGCGGGAAGAAGAGAGGGGGTGGGGGAGGGAACAGAGGGGGCGCGTAAGAGAGGGGCAGTGGGGGCCTCCCCTTTCCCAAAAAACATGCTATCTCTCAGTTGTGAAACTGTCAAAATCTGACGGGACTACAGCAATAATTTCAAGTACAGGAAACTTTGTGATATCCGGCACCGACGGGACCGAGCTGTTGCTGTTAGATCAAAACTGCTGGACATGTTGAAACATACGGAGATTTTCAGCTCCGTGAGAATCAACAAACCCTGTTGCTTAGCAACAGCTTCAAAACAGTCGGCTGCAGCTTAAAAGCGTCTCTAGCTGAAGCTGTTGCTTAGCTACAGACCTTGCAGAGCCTGACTGAGGAAAAAAAAGCAACGAGAAGTCAAAATACTTATAGGAAACGGCTCCTGAAGTTTGCCGGTAGATAGAGCTTTCCGGACTATTAACCTCCGGATAAACCAAAGTTTCCTGTATTTAAGCAGCTTTCTGGATAATCAATCCAATCACTGTGTGTTTCATTACCAATACAGAGACTGTAAAAAGTTAGTCAATTCCACTGTTAACCATCCTTTGTCCCTTGTAAACTCCACTTCCTTTCAACTCAAGTTGCTCCCTCTTGTGTGTGGCAGCATACAAAGCCTCTATTTACAGAAAATTCAGTCTCAATGAATTGCTCGTTGGCAAGGCTGCCCAGTTATTTCAGTGCTTTTTAAAAAAAAACACACATTTCCTCAGTTTTACAGTGTGATGACAGAAGGCGGCTGTTTTTTGCCAACTTTCACAAATTGAAATCGATGAACTGTAACAGTTTCTCGTGAAGTTGTGTGCTCATCGAAATCATCAGAACATTAATGGAAAAGTCAGGAAAGATGCATTTTAAAATCAGATACATGTAAGAAATTTAGAATTTGTGGGGGGGGGGGGGGTCGGGGTGGTGGTGGGGGGGTGGCTAGGAGGGGAAACAATGAGTTTGCCTAGAATTAGAAATTTTAGTACAAGAGAGGTTCATTTTTAAAAATTCATTCATGGGATGTGGACGTCTTCTTGAGGTGTGCGTGAGGTGAAGGTTTTCCTCGCGGTTTGATACAACTGCTTGGCTTGCTAGGCATTTAAGAGTCATCCACATTGCTGTGGGACTGGAGTCACATGTAGGGCCAGGCCGGCAGATTTCCTTCCCTAAAAAGGACATTAGTGAACCAGATGGGTTTTTACGACAATCTATTACTGATACCAGCTTTTTAATTCCAGATTTATTCAATTAACCGAATTTAAAATTCCACAGCTGGGATTTGAACTCGCGTCTCCGGATCATTTGTCCAAGGCCCTCTGTAACATAATCACTATGCTATTGTACCCAGCCCATTGAGCCTGTGCTAGCTCCCTCACTTGAGCCATCTATTCCAACCCCATTTCCATACTGTCTCATCAGGCCTTTTTTTTTTTCGGGGAACACAGGAACTGGAGTCGGCCATTCAGCCTCTCGAGCCTGTTCCGCCATTCAATTAGATCGCGGCTGATCTGCTTTTATTCCGCTTTACGTCGCAGTATTTGCCCTCTGAGCCCCCATAAATACTTTTAAGACGACAAAAATCATTCGAGAAATGCTGCCGATACAAAAAGTGTAATACAAACAGAAGACATAGGGTTATGAGGAGAGGTGCGGGTAGCACATGGACCAGCCACATAAATACTGTGGCAATAAGAGGTCAGAGGCTAGGTATTCTGCGGCGAGTGTCTCACCTCTTGACTCCCCAAAGACTTTCCACCATCTACAAGGCACAAGTAAGGAGTGTGATGGAATACTCTCCACTTGCCTGGATGAGTGCAGCTCCAACAACACTCAAGAAGCTCGACATCATCCAGGACAAAGCAGCCCGCTTGATTGGCACCCCATCCACCACCTTAAACATTCACTCCCTCCACCACCGGCGCACCGTGGCTGCAGTGTGCACCATCTACAAGATGCACTGCAGCAACTCGCCAAGGCTTCTTCGGCAGCACCTCCCAAACCCGCGACCTCTACCACCTAGAAGGACAAGGGCAGCAGGCGCATGGGAACACCATCACCTCCAAGTTCCCCTCAAAGTCAGACACCATCCTGACTTGGAAGTATATCGCCGTTCCTTCGTCGTCGCTGGGTCAAAATCCTGGAACTCCCTCCCTAACAGCACTGTGGGAGTACCGTCACCACACGGACTCCAGCGGTTCAAGAAGGCGGCTCACCACCACCTTCTCGAGGGCAACTAGGGATGGGCAATAAATGCTGGCCTTGCCAGCGATGCCCACATCCCATAAACGAATTTAAAAAACTGTCCCCTGCCATCAAGGCAGCATTTGCGTTTAAAAAAAAAAAAAAAAAAAAATTCTCCTGAATTTCGAAAGAAATCTCCGAAAACTTTCCCACTGTATTCTTTCCAAAAATCAAGTCATGAAATGTGCATGAATCGTAACCATGCCATCCGCACATTGTGCCATGGTCGCGAATGTGCTGCACTCACTGGGCCCAATTTACGGCAGGAAAGGAAAAAGGAGGTGCGATTTAGATTGGTTTTAAAAAAAGGGACCTGCATCATCTTTTAGGTCTTACTGCGAGGACTCCATGCTTCATACCCTTACCTAAGAAAGGATATACTTGCCATAGAGGGAGTGCAGCGAAGGTTCACCAGACTGATTCCTGGGATGGCAGGACTGTCGTATGAGGAGAGATTGGGTCGACTGGGCCTGTATTCACTAGAGTTTAGAAGAATGAGAGGGGAGCTCATTGAAACGTATAAAATTCTGACAGGGCTAGGCAGACTGGATGCAGGGAGGATATTTCCCCTGGCTGGGGGGGTCTAGAACGAGGGGGTCACAGTCTCGGGATACGGGGTAGGACATTTAGGACTGAGATGAGGAGAAATTTCTTCACTCAGAGGGTGGTGAACCTGTGGAATTCTCTACCACAGAAGGCTGTGGAGGCCAAGTCACTGAATATATTTAAGGAGATAGATAGATTTCTAGACACAAAAGGCATCAAGGGGTATGGGGAGAGAGCGGGAATATGGTATTGAGATAGAGGATCAGCCATGATCATATTGAATGGAGGAACAGGCTCGAAGGGGCGAATGGCCTACTCCTGCTCCTATTTTTCTGTTTCTATACTACAGGAACATCCAGTCTCGGTTCAGTTCCTAGTTGGGTATGTAGCAAGGGCACTGGCACAGTTTGCCACACTGATAGCTGCCCCTGAAGACTTAAGTCATCGATGAAAGGCAGTCTCGGGTGTCACACCTCGTTTACTAAAAGCAAGATCTCAACTGTTCCACTGTGCATAATCTCCCAACATTTTATTAATATCTCACTATCATACTACAACAACAACTTGTATTTATATAGCGCCTTTAACGTAGTAAAACGTCCCAAGGCGCTTCACAGAAATGTTATAAGTCAACAAATTGACACCGAGCCACGTAAGAAATTAGGGCAGGTGACCAAAAGTTGGTCAGAGGGGTAGGTTTTAAGGAGCATCTTAAAGGAGGAAAGAGAGGTAGAGAGGCGGAGAGGTTTAGGCAGGGAATTCCAGAGCTTAGGGCCGAGGCAACAGAAGGCATGGATGCCGATGGTTGAGCGATTATAATTAGGGATGCTCAAGAGGGCAGAATTAGAGTGCAGATATCTCGGGGGCTTGTGGGGCTGGAGGAGATTACAGAGATAGGGAGGGGCGAGGCCATGGAGGGATTTGAAAACAAGGATGAGAATTTTGAAATCGAGGCGTTGCTTAACCGGGAGCCAATGTAGGTCAGCGAGCACAGGGATGATGGGCGAATGGGACTTGGTGTGAGTTAGGACACTGAGTTTTGGATAACCTCAAGTTTCTGTAGGGTGGAATGTGGGAGGCCAGCCAGGAGTGCGTTGGAATAGCCAAGTCTAGAGGTAGCAAAGGCATGGATGAGGGTTTCAGCAGCGGATGAGCAGAGGCAAGGGCGGAGACGGGCGATGTTATGGAGGTGGAAATAGGCGGTCTTAGTTATGCTGCGGATGTGTGGTCGGAAACTCATTTCAAAATAAAATTAAAAAAAACTTATTCTTGCTGATTTTCTGTCAGTTTTTGGGTCCATTTTTACTTGGTCTCCACCCCTTTATGGGATTTCTGGTGTTGCCCCAGGATAGGGGAGCGGAGAGGAGGGGGATGGAGCTGAGCCTACACTTGCAGAGAAAGCGAGGCCCCATCGCAGACACGTAGATCAGGCGAGGGGAGAGGGGGTGTTTCCCCACTGACATGAATCAGTCATTCATGAAAGAAAGACTTATGAAATAATACTGAGTGGCCTACCGGTGGCGCTGTCCAGTGAGTATAAATACTCGGGCACGGGCCCAGCTTGCGCAGGACATTCTTAACAGGAACTAGTGGAGGACACAACTAGACCTCCATGTTGTAAAACAGTTGATTAAAGCTTTAACACTTAGACCAAGTGCCTAGTAGTTTTCTTACGTCACCCACCTCTTGCTCCAATTGATTGGACTGTTGGGTTCTCCAGCCTTGGGGTAACTGCGCCGCGCGGCAGAGTGTGCAGAGATTCCAGGGTAAGTACTAATTTTTTTTTTTTTTTTTTTTTAGTCCTTCCAGGATCATTTCAACCCCAAGCATTGGGAAACAACAAAAAGTTTACAACTGGGTATGTGCGAACTTTAGTTACATCGGCAGGGACACGATGGGCCAAATGGCCTCCTTCTGCGCTGTAAGAGTCGATGACTCTATAAATAAGATTGTCTGATATTTGCAGTCTCTTCTTTACCTCCCAATTGCAGCACATTACAACAGTGGCTACATTTCAAAAGTACATCAATGGCTGTGAAGCACTGAGGGCGTGAAAGGCGCTATAGAAATTCAAATTCTTTCACGTCGACCTGCAAGACTCACCTCTCGACAGACAGCCGCTATCTGTCCTTCATCCATACACGTTTCCGTGACGACATCGGTCAGTGAGCCTCCTGCCAGGTACTCCATAACCACCCATAATTCATCCCCTACGAGGTAACTAGCAGGAAGAGAAACTAGGTGAATGGTCTAATATCTGCATGAACCACACCGTTCTTTTTTTGTTGTTGGGGAAAAAAGCAAAGTTGATAAAGCTATTAATAAAAACAGAAAATGCTGGAAATACTCAGGGGGACAGGCAGCAGCTGTGGAAAGAGAAACGAGAGTTAACGTTTCAGGGTCGATGACCTTTCAACAGACCTGGAGGAGGTTAGAGATGACCAGTGTTTAAGCAAGTATGGAAGCACTTGTCCCGTTTATCACCTCCTTTTACCTTGCACCATCACTTTTGTCATTTAATCACTCCTGTCCTCCATCACAGACCTCTCCCTTTACCTCTTTTCCTGTTCTCCGTCCCCCCCCACCCCCCACCCTTTCCTTGGCTCCGTATTTGCTTCAAAGCTGTTCATCTCGAACACCTTCCAGTTCTGATGAAAAGTCATTGACCTGAAACGTTAACTCTGTTTCTATTTCCACAGATGCTGCCTGACCTGAATGAATCCAGCATTAGTTCAGGTTGCCAGCATCCGCAGTGTTTTGTTTTTGTTATAAAAGGAAAGCAGATGGGATTCTTGGGTTTAAAAAAAATTAAGGCATAATGTACAAAAGTGAAGGGTTAATGCTAAACTTATGTAAATCAGTGGTTGAGCTGCAGTTAGGATACTGCGTCCAACCCTACTTTAGGAAGGATGTCAAGACCGTGGAGAAGACGCAGAGGAGATTCATTAAGATTATATCAAGGACGAGAGGTTTTAGTTATGAGGAGAGACTAGAGAAACTGAGGTTCTTCTACTGGAAGAGAGGAGGTCAAGAGGAAATCTAATGAAACGTTCAAAATTATGGGCACTTTTGAGGAGGTAAGGGCGGGGGGGGGGGGGGGGTCGAAATTCCATTGGTCGGTGAGTCTGTAACAAAATGTCTTAAATTTATGCAAAGGGAGGGGGTTAGGAGAAACCTTTTTTCCCCCCCCCCCGCACACAGAAGACATGGAATACCATAACAGAAACAGTGGTGGATGCAGAATCCAAGATAGTTTTAAATAGAGAAGGGGATAAACATTTGAAATCAAATCTTTAAAAGGTATGGGGCAAGGGGAGGGAACAGGACTAAACAGAGATCGCTTTCAGAGAGCTGGCACAGGCATAATGGGCCAAATGGCCTCCTTCAGTGTGGTAAAATGTTATGATTTAATGAATAACAAAGATAGAGGTCAGCAACTGACTATGATCAGCAGAAGCATGACTGCAATAATATCTATACTATCTCAAAAAACAAATGTGTAGCTAATTATTTTTCACTTTTTTCCAATCCCATTTTCATCATCTGCCTTACTTGATGCTTACAGCCAAGAGACACACATCTGCTCCCAAGCTACTGCCAATGAACCCATGCAGCTGGTCAGCTAGACACTCTCCCTCCGATTCCCCCTACCTTGCTCCCTCAAGGGTGTGCCGCTGCCTTCACTTGGCACCTCCTCACTGCTCGCAACGCAGATCGGGAACTGAGCGATGCTGGACTCCATCCTGTATCTGTAGTACTGGGAGTCTTCATGCCAACATTCAGACCCACACCCTTAATTATTCTAATATGAAAGTATATCAATATTCCTGATTCCTGGGATGGCAGGACTGTCGTATGAGGAGAGATTGGGTTGACTGGACCTGTATTCACTAGAGTTTAGAAGAATGAGAGGGGATCTCATTGAAATGTATAAAATTCTGACAGAGCTAGACAGACTGGGTGCAGGGAGGATGTTTCCCCTGGCTGGGGGCTCTAGAACGAGGAGTCACAGTCTCAGGATACGGGGTAGGACATTTAGGACTGAGATGAGGAGGAATTTCTTCACTCAGAGGGTGGTGAACCTGTGGAATTCTCTACCACAGAAGGCTGTGGAGGCCAAGTCACTGAATATACTTAAGGAGGAGATACAGGAAACTTTCGATTAACCGGCACCTAAATAACCGGAAATGTCGGTTAACCGGCAAAATTCAGGAGTAGGTTCAGGTAACTTTTATTACTTGCCTTCCTCCATGTGTTGCTGTGCAAGGGTGTGGCTGCAGCTGTTGCTAAGCTACAGAGACGCTTGCAACTTGTGGCCATTGTTTTGAAGCTGGGTTTTTTGCTTTATACGGAGCTCTCAGCTCTGTATCTTTTACTATAGCGTTCGGTTATCCGGAATTTTTGATGAACCGGCACCACGTCGGTCCCGTCCGTGCCGGATAAAAAAAAGTTTCCTGTAGATAGATTTCTAGACACAAAAGGCATCAAGGGGTATGGGGAGAGAGCGGGAATATGGTATTGAGATAGAGGATCAGCCATGATCATATTGAATGGCCGACTCATGCTCCTAGTTCTTATGTTACATAGCAACTACTCACCTGTCTAAATAATTAACAATATTTGGATTTTTATTTTCCCTCATAACCAGAATTTCATTAATAATCAGTTCTTTCTTGGGTTGCTGTTGTAAGTTCATCTGTTTGATTGCAACCTGAAAATAAGAAGAAAAATAATTCAAAGAAAAACTCGACCTCATTCCTCGAAGTAATTCAGCATGGCTACTTCACGTTCATTCTGCAACCGCGATTTTATTAAACTCACCTCTTGTCCCGTGGCTACATCAATTGCCGTGTACACTGTGCCTGAAGCCCTGTTGATGAAGAGCAAATAGCCATTAGCAAAGTTAAAGGATCATTCACCACTGTAGCACACTGCTCACGTTAATTAAAACAGGTCGGAAGACTCAGAAACGCGAGATACCAACAGATAGGGATATTCACTGAATCATTCACACGTCTGGCGTGACCAATCAATTCCTGCGCTGCCACTCATTAGAAACATTACACCAGACGCCCGACGGCTCAGTGTTAAATGTGACACCTGGTGTGGTACAAAAGTCATATGAGGTTCAATGCGTAGGCTCAGAGTTAGCCAGTCTCCATCAGAGTGACAGCAAGTGGTGGCACCATTGACTTCAGTACCCCCGAGTTATGGGAAGGGGAAATATTTAAAAATCAGACAGGGTTTCATCTCCCTATTGCTAGCCAATAATCCTTGACAGAATCTATGTGCAGACATAGGGTGTGAACAGGAGCAAGGTTAAATGCAATGACCCCCCTCCCCCCACCCCACAGAGCCAAATAGCCGACTGACACTCGCTGACCTGTCTCATGTGAAGGATGCCACTTTGCATGAGGTAGTGCAGGTACCTGTGGAACTCTAGCCCAGCAACAGCCAGAACTTTTTGGAGACAAGGGGGAGAAAGTTGGGGCGAGAAATAGGAAAATCCACAGCTACAGGCAGACGGGCCCCGCCCGCCGCAGTGAACTAAAAAGGCAGACTGGCTCTAATGCAGTGAACTACACTCAGAAAGGCTCCACTGCAGTGAACTAAAAGGCAGACTGGCTCTAATGCAGTGAACTACACTCAGAAAGGCTCCACTGCAGTGAACTAAAAGGCAGACTGGCTCTAATGCAGTGAATTACTGATTTTACAACATCAAATATACAATGTTATACTAACCCCTGTCCAATTTTCTCAAATCTTGAGTACTTCTTTTTCGGATCGCCCACTGTTACTATACTTCCTGCGAGATTGGGAAAGGATGTTAAAGTTTAATGAAATCATAATTTTTTTTATTAACAAGATCAACTTTTAAAAAAAGAGAGACAATTAAAAAAAAAACCTTTGTCAGCTGCCCAGTCTCTTGGCAAGGCGTGGACTGGAGTGAGGTTTAAAAAAATAAGGAAAGATACATGAACTGTGCTCTTAGGATAGACGGCACGGTGGCATAGTGGTTAGCACTGTTGCCTCACAGCGCCAGGGACCCGGGTTCGAATCCGGCCTCGGGCGACTGTCTGTGTGGAGTTTGCACATTCTCCCCGTGTCTGCGTGGGTTTTCTCCGGGTGCTCCGGTTTCCTCCCACAGTCCAAAGATGTGCGGGTTAGGTTGATTGGCTATGATAAATTGACCCTTAGTGTTAGGGGGATTAAATATGTGGGGTTACAGGGATAGGGTGGGATATGTGTCGGTGCAGGCTCGATGGGCCGAAACGGCCTCTATCTGCACTGTGGTGATTCTGTGATTCTGTGATTCTGGGATACCCAGAGATGTACCAGGGAAAAGGCTGTGTCCCTCTCTCACGACATTAGAAGCATCCTTTACTGGTCGCAGGGGCACTAACACAGTGATGCCTGCCTCTCACCTGGACTTCCAGCAGAAGGGAGCGGGGAAAGGAATGGAGGATAACAGTCATTTCAGGGGCTGGGAAGGAGGATTAAGGAACGGAGCGGGGAGGAGAAGAGAAGAGAAACACAATTAAAATATATTTCCGCGAGGAGGTGGTTTAGATTGAGGAAGCGGTTTAGATTGCGGAAGCTTTCTACTTTTAGATAATTCTCTGAATAAGAGGATTGAATATTTCTCGAATTCATTTCAATAACGGGACACTAAGTGGTGGAAGGAGAAGGACTTAAATGTACATAGTGTACTATTTGAATTGAGTTGGTCAAGGCAGTGAGTAACTGATCTATCTAGACCAGGATGTTCCCAGCTTTGATCTTTAGTCTGTTAAGTTAGTTGATCATAGCCAGCACAGTGGTGGGGGTGTTACATTTTGCCTCAGTGTTCCTGAATGTGGAGAGGGCGAGGGCAAAAAGAAGAAAAAGAAAAAGAAATTCAGCCATGGCTTTCGGTCCTTGACCAATATGTGGTCACCCTCATTAGGCAAGGACGTGATGGGACTAGCAACCCAGAGTACAGGCTGTGCTGCGGCAACTCGCCAAGGCTTCCCTGGTTGCACCTCCCAAACCCGCGACCTCCACCACCTAAAAAGGACGTGGGCGGCAGGCGCATGGGAACACCACCGCCTGCGAGTTCCCCTCCGAGTCACACACCATCCTGACTTGGGACATGTATCGGCCGTTCCTTCATCGTCGCTGGGTCAGAATCCTGTAACTTTCTCCCTAACAGCATTGTTGCTCCCTAATAGCATTGACAGAACACCTACACTACACGGACTGCAGCGGTTCAAGACGACGGTCCACCACCACCTTCTCAAGGGCAATTAGGGATGGGCAATAAATGGCGGCCTTTCCAGCGACGCCCACATCCAGAGAATGAACTTAAAAAAAAAAATCCCACTAAGGCAAATAGTAAAGCCGATCAATAAATCTGGGAAGTTGTGAACTGGCAGCTGACAAAAACGACCGTGAAAGCCTCTGAATTTTTGTAAAAACACAACTGCCTTACTTTCTCCTTCGGGGAAGACGACCTGGCACCACTCATCTGGTCTAAACTTGACTCTAGACCGGACTGTGTGGTTGACTCGGCGCTCAATTAAGTGGCCTACCAAATCACTACAAAAACTAACGTAGGCTCTCAGGACAACTAGGGATGGGCAACAGGTTCAGTCCGGTCGCTGTCACCCACATCCCAAGAACACTTTTAGGACAAAGTTCTCACCATCTTGGCGTACACGTGGATAGTCTCTTGGGGTGAGGAGCCAAGGATGACTGATGCCCATATAACTGCACCCTAGCAAGGGGTCAACACTAACAGAGTAGAAAGTGGACACTAGCATACTGATACACTGTCACAGAGCGGGGAGCTACTCGATTTCACCTGGCCCTGACCCAAGTTGCATTGCTGTGGAGAAGCGCTAGACAACTACATAGGATTACATAGGATATACAGCACAGAAACAGGCCATTCGGCCCAACCAGTCTATGCCGGCATTTATACTCCACTCAAGCCTCCTCCCACCCTTGCTCATCTAACTCTATAACCCGCTATTTCCTTCTCCCTCATATGCTTATCTAGCCTTCCCTTAAATGCATCTATACTATTTACCTCAACCACTCCCTGTGGTAGCGAGTTCCACATTCTCACCACTCTTGGGGTAGAGGTTTCTTCTGAATTCCCTATTGGATTTCTTATATTGCTGGCCTCTAGTTTTGCTCTAACTAGTGCTAGCATGCAACAGAAGCAGGGTAAAACTCCCTCCAGTCCCCCCCCCCCCCCCTCCCCCGCCCACAGCAATGTGTCTTCACCTCAATCCCAGAAAAGCACACTCCACTGCACCACTGTGACATTTCCACTTTCCAAACTGGTCGTCTTGTGGCTTCTCCGAACAAGTTTGCCAGTTTGGTACCGAATTACCATCGAGTCGAGACCAGTTGTGTACCGGGGGGGCCCATATCCACGAGGAACTTGACCGAGGCTGCCCAAACTCATTCCACATGGCAGCCTAAGAGCGACCAACAGAAAGGAGACTTTCAGCTCATCAGTGAGCCCACGATCCCAGCGGCAGAAGGCCAGTGTCCCGCTCACTTCCCCACCCAATCACCAAGCAGATTAGGGTGAATGGTTACGTACTCAATTTTTCCAATATCTCCTCATCTGTCATCTTGGTCTTCTTCCTCTGTTTCTCTGCGTTCCTCGTTAGGGTATTTGAAGTGGTGGTGCTATTCTCAGAGGGTGGGGAGATGGGAGACGTGGCTGCATCTTTGGTGGGTGGGACGGGGATGGGATCTATCACAGACCGCGTGTACATCTACAGGAAGGAAATAAAAGGACATAGGTGTAAGATTCAGGGTAAAAGGACAAGGTTAAAAGGAGAAAAAAAAACTTGCATTTATATAGCGCCTTTTCACGGCCTCAGGACGTCCCAAATCGCTTTACAGCCAATGAAATACTGTACTTTTTTTTTTGAAGCGTTGGAAATGTAGGAAAACGCGGCAGTCGATTTGCGCACAGCAAGATCCCACAAACAGCAATGTGACAATGACCAAATAGTCTATTTTTAGTGATGCTGATTGAGGGATAAATATTGTGCAGAAGACTTCGGAGAGTACAAACATAAAGCTGCCCACACTCGCGCTGAGGTTTTCATGGCAGGCTTTGTGAGCTGTAAGGTTAGTACTTTCGTACAGCAAGTAATTAGGAAGGCAAATGGAATGTTGGCCTTTATTGCAAAGGGAATGGAGTATAAAAGTAGGGAAGTCCTGTTACAACTGTACAGGGCGCTGGTGAGACCACACCTGGAGTACTGCGTAGTTTTGCTCTCCTTATTTAAGGAAGGATATACTCGCATTGGAGGCAGTTCAGAGAAGGTTCACGTGGTTGATTCCGGAGATGAAGCGGTTGTCTTATGAAGGTTGAGCAGGTTGGGCCAATACTCATTGGAATTTAGAAGAATGAGAGGGGATCTTACTGAAACATATAAGATTCTGAGGGGATTAACAAGGTAGATGCAGAGAGGATGTTTCCCCTCGTGGGGGAATCTGGAACTAGGGGGCATAGTTTCAGAATAAGGGGGCACCCTTTAAAATCGGAAATGAGGAGGAATTTCTTCTTTGAGGGTCGTGAATCTGTGGAATTCTCTTCCCCAGAGAGCTGGGGAGGCTGGGTCATTGAATATAGTTAAGGTGGAGACAGACAGATTTTTGAACGGTAAGGGAGTCGAGGGTTATGGGGAGCGGGCAGGGAAGTCGAGTTGAGGCCAAGATCAGATCAGCCATGATCTCATTGAATGGCGGAGCAGGTTCGAGGGGCCAAATGACCTACTCCTGCTCCTACGTCTTATGTTCTTATGTATTGCGCTTAGTCTGTGAGGAATTGATTTCAATCTTCTCCTCTCCTGAAGAAGGTGACTCATACAGTCCCACAGGTGATGATAAATCCTACGTAAGTTACCCAAGTACTGCTTTTCGCATGTGCAACAAGATAGCGAGTACTGTCAGGCTATTGAACCGCAAGAGGAAGCATCCCAGCCGAGTCCAGCCGCAGTCAACACAATTGCATTTTTCAGCAGGAGTCACTGGATAGTGATCAGAGTGGCTGATGTTTCCTTAACTAGCCAGAACCAGGTGACCTTGGTTACTAAAGGGCTTTTCAGGGGGGTACCTGGGGGAAATGGGCAGGGGAATTATGAAGACTATTCAGTTTCTACAGATTAATAAAGTTATTAAATAAACTGGATTTGAATTCTACATTAGCCCATTCATTAGACAAATGTCCTGGTATTTTCAGGATAGTCTTGGGATGTGGTACTATAAAAATCTCACATGTGCATTCATTTTTGCAATTCAAGTGCATATCACTTCTAATTCACTTCTCCTTGTAGTGCACTGTTATAATCGAATTGGGTTGGAATACACTGCCCGATAGGGTGGTGGGTACAGATTCAATAGTAGCCTTCAAAAGGGAATTGGATAAATACTTGAAGGAGAAAAAATTACAGGGCTATGGGGAAAGAGCGGGGGAATGGGACTAACTGGATTGCTCTTCGAAAGAGCCGGCGCAGACTCGATGGGCTGAATGGCCTCCTTCAGTGCTGTACTATTCTGTGATTCTAAGATTGCACAGCTTAAACTTTACTTGTACATGGTACTCCAGTTGACTGAACTGCATTTTGCTTATAAGTACAAAATCTATTGTTAAAGGAACGGGAAGTTAAGGAGGGCGGGGAGAGGGGGGATCCCCGGAAAAATGGCATCAGGATCACTTTATTAAAAGCCAATTTAAGCAACCGCAAAAGAATTTTTAATTAAGATTATGGATCAAAAGATACTTAGGAGGATGGCAACCACTTAATATTACAGTTTATTACAATTTATTATCACCTTGCGGCAGTGCTGCGCGAAGGCTGTTCTTCAAATATGACTCAGATGCAGCAATTAGGCTGTACTACAGCACACTTGGCACGACGATGTACATTCTTGATGAGCTCCGCCAGCACTTTGTGCTGACTGCACTGGGATTATGCTGCGTTGATGCATTAGTGTGCCAGGGTGGCACGTTCCATGAATTTTATCATTTCTACACATTAGTCTCTTGGAATTTTTCTTATTTTCACCTGCGTGCACACGCTTCCATATTTACCTCCGAGTGGGTGAATCTAGTCTGCGGAAGGAGTAATTTTTTTCCCAGTTGCCAGATAAAGCGGTTAAGAGTCAGAACTAAACATGAATAAAATAGACAAAGGGGAAATTCCTCAATGGTTAATGTAATCACCTATGGTCCTGAGCCATAATAGCAGAAAGATCCCAGATTCCATCTGCAGTGAGTTAGCAAGGCACTTTGGTCAATGCAAGAAGGGGATGAGGGAGGACGATGGGGCTGGAGGGGGAGGGTGCAAGGAAGACAATTATTAGTCTGGGGTGATTCTTGCTCATCACTATCCAGTGCCCGGACTGGAAAGTACACTTGTACGGATCAGGACAGCCTCGGATGCCACCATCCTCCCCCCAGCGACCGAGCAGTCCGACGACACCTGCTGTCGAGGCCTTACACGTGGAAAACGACTATTTCAGCGAGGTGTCGGAGGCTACCGCCAACCAGTGCGCCATCGAGAATCAATGGAGAGGAGGGAAGAAACATTCAAAGATACAAAGGAGGCTCCCTCAGGGGTGAAGAAAGCCCGCCTTTTCGACCTATTTTGCAGGTACTGTATTACACAACGCAATCAGCTCAGCACCTTAAGTGTGCCTGAATATTGCTGGCACGGACTTCTGAAAAGGTTACTCAATTAGGGGTAAAAATTCGGATGCGCTGCTCCTCGGCACGTGCTGGGAGCACATGTCCAAAAAGTGCGCACTCCCAGCCCACGATTCCCCCATCACTATTGTGGGAGATGTAGCGTCAGCACGATCAAGGAGCGGCCCATCAGAATTTTTACTCCTCAGCAGTAACCTTGCGAAATACTAGAAAAGGCAGAGTAAACACCTAAACAGAACGCAGCCCATGACATATTACATAGAATTTACAGCACAAAAACGGGCCATTCGGCCCAACCAGTCCATGCTCCACATGAGTCTCCTCCCACCCTGCTTCATCTCACCCAATCACCATATCCTTCAATTCCTTTCTCCCTCATGTGCTTATCTAGCCTCCCCTTAAATGCATCTATACTATTCACCTCAGCCACTCTCTGTGGTAGCGAGTTCCACATTCTCACCACTCTCTGGGTAAAGAAGTTTCTTCTGAATTCCCTATTGGATTTATTAGTGACCATCTTATATTTATGACCCCTAGTTTTAGATTCCCACAAGTGGAAACATTTCCTCTACGTCTACACTATGAAACCACTCAATCTTAAAGACCTCTATTAGGTCATCCCTCAGCCTTCTCTTTCTCGAGAGAAAAGAGCCCCAGCCTGGTCAGTCTTCCCTGATATGTATAAACTCGCAGTTCTAGTATCATCCTTGTAAATCTTTTTCTGCACCTTCTCCTTCTCCAATGCCTCTATATCCTTTTTATAATATATACCTACGACTATGAATGGGAACAGGCCCCAAATTTTCCCCCTGTTTATCCAAAAGCAAAATACTGCGGATGCTGGAAATCTGAAATAAAAACAGAAAATGCTGGAAATACTCAACAGGTCAGGCAGCATCTGTGGAGAGAGAAACAGAGTTAACGTTTCAGGTCGATGATCTTTCGTCAGATGCTGAGTCCAGAAGGATGTAAAGTGCCTGATTGAAAGAGGAGGTGCTGTTCCTCGAGCTTACGTTGAGCTTCGTATCAGTCTGTTCACCCACGGAACTGATTTCTTCCTATCTCGGCTGTATTTTTTTCTCCCCCCGTCCAGTCTCTTCCCACCGACATCCGCGACCCTTCCAACGCCCTCCGCCACTTTAACAGTTTCCTGGTCCCAACCGCCTCCTTTTCACTATGGACGTACAATCCCTCTACACCTCCATCCCCCACCAGGATGGCCTGAGGGCGCTCCACTTCTTCCTTGAACAGAGGCCCAACCAGTCCCCATCCAACACCACCCTCCTCCGCCTGGCTGAACTTGTTCTCACATTGAACAACTTCTCCTTTGACTCCACTTACTTCCTCCAAATTAAAGGTGTTGCAATGGGAACCCCCATGGGTCCTAGCTATGCCTGCCTTTTTGTGGGATATGTGGAACATTCTTTGTTCCAGTCCTACTCAGGTCCCCTCCCTCACCTCTTTTTCCGGTACATTGATGACTGTATTGGTGCGGTTTCCTGCTCTCGCCCTGAACTAGAAAATTTCATTCACTTTGCTTCCAATTTCCACCCTTCCCTCACCTTCACATGGTCCATCTCCGACTCTTCCCTTCCCTTCCACGACTTCTCTGTCTCCATCTCTGGGGATAGGCTATCGACAAACATCCACTATAAGCCCACTGACTCCCACAGCTACCTGGACTACACTTCCTCCCACCCCGCTTCCTGTAAGGACTCTACTCCATTCTCCCAGTTTTTCCGTCTCCATCGCATTTGTTCAGACGATGCCACTTTCCATACTAGTTCCTCCAATATGCCTTCCTTTTTCCTCAACCGAGGAGTCCCCTCTACCGTGGTTGACACGGCCCTCGACCGTGTCCGTTCCATTTTCCGCTCACCCCTTCCACTCCCCCTCCCTCCCAGAACCACGATAGGGTTCCCCTTGTCCTCACCTTTCACCCCACCAGCCTCCACATTCAACAGATCAATTGAGTCCACCATTTCCGCCACCTCCAGTGTGATCCCACCACCAAACACATCTTTCCCTCCCCTTTCAGCATGCCGAAGGGACCGCTCCCTCCGCAACACCCTGGTCCACTCCTCAATCACCCCCAACATCCCCTCCCATCCCACAGCACCTTCACGTGCAAGCGCAGGAGATGCAACACCTGCCCTTTTACCTCCTCCTTCCCCACTGTCCAGGGTCCCAAACACTCCTTCCAGGTGAAACAGCGATTTACTTGTACTTCTTGCATTGGGGAGACCAAACGCAAATTGGGCGACCGCTTTGTGAAACACCTCCATTCAGTCTGTAAGCGCGATCCCGAGCTTCCGGTCGCCTGTCACTTTAATTCTCCGCTCCACTCCCACTCTGACCTCGGCTTCTTACGAAGCTCAACGTAAGCTCGAGGAACAGCACCTCATCTTTCGATTAGACACTTTACAGCCTTCTGGACTCTGCATCGAGTTCAACAATTTCAGACCATAACCTCGGCCCCTATTTTTCCCCACATGGCAGCTGTTGATGATTCTGCCATCCCCATTTACACCTCTTCTAGACTCATCTTTTACTTCTTTACTTGTCCCATTACCGTCTCCTTTTGCTTTGCACCATCATCCCTTTTGTCATTTAATCTCTCCTGCCTTCCACCCTATCACAGACCTTCCCTTTTGTTCTTTCCTCCCCTCCCCCCTTGCTTAAAATCTGTTACATCTCTAACTTTTTCCAGTTCTGACGAAGGGTCATCGACCTGAAACGTTAACTCTGTTTCTCTCTCCACAGACGCTGCCTGACCTGCTGAGTGTTTCCAGCATTTTCTGTTTTTATTTCCCCATAGTTATTTTGGTTCAGTTAACCCTAATCCACTGACCGATTTAGTGTGTTCTGGCCGTGGCGCAATTACAGGTGGGGGAACAGCTTCGTCTTCATCATCGTCCTCTGACACCGGAGGCACGGCCGGGGACTCGGACACATTCTTTGTGCTCTGCAGAGAACAAGAGGATAAAAAATATGGTGAATCAAATGATGCCACTTGCTTTTACCAAACATGGTTCATTTCACTAGAATGGTACCAGGGATGAGCGTCTTCAGTTATGTGGAGGGACTGGAGCTGTTCTCCTTGGAGCAGAGAAGGTCAAGGGGAGATTTGATAAGAGGCGCTCAAAATCTTGAAGGGTTTTGACAGCAAATAAGGAGAAACGGTTTCCTACTGGTGGGAGGTTATGTAACTAGAATACACAGATTTAAGGCAATTGGCAAAATAACCAGAGGGGAGATTAGGAGAATTTTTTTTTTTTTAACGCAGCGAGTTATTATGATCTGGAATGCGCTGCCTGGAAGGGTGGTGGGAGCAGATTCGACAGTAACTTTCAAAAGGGGAGAAAATTGCAGGGCTATGGGGATAGAACAAGGAGAGTGGGACTAATTGGCACAAGCACAATGGGCCAAATGGCCTCCTTCTGTGCTGTATGATTCTATGTCCTCCAGTGCCTTTTTCCCTGCATGAACCCAGGCCAGCTGAATCACAGGAACTTTCTTCTATAAGAACATATAAGAAGTAGGAGCAGGAGTAGGCCATACGGCCCCTCGGGCCTGCTCCGCCATTCAATAGGGTCATGGCTGATCCAAATCTAGACTCACGTCCACTTCCCTGCCCTCTCCCCGTAACCCCTAATTCCCTTGTCTGCTAGGAAACTGTCTATCTCTGTTTTAAATTTATTTAATGTTGCAGCTTCCACAGCTCTCTGGGGTAGCAAATTCCATAGATTTACTACCCTCTGAGTGAAGAAGTTTCTCCTCATCTCAGTTTTGAAAGGGCAGCCCCTTATTCTAAGATTATGCCCCCTAGTTCTAGTCTCACCCATCAGTGGAAACATCCTCACTGCATCCACCCGATCAAGCCCCCTCACAATCTTATATGTTTTGATAAGATCGCCTCTCATTCTTCTGAATTCCAATGAGTAGAGGCCCAACCTACTCAACCTTTCCTCATAAAAGTCAACCCCCTCATCTCCGGAATCAACCGAGTGAACCTTCTCTGAACCACCTCGAGAGCAAGTATATCTTTTCTTAAATATGGAAACCAAAACTGCACGCAGTATTCCAGGTGTGGCCTCACCAATACCCTGTATAACTGCAGCAAGACCTCCCTGTTTTTATACTCTTCCCCCTTGCAATAAAAGCCAAGATTCCACTGGCCTTCCTGATCACCTGCATACTAACTTTTTGTGTTTCATGCACCAGGACCCCCATTTAGATAATAACTTGCTCTTTGATTTTTTCTGCCAAAGTGCATAACCTCACACTTTCCAATATTATATTCCATCACCAAATCTCTGCCCACTCACTTAGCCTGTCGATGTCCTTTTGCAGGTTTTTTATGTCCTCCTCACTCACTGCTTTCCCTCCCATCTTTGTATCGTCGGCAAACTTGGATACGTTGCACTCGGTCCCTTCCTCCAAATCGTTAATATAGATTGTAAAGAGTTGGGGTCCCAGCACTGACCCCTGCGGAACACCGCTAGTTACTGATTGCCATCCTGAGAATGAACCATTTATCCCAACTCTTTGTTTTCTGTTAGATAGCCAATCTTCCACCCATGCCAGTATATGACCCCCAATCCCGTGATTTTTTATCTTGATCAGTAATCTTTTGTGTGGAACCTTGTCAAATGCCTTTTGGAAGTCCAGATACACTACATCCACTGGTTCCCCTTTATCCACCCTATATGTTACGTCCTCAAAGAATTCGAGCAAATTTGTCAACCATGACTTCCCCTTCATAAAACCATGCTGACTCTGTCCTATTAAATTATGTTTATCCAAATGCTCTGTTACTGTTTCCTTAATAATGGACTCCAACATTTTGCCAACCACAGATGTTAGGCTAACTGGTCTATAGTTTCCAGCTTTTTGTCTACTTCCCTTCTTAAATAAGGGTGTTACATTAGCAGTTTTCCAATCTGCCGGGACCTTTCCTGAGTCCAGGGAGTTTTGGAAAATAATCACCAATGCATCCACAATCCCTACCGCCACTTCTCTCAAGACCCTAGGATGTAGGCCATCAGGTCCGGGGGATTTATCTGCCTTAAGTCCCATTATTTTACCGAGTACCATCTCCTTAGTGATTTTAATCGTGTTTAGCTCCTCCTCCCCCCCCCCATTGCCCCCTGTTTGTCCAGTGTTGGGATATTTTTAGTGTCCTCTACTGTAAAGACTGATACAAAATATTTGTTCAGCGTCTTTGCCATCTCCATGTTCCCCACCACTAGTTTCCCGGTCTCATCCTCTAAGGGACCAACGTTCACTTTAGCCACCCTTTTTCTTTTTATATAGCTGTAGAAACTCTTGCTATCTGTTTTTATATTTTTTGCTAGTTTACTTTCATAATCTATCTTCCCTTTCTTAATTAATCTTTTAGTTATTGTTTGCTGGCTTTTAAATGCTTCCCAATCTTCTATCCTCCCACTAGATTTGGCTACTTTATATGCCCTTGTTTTCAGTCGGATACTATCCTTTATTACTTTACTAAGCCACGGATGGCTGTCTTTTCTTTTACTCCCCTTTTTCCTCAGTGGAATATATTTATCTTGAAAGATGTGAAATATTTCCTTGAATGTAGACCACTGCTCTTGTACCGTCTTACACTTTAATCTGTTTTCCCAGTCCACTTTAGTCAATTCTACTCTCATACCTTCATAGTCTCCTTTATTTAAGCTCAGTACGCTGGTTTGAGATCCAACTCTCACCCTCAAACTGAATTTGGAATTCAACCATATTATGGTCACTCATTCCAAGGGGATCCTTTACTAGGACATTTTTTATTAATCCTGTCTCATTACACAGGACCAGATCTAAGATTGCCTGCCCCCTGGTTGGTTCAGTTACATACTGCTCAAGGAACCCGTCCCTAATACACTCTATGAACTCTTCCTTAATACGGCGTCACATTAATACCCAGGTTTATTCCACGGTGACCCTCATTACAAGTACTTAGGGCTGTTAAAAGACCCATTAGCCATCTTCAACTATGAGTTTGTACAAAGATATTGCAGCTGTTGAAAGGATACAGAAGAGAGCAACCAGAATGATTGAGGGGATGGAAGGATTGAATTACGAGGCGTGATGATTGTAAATTGGGCATGTTCTCACTGCAAAAGGGAAGGTTTGAGAGATGATATGATTGCTAAGATTCTAAAGGGACTAGATAATGTGGACCATGTAAAGCTATTTCAAGCTATGGTTTGGAAAACAGTACATGAGTAATTTGAGACATGACATGTGGTAAGCTACAGTGTGCTATTAGAAAAATAAATATTCATAACGTCTTAAAATTTTTTAAAATAATTTCCACATGTTCTGGGGAGGGACGGGTGGCTTTGGACCTGTGGTTCCCAAAGCTCTCCACCACTGGGGGTTTTCCTCGCCTCATGTCTGGGTCTGTTGTAGATTAATTGATGGAGATTGATTGCTGTGATTAGTCAACAACTCCATTATCGTTGTATCATCGACTACCAGGATAGTAGAAGACGAACTAGATGGACTGTAGTCTTTTTTTTTTTTTTTAATTATTAGCAATTCCTATGTTCTTATGCTCCACTGTTAGAGTAACTTTGTAATCCAGCAAGATCAAATTCTAGGAAAATTCCAATGTATGTTGGTCCGCACGTTTTTCCAACCCACCGCTCTCTGCAATAGACTGTAACAATTTAACTGGGCAGCACAGCTTATGGTATTTTATTTGTATGAAGTACATTACTTGATTCAAAGGCATTTTGCTCATGTATATATATTCTATTTTTAAAAGAAAAACCAACTCCATAAAAACACCTCTCGATTAGATTCTGAACCACACTCCTGGATATTCATTATTCTATACATCAACCACCTGAACCTTTCAATAAGATCCCAACCAGTAACTCACTCCTAAGCAATGTCCCCCGTGAGCTGCGCTTTGTTCTTCGCGGTCTGTTTCTTTTAACGCGCGGTCCCTTTAGATTTCTGCACATGCGCGGTATTTACAATGGGAAAGCCGGCGAGCGGCCCGTGCGGGACCTTTCCCATTACTGCGCGCTCAGAAGGAACATTGCTCCCAAGTATCCTTTATATATAAACCATAGATCCCCACAATTAGATTCCAGTCCGTAACGCCTAGATCAGCAGCCAGGGAGGGGAAAATGATAAATATTTGATGATTTGGATCATGAGCGCCACCCATCTCTGTTGCTACTGAAGGTGCAGTTTCCAAACTATCACAAGTACAGCGATGTGATTAAGGAACTCACCAGTGCATTTGTGGAAGCATAACCATCTGTTGTTTTATCTGCAGAAAATAAAAGCATAAATTTGTGTTACGTGTATTATTAGAAAAAAATAAATATTCAGAACGTCTTAAAAAAAAAAAAATCTCCACATGTTCTGGGGCTCAATCACTCAGGATGTTACGTGCTCCAATTTCCTGCATCCAAACCTCTAAACCAGTGAAAAAACAACGGTCACTACATTTCAAAAAATAGTCGCGTAAAGTATAGAGATATTTTGCCACGAGTTGCTGTCATGGAAAGACAAAGGTTAATGTAGGAAAGTGGAAAGGCAATCCGTTCCCAAGCTTCGAGCAATGATGGACTTTAATTATTATCCAGTCTTAGGACGGGGTCGTCACTGGCAAGGCCGACAATTATTGCCCATCCCCCTAGTTGCCCTCAAGTGGCTTGCTAGACCACTTCAGGGGGCTGTTAAGAAGCCAACCACGCTGGTGTGGGATTGAAGTCATAGAGCTTGGACCTGTGGGAGAGCAGCAGCGCGACCGGCGGCACTTAAAACCGGCGGGTTCAGCAGAGGCGGGGTCAGAGAGCTTGGACCTGTGGGAGAGCAGCAGCGCGACCGGCGGCACTTAAAACCGGCGGGTTCAGCAGAGGCGAGGTCAGAGAGCTTGGACCTGTGGGAGAGCAGCAGCGCGACCGGCGGCACTTAAAACCGGCGGGTTCAGCAGAGGCGGGACCAAATCAACAGCAGAGGAGAGAGGTAAAAAGTAATCAGAGTGTGACGTCACCAGGGAGCAGGTAAGTGATTGGTTGGTGAGTATTTCTCTTTTTTAAACTTAAACTCTGTAGTTTATAGTTACTAGGGTCTTTTCTGGTGTAGCAGGGACTGTTGGTAGACTATACAAGCGCCTTAGAGATATTTTTAATTGGTGATAGTAAATTAATTTAAATTAAGTAAAGGGAAGGTCATGCCAGGTGAGCCCAGCCCCGTGATATGCTCCTCTTGCTCTATGTGGGAATTCAGGGACCCCGGTGCCCCTGATGACCACGTGTGCCAGAGATGCATCCATCTGCAGCTACTAGCAGAACGCATTGAGGCGCTGGAGCTGCGGGTGGATGGGTTGTTGAGCATTCACGATGCTGAGAGGTTCGTGGATAACACGTTTAGTGAGTTGGTCACACCGCAGGGAAGGGCTGCACAGGAAGATAGGAAATGGGTGACCACCAGGAGGAGCAATAGAAGCAGGCAGGTAGTGCAGGAGACCCCTGTGACCATTCCCCTCTCAAACAGGTATGCCGCTTTGGATACTGTTGAGGGGGATGACTCACCAGGGGAAGGCAGCAGCAGCCAACTTCCTGGCACTGGGGGTGCTCCTGCTGCCCAGGAAGGGGGGAAAAAGAGTGGGGGAGCAATAGTGGTAGGGGATTCTATAGTAAGGGGAACAGATAGGCGTTTCTGTGGCCGCAGACGTGAATCCAGGATGGTTTGTTGCCTCCCTGGTGCCAGGGTCAAGGATATCACTGAGCGGCTGCAGGGCATTCTGGAGGGGGAGGGTGAACAGCCAGAGGTCGTGGTTCACATTGGTACCAACGACATAGGTAAAAAGAGGGATGAGGTCCTGCAGCAAGAATTTAGGGAGCTAGGTGAAGGATCAAAGAGCAGGACCTCAAAGGTTGTAATCTCTGGATTACTCCCGGTGCCACGTGCTAGTGAGTATAGGAATGGAAAGATAGAACAGATGAATGCGTGGCTAAAGGGATGGTGCAGGAGGGAGGGCTTTAGTTTCCTGGATCACTGGGTCTGCTTCTGAGAAAGGTGGGACTTGTACAAGTCGGACGGTTTACACCTGAACCAGAGGGGAACCAATATCCTTGCGGGGAGGTTTGCTAGCACTGCTGGGGGGGGTTTAAACTAACTTGGCAGGGGGATGGGGTACAGAGTGGAGCTATAGCAGGGGGTGATTTACAGCCAAATACAGAGAAAAAAACAAGGCAGAGCAAATATGCGAAGGCAAAAGGGAATATGGCAGGGCTGGAAGGCATTTATTTTAATGCAAGGAGTCTTGCAAATAAGGTGGACGAACTGAAGTTGTTGTTGAACACATGGGAGTACGATATTGTTGCTATCACGGAGACATGGTTGAGGGAGGGTCAGGACTGGCAGCTCAATATTCCGGGGTATAGAATCTTCAGGCGAGACAGAGGGGGGTGTAAAAGGGGAGGGGGTGTTGCAATATTAATTAAGGAGTCAATTACTGCTGTAAGGAGGGATGATATATTAGCGGGTTCCTCTAATGAGGCCATATGGGTAGAACTTAAAAACAAAAAGGGGGCAAGCACTTTGCTGGGAGTGTACTATAGGCCCCCAAACAGTCAGGGGGAGATAGAGGAACAGATATGTAGGCAAATCTCAGAAAAGTGCGAAATAGGGTAATAATAGTGGGGGATTTCAACTTCCCCAATATAAATTGGGATAGTCAGCGTGTGAAAGGCTTAGAGGGTGCAGAATTCTTAAAGTGCATCCAGGAGAGCTTTTTGAGCCAACATGTAGAAAGTTCTACAAGAGAGGGGGCGATACTGGACCTAATTCTGGGGAATGTAGCCGGGCAAGTGGTGGAAGTGTCAGTAGGAGAGCATTTTGGCGATAGTGACCATAATTCGGTGAGATTTAAGGTGGTCATGGAAAAAGACAAAGACGGCCCGGAAATAAGGGTTCTAAATTGGGGGAAGGCCGATTTTAATATGATAAGGCAGGATCTGGCCAAAGTGGACTGGGAGCAGCTACTTATAGGAAAATCCACATCAAGACAGTGGGAGACTTTCAGAAGGGAAATAGAGAGAGTACAACGCCAACATGTTCCTGTAAAGGTCAAGGGTGGGACCAACAAGCAAAGGGAACCTTGGATGACAAGGGATATACAAAAATGCATTAGAAATAAAAGGGGGGCTTTTGGCAGTTACAAAAGACTAAAGACGGAAGAAGCCCTAGAGGAGTATAAAAAGTGCAGGGGCATACTTAAAAAAGAAATTAGGAGGGCGAGGAGGGGCCATGAAATAACACTGGCGAGCAAAATAAAGGAAAATCCTAAGATGTTTTATAAGTATATTAAGGGCAAGAGGATAACCAGGGAAAGGGTAGGGCCCATTAGGGACCAAAGTGGCAATCTGTGTGTAGAGCCAGAGGATGTAGGCGGGGTTTTAAATGAATTTTTTGCATCTGTGTTCACTATGGAGAGAGACGATGCAGACATAGAAATCGGGCAAGGGGACTGTGACATACTTGAACATATTAGCATCGAGAGGGAGGAGGTGCTAGCGGTTTTAGCAGGCCAAAAAGTGGATAAATCCCCAGGCCCGGACGAGATGTATCCCAGGCTGCTGTGGGAGGCAAAGGAGGAGATTGCAGGGGCTCTGACACAAATTTTCAGAACCTCTCTGGCCACAGGGGATGTACCAGAGGACTGGAGAACAGCTAATGTAGTACCATTATACAAGAAGGGTAGCAGGGATAAACCAGGGAATTACAGGCCAGTGAGCCTAACATCTGTGGTAGGGAAATTATTGGAAAAAATTCTGAGGGACAAAATTAGTCTCCACTTGGAGAGGCAAGGATTAATCGGGGATAGTCAGCATGGCTTTGTCAAGGGTAAATCATGTCTGACAAATCTGATTGAATTTTTCGAGGGGGTGACTAGGGGGGTGGATGAGGGAAATGCTGTGGATGTGGTTTACATGGACTTCAGTAAAGCTTTTGACAAAGTCCCGCATAGGAGACTGGTCAAGAAGGTAAGAGCCCATGGGATCCAGGTGCCTTGGCGCGTTGGATCCTAAACTGGCTGAGTGGCAGGAGGCAGAGGGTGATGGTCGAAGGATGCTTTTGTGACTGGAAGCCTGTGTCCAGTGGGGTACCTCAGGGATCGGTGCTGGGTCCCTTGTTGTTTGTGATCTACATAAATGATTTGGATGAGAATGTAAAAGGTATGATCAGTAAGTTCGCAGATGACACGAAAATTGGTGGGGTGGTAAATTGCGAGGAGGAAAGCCTCAGGCTACAGGACGACATAAACGGGTTGGTCAGATGGGCGGAAAAGTGGCAAATGGAATTTAACCCTGAAAAGTGCGAGGTGATGCATTTTGGACGGACAAATAAGGCAAGGGAATACACAATGAGTGGTAGGACCCTAGGAAGTACAGAGGGTCAGAGGGACCTTGGTGTACATGTACATAGATCTCAGAAGGCAGCGGAACAGGTAGATAAGGTGGTTAAAAAGGCATATGGGATACTTGCCTTCATTAGCCGAGGCATAGAATATAAGAGCAGGGAGGTTATGATGGAGCTGTACAAAACGCTGGTGAGGCCACAGCTGGAGTACTGTGTGCAGTTCTGGTCGCCTCACTATAGGAAGGATGTGATTGCTTTGGAGAGGGTGCAGAGAAGATTCACCAGGATGTTACCTGGGATGGAGCGCCTCAGCTATGAAGAAAGACTAAACAGGCTGGGGTTGTTTTCCTTGGAGCAAAGAAGGCTGAGGGGGGACCTGATTGAGGTGTACAAAATGATGAGGGGCATAGATAGGGTAGATAAAGAGGAACTTTTCCCCTTAGTAGGGGGGTCAATAACAAGGGGGCATAGATTCAGGGTAAGGGGCAGGAGATTTAGAGGGGATTTGAGGAGGAACTTTTTCACCCAGAGGGTGGTTGGAATCTGGAACTCATTGCCTGAAAGGGTGGTAGAGGCAGGAACCCTCACAACATTCAAGAAGCATTTGGATGAGCACTTGAAATGCCATTGCATACAAGGCTATGGACCAAATGCTGGAAAATGGGATTAGACAGGACAGGGATGGATGGGCGGCGCGGACACGATGGGCCGAAGGGCCTCTTTCTGTGCTGTAAAACTCTATGACTCTATCAGCCCAGGCCGGGTAAGGGTGACAGGTTTCCTTCACCAAAAAAGGACATTGGTGAACCAGTTGGGTTTTTAATGACAATCCAACAGCTTCACGTTCACTTCCAGATATTTAAAAAAAAACTGAATTCAAATTCTCAAAGTGCCATGGTGGGGTTTGAATTTACGCTCTCTGGATTATTAATCCAGGCCTGTGGATTACTAAATCAGAGAGTGACTTGGATTCACTCACCCATCAATTTTACCGTGCCCAATTTCACTATAGAAACTGGCCGATTCTATGTTAATTTATGATAAAACAGGATCGTGAGCTGGTCGTGGAGCTCTGTCGAATGCTGGGCTTAGATTCTAAACCACAGCAACAATGAACATTCAACCTCGGGGCACTGGATATGGGCGATCATGATGGTGAAGTGCTCCTTCTGCAGGCGCTAATGACATGAACAAGGTGTTCACCCATGCATTGGACTGGTTCCCTACCTCTATGGCCCTGCATGTTGCTCCACCAATGTACACCCCCAGGAAGCAATGCTGCAAACCAGTGCCCTTTTCACAAGCAGTAATTTAGAACAAAAATCGCTGTGATAATATGGAGGGCCACAAAACTAAGGAGTGGAACAGGAGCTGGAGCTGCTTGAAAGATACTGGAGTGCGAGATAGAGAGTGCCTCCTCATCACAGATCTTCCATTCAACCAAATTTCTCTCTTTAATTCCCGGGACCTGTTGGAGGCAATCAGTGACCACTTTCCACTATTGGGCAGCTAGAAAATTGACTTTGTTTAATGTAAATTAGTTTTTACACGTGCGTTCCTGTTATGTGCATCTTGTCAAAGATTTGATTTAAAAAAACCATTGACAAGAAATTGGCTGCTGCCCTGTGTTAGAACATTATTTTTGTACCTCTGGGATCTGGGTTTGGCTTAGCCCGGACTCACTGGATTAAAGTCTCTGTTGGCTGCGACGATTATGCGCTTGGGTGTCGGTTTTGGCAACTCTTTCAGAGAAGCCATAGCATAACATAGAAACATAGGAGCAGGAGTAGGCCATTCGGCCCCTCGAGCCTGTTCCGCCATTTAATGAGATCATGGCTGATCATCCAAATTCAGTACCCTGTCCCTGCTTTCTCCCCATATCCCTTGATCCCTTTAGCCTTAAGAAATATATCTAACTCCTTCTTGAATATATTTAATGAATTGGCCTCAACTGCCTTCTGTGGTAGAGAATTCCACAGGTTCACCACTCTCTGGGTGAAGAAATTCCTCCTCATCTCTGTCCTAAATGGCTTACCTCTTATCCTTAGACTGTGACCCCTGGTTCTGGACTCCCCCGCCATCGGGAACAGCCTTCCTGCATCTAGTCTGTCTAGCCCTGTTAGAATTTTATAAGTTTCAATGAGATCCCCTCTCATTCTTCTAATCTCCAGCAAATATAAGCCTAATCGGCCCAATCTCTCCTCATACGTCATTCCTGCCATCCCAGGTATCAGTCTGGTGAATCTTCGCTGCACTTTCTCCATGGCAAGAACATCCTTCCTCAGATAAGGCGACCAAAACTGCACACAATACTCAAGGTGGGAAACAGTGAGAAAATTCACAATTGTGCAGTGGAGGGTATCACCGGCCCTTCATCGTCGCTGGGTCAAACTCCTGGAACTTCCTACCTAGTGGCACAGTGGAAGAACCTTCACCACACGAACTGCAGCGGATCAAGATGCCGTCCCACTGCTCGAGGCCCACTAGGAATGGGCAGTAAGTGCCGGCCTTGTCCACATCCCGAAGAATTATTTTTTTTAAATGATGGTGAAGTGAAGTGCTCCAACAACAACAGCTGGCATTTATATAGCACCTTCAAAGTAATAAAACATCCCAAGGCACTACACGGGAGCGTTATCAGGCAAAATCTGACACCAAGCCACATGAAGCGATATTAGGACAGGTGACCAAGAGCTTGGCCAAAGCGGTAGGTTTTAAGGAGCGACTTAAAGAGAGAGAGAGAGGGGTAGACAGCGATGTTCCCCCGAAGCCGCGCAATCATCTGCAAGGTCCCGCACAGGCCGCTCACCGGCTTTTCCGCTGTAGATATCATGCACGCGCGAAAATTGGAATGGGCCGCGCATTGGGAGAGGCAGATCGTGCAGGAGGCAGAGCAGCTTATAGGGGACGTTGGTAGACAGGCGGAAAGGTTTAGGGAGAGGGTTTCAGAGCTTAGGGCCCAGGCGGCTGACGGCATGGCTGGCAATGGTGGAGCGAAGGGCATCTTGGGATGGGCAAGAGGCCAGAATTGGAGGAGCGCAGAGATCTCGGAGGGTTGTAGGGCTGGAGGTGGTTACGGAGATAGGGAGGGGCAGAAGCAACAGCGGGAGGGGGGGGGGGAAGGAAGAAATAAAGATCACGGTAGTCTTGACCGATGACAAAGAGCACAGTAGCCAATGAACAGCAGCTATAGATGTGGTCACAACCCAGGCTACCTAGGTGAAGGGAAGAGAAGGAGGAGGACAACAAGGATGAGGAAGAGGCACAATAGGAAAATTGGATTTGAGAAGATGAGGATCCTCTTACCGGTGAAGCTCATGTATTTTTGACTGTTTGATGTTTCTTTTGAATCATAGAATTTCAAAACATCCAGCACTGCCTGTGGATTCTTTTTCTGCTCCAATTTTGTGATATTTGATGTCTGCAGTAACCGAGCCCATTGCTCTGGCATGCCCTGGGTTAGGGGAAGGAGAGAGAGAAAAGAAAGACAAATGTAATTCTGAAAACCATTCATGATTTTATGGAGCAATTTACAGCAGTAGAAAAGTAATCAATTTATTCTTGATGATATATTTTTTTTTTAACCCTTTAAGTACACAGTTGCGCTCAATGCTGCCCTTGCCTAACCTCTGCACATTCACTGGAGGATTCCACTGGATTGTAATGAGGAGTGGGAATCCTGCCCAATTTTTCCCTTCGAAATCCAGGAGCAGGGAGGTCAGTTATAGCTCCCCTATTGCAGCGGAGATGTGCTAACTCAGCACGGGCCAGAGATTGAACCTGTCGTGGTTCAATAACCTACCAGATAAGCCCACTGAACAAACCCACAGACTTGTTAGATCAGGGGATCACAGGATAGTTATAGATGAGGAAGGCCATTCAGTTCCTCCTTGCTCACCGGTACAACAACCACCTGTATTTATATAGCGCCTTTAACGTAGTAAAAGGCGCTGCACAGGAGTATTTTAAGACAAAAAATTTGACACCGATCCACAAAAGGATAAATTAGGGCAGGTGACCAAAAGCTTGGTCAAAGAGGTAGGTTTTAAGGAGCGTCTTAAAGGAGGAAAGAGAGGTAGCGAGGCAGAGAGGTTTAGGCAGGGAATTCCAGAGCTTCAGGCCTAGGCAACAAAAGGCACGGCCACTAATGATTGAGCAATTATGATCAGGGATTCTCAGGAGGGCAGAATTAGAGGAGTGCAGATATCTCGGGGGTTGTGGGGCTGAAGGAGATTACAGAGATAGGGAGGGGGCGAGGGCCATGGAGGGATTTGAAAACAAGGATGAGAATTTTTGAAATCGAGGCGTTGCTTAACTGGGAGCCAATGTAGGTCAGTGAGCACAGGGGTGATGGGCGAATGGGACTTGGTGCGAGTTAGGACACGGGCAGCCGAGTTTTGGATGACCTCAAGTTTACGTAGTGTGGAATGTGGGAGGCCAGCCAGGAGTGCGTTGGAATAGTCAAGTCTAGAGGTAACAAAGGTACATAAAAAATCCAAGTTTCCCATTACACCATCCAGCTGCTTCTCAACAGTTCGAGGTTTTTGCCTCCAGCTCTCAACCTGGAAGGCTATTCCAAGCATTGATAACTCGTTGTGTAATGAAGAATTTTGACATTCTAAATTTCCTTTCACCACTTGAAACTGTGCCATCTTAAGTTGTATTATTTTATAAAAATAAAATATGCATGGGGCAGATTCTGCAAGGATGATACCAGAGACTTACAAGGAGGATTCCAGAACTGAGGTGGTTATAATTATCAGGAAAGACTGAACAGACTGGGGCTCTTTTCTCCGGAAAAGGAGAAGGCTGAACTGACCTAATAGAGGTCTTTAAAATTATGAAGGGGTTCGATAGGGTAGATGTAGAGAAGATGTTTCCACATGTGGGGAAGTCCAAAACTAGAGGCAATAAATATTAGATAATATTAGTAATAAATCCAATAAGGAACTCAGGAGAAACTTCTTTACCCAGAGCGTGATGAGAATGTGGAACTCGCTACCACAAGGAGTGGTTGAGGTGAATAGTATAGATGCATTTAAGGGGAAGCTAGATAAGCATATGAGGGAGACAGGAATAGTTGATGATGGCCCAGTAATTCCGGGCCCAACGCGTGAGTACGGACGGAGCACTCACTCGTGGGCCCGATGGAAGTGTCGGTTTTCAGCATGCACAGCGCATGCGCGGAAAACCAGCATTTCCTGTCCTCTGAACCAAGGGGTTCAGGGGACGAACGCGTGCGCGCAGGAGTCTGCGCGTGCGCGCTGAAATTCCTTTTTCCCCCCCCACAGGTTTGCGCGTGTGTAAGGGCCTCTCCTTTTCACGAATGTAAAAAGGAGACGTAAGGACTTCATTCTTTAAGGTAAGTGGTCTATTACTTAAAATTATAACTTTTTTCCACAGCTTTATTGTTTTTAAGGACTTTACAGTAAGGTAAGTGTAGTTTTAGACCCGATTTTTAAAAAAATTATTTTTTTCAAAAATTTGATGAATTGTTTAAAATAGTTTTTTAAAGTTATTTATAGTTTATTTAATTATTGGGATTTTTTAAAAATTTTATTTAAAGTTAAACTAGTCTTTTGGGCGCCCGTACTTTTCATGAGTTTGACAGTTCTTACTATCAAACTCATGAATGAAGTTTCCCCTCCCCTGATTGGCTGCACAGTGCTCACCTGATCCCAGCCGGCACATCGAACTAACTACGCCGCTGGATCAGGTAAGCACAGCGCGCCGACATCTGAGCCGGGCCAGTGACAGGAATTCCAAGCAGGCCCAGGCTTCAGATGTCGGCGCGCCGGGTGAGTGCACATCGGGGGCTTGCACGCGCGGCAAGCCCCCGAACCTAATTTCTGGGCCATTATGTTGATGGGGTGAAGTAAGCTCGTGTGGAGCACAAACAACGGCATAGATCTATGCAATACTATGTAAGTCAATGTCATTTATCACCTGCGAATTATCTTTTCAATTTAAGATACGGAATTGTCAAATAACTTAATTTTGAATGATTCCTCCCACCACCATCCATTGTAATGTGTAAGATTACTTACTGTGAACTCCCCTGTGACGGCATCAAATCCAACATGTATCGTGTGCTCGAAATCGGAGGGTAGCGAGATTTCCGGTCGTTCCCTTTCTTTTTTCCTGTTGGCTGTTGGTAGAGAGATTATCTGTGAATGGCGTGAAGTACAGCAGGGAGCAACATTTCAAAAGAATAAAAACACCAAATTTGGACAAGCTTTTATCCAAAAGGGGCCACTGAGAGAAATGTAGCCTGCGGTAAGCGAGTGAGCCCGAGAGAGAGAGAGAGAGAGAAATGTGCAGATATTTATATGCTACAGAGGAAAGCAGGCTTGCATCACAGATGTTGTATGATCACTGTGGTTAACTAGACGGCAATAGAACAGAAATTATTCATGACTCATGATGTTAGAACTCTCTCAATTACACCATTCTCATGTTAACAGGTTCAGCAATTTTCTCTGACGGCACAATCTCTCTACCACCCCCGGCGTAGCTTCCGAAAAGTTGAAAAAAGAAAACCGGAAGAAAGGAAAACTTCCGCACCAACAAAAAATGTGGCTCCATTAAGTGTACAGTGTGGTTCACATGCTGCTAACAAACTCTCAGACTTAAAAATTCAGGCTCTACCAACTCGCCCACATATGGTTCCACGGGAAATCGAGCCCTCGCTATCGGAGGGCTGCAAACTCTCAGCCCACATGGATTTACGGTGTCAGTAATTCCTCCCCTCCCCGCATTGCTTTTACTGGAGAGAGAGAAAGCAGAGAGAGAGAGAGAGAGAGAGAGAGAGAGAGAGAGAGAGAGAACGATGGAAGCAGGCGAATCCCAGAACCCATTGCGGCAGTGAAAAGCCCCTATTGGAACTACAGAGCTTTATGAGCGGTAATGGAGGGCTTTCACTGCTGTGAAGAATGCTGGGATAGCCCCAACCCAACCAGCATTCACGCACGAGAGAAAAAACTCGAGAATCCTGGAGGGAGAAATACAGGGAAAAAGGGAAAGTAATAAAATGAGAGAAAGAGAGAGAAAATGATACCCTGGCCGTTGCTGGCAGTCCTTGTAACCGGCTCAGCTGGCTGCTCAACCGTGATTGTGTTTTTGTCACGAGACAATGCCTCGGGTGAGGGTTCATAATTGAAAATCTCACTCCTGGAATTTGGGGGATTCGGATTCGATGCTGTAAATGCTACGTAATTCTAGGTAACTCTGCTTACAATACCGGATGCGTGTTAATGTCCTTTTTTTCAATAAATGTCTCACTCTCAGCACCAATGCTCCTGGTAAGCTGCGCGGAGATCCAGGAACCCCGCGCAGCCGGCATTTCAATGAGGAAAAAAACTGCGCACCTGCGGTATTTTGAATGGACCGCGCGGCGCCAAACAAAATGACATTGCTCAGCAGCCGACATTGCTCAGCAGCCAGAATCATCGACCTTTTACAGCACAGAAGATAGCCATCTGGCTCATTGCGCCCCTGCTGGCTCCTTTTCAGATATTTATCGATTTACCTTTTAAAAGCTATTATCGATTCTGCTTCCATCACAGTTTCTGGTTGAGCCGTCCATGTCCTAACAACCCACTGTGTAATTTTGTTTTTCTCAATTTTGTTCATTCATAAATCTTCAATTTGTACCCTCTCGTTACTGACTCACACAAGTGGAAATAGTTTCCCCCTATTTATTTTACCAAGATGCCTCAATTTAGAATACTTTTATCGGGTCTCCTCTTAACCCTTTCTGCTCTAGTGTTCTGTTCTGCTCTGCTGATAGCCAATGCCTTTCAATACTGGATTCACCTTAGTCCATCTCTCTGACTAAGAGAGGAGAGGAGAGGGCGAGGGCGGCGCGAGACGGAGGTGGCGGCGGGAGGGCGAGCGGGGGGCGGCGGCGAGCGGGGGCGCAAGCGCGAGGCGAGGCGAGCGGGGGGCGCGAGGGGGCGGCGCGAGGGGGGGCGGCGAGCGGGCGTGCCGGGGGGCGGCGAGCGGGGGGCGGCGAGCGGGGGGCGCGAGGGGGCGGCGAGCGGGGGGGGGGCGGCGAGCGGTGGGGGGCGGCGAGCGGGGGGGGCGGCGAGCGGGGGGGGGCGGCGAGCGGGGGGCGAGCGGGGGGCGCGAGGGGGCGCGGCGGGGCGCCGAGCGGGGGGGCGCCGAGCGGGGGGCGCGAGCGGGGGGCGCGAGCGGGGGCGGCGAGCGGGTGCGCGAGGGGCGGCGAGCGTGGGCGCGAGGGGGGCGGCGAGCGCGAGGGGCGGCGAGCGGGGGGCGGCGAGCGGGGGGCGGCGAGCGGGGGGGCGCGAGGGGGCGGCGAGCGGGGGGCGCGAGGGGGCGGCGAGCGGGGGGCGCGAGGGGGCGGCGAGCGGGGGCGCGGCGAGCGGGGGGCGCGAGGGGGTGGCGGCGAAGCGGGGGGCGCGAGGGGGCGGCGAGCGCGAGGGGGCGGCGAGCGGGGGGCCGAGGGCGGCGAGCGGGGGGCGCGAGCGTGGGGCGCGAGCGGGGGGGGGGGCGCGGGCGGGGGGGGGCGCGAGCGGGGGGGGGGCGCGAGCAGGGGGGGGCCGAGCGGGGGGTGGGGGCCGAGCGGGGGGGGGGCGAAGCGGGGATGGGGGCGAGCGGCGAGGGGGGAGCGAAAGCGAGAGAGGCGAGAGAGAGTGAAAGTGAGGGGGAGCGAGAGCGTGAGAGTGCCCGAGGGCGAGAGAGAGCGCGCAAGGCGAGGGAGGGGGCGAGGGAGTGGCGCGAGAGAGAGGAGAGAGAAACACAGCAACTGAGTGATAGGAGCGAGGACCAAGAAAAAGAATATATGAGGGGAGAACAAACATTGCATTTGTACAGCACCTATTAATATTTCGCAAACATTTCAAAGCACTTCTCATACAACTCACTACTTTGAAGTGAGAGGCGAGAGAGCCAGTATTGGCAAAATAGTAGCTGTTCTGCACACAGCAAGATCCCACAAACAGCAACAAGTTGACTGACCAGTTTGCCTGCTTTGATGATTTTGGTTGAGACACGAACGTTACCCAGGACACTGGGAGAACTCCCGGCTGTTCTTTAAATAGTGACTTGGGATCTTCAGCATCCAACTCAACTACAGGACCAGGCTGACTTAATGCAACCTCTCATCTAAAGCTCAGCATCACCGACAGTGCACACCCACTCAAGGCTGCAAGCGTCAGCCGGGATTATGTGCTCAACTTCTGGAGCGAGGGTCGAACCTACACGCTCTGACTCAGATGAAAGCGCTACACGTAAGGACGGGCATAAAATTCTCTCTCCCCCCCCCCCCCCCATTGTTAATATTCTCACTGCGTAAGATGCGTGGATGACGCCAAGGGAAACTGACTTGAAGGAGTTGCAGAGCCGACAGTGGGCGAAGGAGATGGTTTTACGTAGGAGCCAGTAACGTGGGTGCGCTTTAAGCCTCAATTATGTTGGTTCACGATGTTCTGCTTCACCCCCTCACAGGTAGTCCCCATAGAAACAGCAGAATGAGCAAAACCTGTCAACACATTCAAAATATTCTCTTCCTCTTTTAAATAGGAGTCTTGAAGTTGGCAATCGCACTTTAATAGGGGTCACTATAGGACTACTTTACCTAAATTTTAATTTAAAACGTGCAGAATTACGATCAACAGCCTTAACACCCACATAAATTTCATTGGCTGTAAAGCACTTTGTTCTGAGGTCATGAAAGGTGCTATATCACAGAATCACAGAAACCCCACAGTGCAGATAGAGGCCATTTCGGCCCATCGAGCCTGCACCGACACATATCCCACCCTATCCCCTTAACCCCACGTATTTAATCCCCCTAACACTAAGGGTCAATTTATCATAGCCAATCAACCTAACCTGCACATCTTTGGACTGTGGGAGGAAACCGGAGCACCCGGAGTAAACCCACGCAAACACGGGGAGAATGTGCAAACTCCACACAAACAGTCGCCCGAGGCCGGATTCGAACCCGGGGTCCCTGGCGCTGTGAGGCAACAGTGCTAACCACTATGCCACCGTGCCGTGCAAGTCTTTCTTTGAACCCCATATACATTGTCCTCTTAAGCTGGCTTCCCTGGTTTCTTAAAAGTCTATTTATTCCATAGATCGATTAGCTATTCGGCAAAAACCTTCTGCCCGACAGCCCTTCCTGCTGCTAACTTACTAGGTTGTGTCCCTTGAATTTTGGACACATTGTCAAAGTGGGTCAACTTTTCCAATTCTGTTCATAATTGTATATCGCTGTAACCTCCTCCAGCCCTACAATCCTCGAGATCGTTGCGCTTCTCCAATTCTGGCCTCTCGCGCATCCCCCCGATTTTCATCGCTCCACCACTGGTGGCCGTGTCTCCAGCTGGCGAGGCCCTCCGCTCTGGAATTCCCTCCCCAAACCCCTCTACTACCTCCTCCTTTAAAATGCTCCTCGAAACCTACCTCTTTGACCAAGCTTTTGGTCACGTGTCTCAATATCTCCTTACGTGGCTCGGTGTTTGACAACGGTGAAGCGCCTGGGGACGTTTTGCTACATTAAAAGGCGCTATATAAATACAAGTTGTTGTTGGAAGACCAAACCCTATTCTGCCCTCACCTGACATTATAGTCCTGCTGACATTTTCAGAAACATGAGTGACGGGAGGAAGGCATACCCTATAATCTTGAAAATGTAAATTAGATGACCTCGGCATCTCTTTAACAAACCCAACTTGCTTACTTTTTAAATTGATGTCTCAGAACTGGTTCTTTGGAAATTCTATGGAACTGAAACACTATGATTACCACTAGATGGTGTCACTTGCACAGAGAATTTTGTACGTGAATTGATGCAACTCGTCATTAGACAAGTTCTATTTATATTAGCGCCTTTAACTTAGTAAAACGTCTCAAGGCGCTTCACAGGAGCGTTACCAGATAAACTTTGACACCGAGCTACATAAAGAGATATTTGACACAGGTGACTTGGTCAATGAGATAGGTTTGAAGGAGCGTCTTAAAGGAGGAAAGAGAAGTAGCGAGACGGAGAGGTTTAGGCAGGGAATTCCAGAGCTTGGGGCCCAGGCAACAGAAGGCACGGCCACCAATGGTGGGGGGAGGGGTATTGTGAAGCTGAAAGAGATTCTTTCTGCTTCTTCTTAGGCAGTCAGTCCCTCGGAACCGAGGATGGCTTGCTTCCACATTAAAAATTAGTTCTCAGGTGATTGAATTTGGATGATCAGCCATGATCTCATTAAATGGCAGAGCAGGCTCGAGGGGCCGAATGGCCTACTCCTGTTCCTATCTTCTATGTTTCTATGAGGCCAGTGCGGGATCTACAGTCTCTGTCACAGGTGGGGCAGACGGTGGTTGAAGGGGCGGGTGGGTGGGGTGCTTGGGTTGACATGCGCTCCTTGCGCTTGCTCCCGGCGAAGAGACTCGAGGTGTTCGGAGCCTTCCCGGATGCTTCTCCTCCACTTTGTGCGGTCTTGGGCCAGGGATTCCCAGGTGTCGGTGGAGATGTTGCACTTTTTCAAGAAGGCTTTGAGGGTGTCCTTGAAGCGTTTCCTCTGCCCATCTAGGGCTCTTGCCCTGTCGGAGCGCCAAGTACAGCGCTTGTTTTGGGAGTCGCGTATCGGGCATGCGGACGATGTCACCCGTCCATCGGAGCTGATCGAGCATGGTCAAAGCTTCGATGCTGGGGATGTTGGCCTGAGCGAGAACACTGACGTTGGTGCGCCTATCCTGCCAATGGATTTGCAGGATCTTGCGGAGGCAGCGTTGGTGGTACCTCTCCAGTGCTTTGAGGTGCCTGCTGTACATGGTCCATGTCTCTGAGGCATACAAGAGGGCGGTTATCACTACTGCTCTGTAGACCATGAGCTTGGTGCCGGCTTTGAGGTCCTGGTCTTCAAACACTCTCTTCCTCAGGCGACCGAAGGCTGCACTGGCACACTGTAGGCGGTGTTGGGCTTAGTCATCGACGTCTGCCCTTGTTGACAGGTATGGAAAGTGGTCCACGTTGTCCATAAGCGGGGGGCAGTACTGTGTGGCAGGGGCATGTTGGTAGAGGACCTTTGTCTTACAGATGTTTAGTGTAAGGCCCATGCTCTCGTATGCGTCGGTGAAGGCGTCGACGATGGTTTGGAGTTCGACCTCTGAGTGAGCGCAGACGCAAGCGTCGTCTGCATACTGTAATTCGATGACAGAGGATGGGACGACCTTGGATCTGGACTGGAGGCGACGGAGGTTGAACAGTTTCCCGTTAGTTCTGTAAATTAGCTCCACTCCAGCGGGGAGCTTACAGGAGGTTACGGAGATAGGGAGGGGGGGGTGAGGCAATGGAGGGATTTGAAAACAAGGATGAGAATTTTGAAATCGAGTCGCTACCTTACCGGGAGCCAATGTAGGTCAGCGAGCACAGGGGTGATGGGCGAGCGGGAATTGGTGCGAGTTAGGACACGGGGCAGCCGAGTTTTGGATCACCTCAAGTTTACGTAGGGTAGAATGTGGGAGGCCAGCCAGGAGTGCGTCACCATACACATTGGGAAACGGGTCAGGGGCACGCAACAGAGAAATATAAAACTGTTTTCATCGTGATAATGGTCTTCTCGCCAATCTTAAAAGACAGCAGGGGTTTTCGCACCGACATGTTGGCTTTTCTAACAAAGGCGATTTTAAATTAACCTTTAGTTGCTCTTAGCTTGCACGTACAGTCCAGCAGTGTGATTGCTAGCCTGAACAGAAGCTAACATAATGCAGAGCAGGTCTCTTGAATACACACAATCTCATCAGGAGAGTGAAGCCGATTTCCACCTCCGGAACATCACCGACTCCGCCCCTGCCTCAGCTCATCTGCTGCTGAAACCCTCATCCATGCCTTTGTTACCTCTAGACCTGACTACTCCAATGCATTCCTGGCCGGCCTCCCACGTTCTACCCTCTGTAAACTTGAGGTGATCCAAAACTCTTGCTTCCTGTGCTCTAACTTGCACCAAGTCCCGTTCACCCATCACTCCTGCGCTCGCTGACCTACACTCGCTCCCAGTTAAGCAACACCTTGAATTCAAAATTCTCATCCTGGTTTTCAAATCCCTCCATGGCCTCGCCCCTCCCTATCTCTGTAATCGCCTCCAGCCCCACAACCCCCCGATACCTTCTCCTCTAATTCTGGCCACTTGAACATCCCTGATTTTAATCGCTCCACCATTGGCGGCCGTGCCTTCAGCTGCTAGGGCCCCAAGCTCTGGAATTCCCTGCCTAAACCTCTCTGCCTCTCTTTCCGCCTTTAAGACGCTCCTTAAAACCTGCCTCTTTGACCAAGCTTTTGGTCACCTGCCCTAATATCTCATGTGCCTCGGTGTCAAATTTTGTTTGATAACGTTCCTCTGAAGCGTCGTGGGACGTTTTACTGCGTGAAAGGTGCTATATAAATACAAGTTGTTGTTGTATATCTTCCATAGTTCATGCCACTCCCACAATACACAATCCTTAGTAAAGTTAAGACCATGTGCGCAAAGACCATAATTCCCAATACACATTTTTCAGGCGCCTTTAGAATTCAGGCCCATACACAATTCTCAGGCCCAAATAGGTAAAAGAAAAAAAATAACTTGCATTTATACAATAACTTTCACGACCTCAGGACATCCCAAAGAGCCAATTTGTGCACAAAGCAAGCTCCCACAAACAGCAGTGATAATGAATGACCAGATCATCTGATTTAGTGATGTTGCTGGAGGGAGAAATATTGGCCCCAGGGCACCTGCCAGTTGACTGCTTTGATTTTCACCTGCTTCCCTGCGGGTGACACTTCATTTGCCGCCCGGCGTGGTTCCCCCAGTGATGGTACGGCAAAGATCAATAACTCAGCAGGTAATACCACCACCAAGTTGTCTTCCAACGCCAAGATTTAACTTAATACAAAAAGAAAATACTGCAGATGCTGGAAATCTGAACTAAAAACAGAAAATGCTGGAGACATTCAGCGGGAAATGGAACAGATTTTAAAACAAGTTACCTGTCCCATTACCATCTCCTCTCGCCTTGAATATCTCTCAATGTCTCTTTACCTCTCCTGCCTTCTATCCTATCACAGGCCTTCCCTTTTGTTCTTTCATCCCCTCCCCCTTTCCCAGCCCCTACCCTTGCTGTAAATCTGTTCCATTTCCTGCTTTTTTCCAGTTCCGACGAAAGGTCATCGACCTGAAACGTTAACTCAGTTTCTCTCTTCACAGATGCTGCCTGACCTGCTCGAGTTCCTCCAGCATTTTCTGTTTTTATTCCAAGATTTAACTTGGTGCTCACATGCACGCAGGTAGGCAGATTTCCGTATCTTTGAACCTCGAAAGGAATCTTCCTCACCATTTTTGTCAATCCCGCCCGGGCGCTCTGAAATCTGCCCTATGTCCATGCAGGGTAGAGGCCAGGGCAGAGGCTGCAATGAGTTTCCAACAAGCACAGGGTGCTTACATATGCCAGCGGCGCAGGAAATAAAACCACTCAAGATGGTGCTGCAGTCCGTTGAATGCAGTTACTGCCTCATTTATCTTACAGCAAGGAGTCAGTGCTGCTCTAAAGACCCAGAAGGGGAGTGGAGAAAATTGGCATAGTGGTTAGCACTGTTGCCTCACAGCGCCAGGGACCCGGGTTCGAATCCGGCCTCGGGCGACTGTCTGTGTGGAGTTTGCACATTCTCCCCGTGTTTGCGTGGGTTTCCTCCGGGTGCTCCGGTTTCCTCCCACAGTCCAAAGATGTGTGGGTTAGGTTGATTGGCTATGATAAATTGACCCTTAGTGTTAGGGGGATTAAATACGTGGGGTTACGGGGATAGGGTGGGATATGTGTCGGTGCAGGCTTGATGGGCCGAAATGGCCTCGATCTGCACTGTGGGGTTTCTGTGATTTCCGTGATCCCTTTAGAGTCAGCCTTGGCTCAGTAGCAGCACTGGTGCCTGAATGAGAAGGTTATGGGATCAAGTTCCACTCCAGACACTTGAGCACAAAATCCAGGCTGACACTCCAGTGCAGTGCTGAGGGAGTGCTGCACTATCGGAGGTGCCGTCTTACGGACGAGACGTTAAACCGAGGCCCCATTTTCCTGCTCTGGTAGACTTAAAGGATCCCATGGCCACTATTTGAAGAACAGCAAGGGAGTTCTCCCTGGTGCCCTGGCCGATATTTTTCCCTCAAACCTGGACCGCTGAAACAGATTATCTGGTCATTATCACATTGCTGCTTGCGGGAGCTTGCTGTGCACAAATTGGCTGCTGCGTTTCCTACATTACAACAGTGACTGCACTTCAAAAAGTACTTCATTGGCTGTAAAGTGTTTGGGATGTCCTGAGATCGTGAAAGGCACTATAGAAATGCAGGTTCTTTGTTCCATAAAAGAAATCCATCCACAGAGAACGCATGGCCGCTGTAACAGCACTCAAACCTAGATTGAGAAATTAATCAGGATAGAAATCAATAGAGTAATAATAGAAAGGATAAAATAGTGGAGTCAGAACAATAAATGAAATAAAATACCAAGGGAACCAAGATGCACACAAGTACAGAAGCACAGATTTGCATAACAGGAGAGAAAGCAGCACCGATCAAACCAACTACACCGCAGAATAATTGCAAAATATAATGGAGGGTGAGTAAATTACATGTCAAGCTGCAAGGATGAATTAAGTGTCTCAAAGATATACCCAGGCAGATGATAAATTAACTTGTTAATTTGCACAGTTCTCACAAACGCAATTTCACAACGGGAAATATACAAGGCATTGATGAAAGGTTACACATCGCCAGCATTTGCAGATTATTTAAAACAAATTATTTTCACATGAAGATATCAGCGTTGGCGGAGTGGTCGAAATCTGGGCCCGGAATTTGCGGAGGGTAATATCAGCGAGTGAGCAGGGTTTTCGCTGTTACTACCCTTCTGAAACTGACCGCAACTTCAGGGTGGCGCGCACGCGCATCCCAACGCAGAAATCCTGAAGTTGCGGTCAGTCATTCACTGCTCCGACACCGGCTGCGCTGTGGCCACCCACCCCCACCAACCAACCATAGCCGGCAAGCAGTGTAATCAGTAAAACTGATGAAAGCTTGGGCTTTTCCACAGTGATATCGCTGTTAAATACCCCATTAAATGTTGGATTAGGTGTAACTGCGGTTTTAACAGCATACTGACTGCTAAACAAATGTTATGGCCCTGAAAAACTAATTGTAATTTTGTGGAGTATCCAATTTAGCCATTTCAATAAAAATTACAAATTTTAAGAAACTTTTTTAAAAAGTTTAAAATGTTTAACTAAAAGTTTGTTCATCTTTATTTCAGGTTTACCTTTTGCCCCGGGTGAGTGTCCCAATCTTTGTTCTGCTCTCTCTCTAACAGTTTTACTCTAACTTTTTTTTTAAAGGAGCTTCTTCACTTCCTGGTTTGCTGTCTGAGAATTCTGCATTGTGATTGGCTGCTCAGACAGCTTGTTGACATCACAGCAGCTCGCGTTAGAGGATCCCCGTTTACTTACGCTGACCTCACTTGAACGTCGGAAAAGCTGAACCGCTCGCCACAGAGGTTGCGGGATCTTTGCGGGAAGCTTACTTTGGGGCCCAGCGGCGAACGCCTTTGCTCCGCCGCTGACCGCAAACTACGGGCACTTGTTCCTGAATCAGAAGGCCCGGGTTCAAACACCACAGCAGGGCTTGTCCACATAACGTAGGCCGATACTTCAGTGCAGTACTGAGGGAGTGCTGCATTGTCTGAGGTACCGTCTGGCAGATGAAACGTTAAACTAAGGCCCCGCTTGCTTTTCAGTGGATGTCAGTGATCCCATGGCACTATTCAAAGAGCTCTCCTCAACCAACACCACCTGGTGCACAACCTGGCTGGGCCCGTTTGCCTACAAAAATAACCACTGCACTTCAAAAGTAATTCCTCGGCAGTGAAAGGCTTTGCGGCATAGTACATAGAAATGATGACATCACGGAAACAGGCCGCTCAGCCCAACCCCGTCAGTGTTGGTGTCAGCCGTGTCTCAGTGGGCGGCGCTCTCACCTCAAGTTAGAAGGTTGTGGGTTCAAGTCCCACTCCAGAGACCGGAGCATAAAAGTCTAGGCTGACACTCCCAGTGCAGTGCTGCTGCAGTGCTGCACTATCAGAGGTGCCGTTTTTCAGATGAGACGTTAAACAGAGGCTCTCTCAGGTGGACGTAAAAGATCCCGCGGCACTATTTCGAAGACGAGCAGGAGAGTTATTCCCGGTGTCCTGGGGCCAATGTTTGTTCCTCAATCAACATCACTAAAACAGATTATCGGGTCATTATCGCATTGCTGTTTGTGGGACCTTGCTGTGCGCAAATTGGCTGCCACATTTCCTACATTACAACAGTGACTACACTTCAAAATGTACTTCATTGGCTGTAAAGCGCTTTGGGATGTCCTGAAAGGCGCTATATAAATGCAAGTCTTTCTTTCTATCTTATTACCCTCCACACGAGCAGTAGTCCCAATCCTGTGCGCCCGGTCAGTTCCCATTATCTTTTTATTCCTCTTTCCTTCAAATTTCTGAGGATACAAGGCACATTCCAGAGCTGGTGTTTTAAAGAAAAGAAACCGCATTTATAGGACGTCTTTCAGATGCTCAGGATTTCCCAAAGCACGTCACAGCTGATGAAGTACTTTTAGAAACATAGAAAATTAGGGGCAGGAGTCGGCCCTTCGGCCCTTCGAGCCTGCTCCGCCATTCAATATGTTCATGGCTGATCCTCTATCGCAATACCATATGTGATGCACATTCATTTCTTAGCATGTACGCTCCAGTCTTACCAGTACAAGCGTCGATCTGGACTTTATTTTAGCCATACATGTAATTCACAAAGATGAAGTCCAAGTGAAGATAACTCTTTCTACCGTACCGCAGCACAACTGAGCTGCTGCTGCTGTTAGTAAATGTAAAGCTGGCACAAGAATTGGGGTGTTAAACTCATATGATGCTGGTGCTTTGCTTTTATTGGCTCCCGGTTAAGCAGCGCCTCCATTTCAAAATTCTCATCCTGGTTTTCAAATCCCTCCATGGCCTCGGCCCCCTCCCTATCTCTCTAATCTCCTCCAGCCCCACAACCCCCGAGATATCTGCGCTCTGGAATGAATGGTGGCCAGAGGCTCGGAGGTATTGGTGAGAACGAAGAGCACAGCCTGGGCCCCAAGCTCTGACATTCCTCTCCGCCTCTCTTTCCTCCTTTAAGACGCTCGTTAAAACCTACCTCTTTGACCAAACTTTTGGTCATTTGCCCTAATTTCTCCTTATGTGGATCGGTGTCAAATTTTGTCTCTTATAAATACTCCTGCACAGCGCCTTGGGACGTTTTGCTACGTTAAAGGCGCTATATAAATGCAAGTAGTAGTTGTTGTCGTTGTTATGTTCTAGCTTACTGAACAACTGGGATGCTACTTGAGCCAAGGTTTCCATCTGATCTCCCCACTTACACTCTGCACCAGCATGCTATAAGTGAGCTTCTCATTCAGCCGTGTGGAGGGACAATCACCTCGACCTGCTGCTTCCATCACCGACACCAGGGTTCTCGCTGCAGTCAACTCGTCCGCGAAAACCTGGAGTTTCTGAAACTGCTCTGCAGCTGGATGTTGCCAAATTGAGGCTGTGCGCTTCGGTCCCACCAATACCTCCGACCACCATTCATTCCATCAACCTCCCCTGCTGCCATCTCAAGCTCAGAAGCTCGGTGTCTCGTTCAACCCCGCCCCGAGCTCAGCTTCCAACCCAGGTCCACAAAATATACAGCCCACATTCAGCGTTCTAAATAACAAATGTTCAAACACGGAAACCTTTGATCAAAGAGTCAACTGGAGTACATCACCATGCATAATACACAATAGGTAGCACGATGCAGACACTAATATGTAAAATATATGATATACAGAGAGCTTCAGATAAAGTGTAGAACAAGTAACATGTTCAAAAATATTTTATGTTATAGCAGTAAACTTTGGAATAATAGGCTTGTTTGGAGTACGTCATGATTAACTTCATCTTAACCCTGTGTAGATATTTTTGGGTCTCCTGAGGTAGTACCAAGACACTGCCAATACAAGAAATTCCAACGCACTGAAGTGGTTACCAGACCTCCTTTTATCTCCCACTCTCTCCCCCCGCCCCACCCCCCATCTCATTCTTGTTATCATCACCCTTTTCAACATCATCTTCCTCTACTCACTGATTTGCCTCATTTTCTCTTTTCAACCTTGGTGCGTCCCGCACGACAAGCACTGGGTTTAATGCCTGGGTTTCTCAATAATAAAATATACAGTATACACAAAGATAGATAGAACAAGTAACTATTTGATGATGGTCGGTACTGTAGCCTCAACTCAGGCTCTTCCACTCTCCTCAGATCACAGATCGTAGAATCATAGAATATTACAGCACAGAAGGAGGCCATTCGGTCCATCGTGCCTGTGCCAGCTCTTCGAAAGAGCTATCCCGTTAGTCCCACTCCCCTGCACTTTCCCCATAGTCCTCCAATTTTTTTTCCTTTACAAGTATATATCCAATTTCCTTTTGAAAGTTACTATTGAATCTGCTTCCACCACCATATCAAGCAGATCACGACAACTCTCTGCGTAAAAAAAAAAAATCCTCATCTCCACCCCGCCACCTCCAGATTCTTTTGCCAATTATCTTAAATCTGTGTCCACTTACCAAACCTCCTGCCAGTGGAAACAGATTTTCCTTATTTACTCTATCAAAACCTTTCATAATTTTGAACACCTCTCAAGTCTCTCCTTAACCTTCTCTGCTCCAAGGAGAACAATCCCAGCTTCTCCAGTCTCTCCACATGACTGAAGTCCCTCATCCCTGGTACCATTCCAGTAAATCTAGTCAGCACCCGCACCAAGGCAGCGAGTGACATCTTTTCGGATACCTGCAGGCTGTAGATGCGAAATTAGCCAGACCATTGAAACACTGCCGCAGCAATCCTGGCACCAGCACCATACGGGACAGCAACTTCCGAGGCTTCACTTCTCAATGCCTGCTCAGGAAATGGAACACAGCTCCCAGAACCATCTTTGGGAGGGGGGGGGGTGGGGGTGGGGAGCAGCTTTGCTGCAAAATTTCGAGTCCGACACTGGAAAAATGTAAACACTCGCCAGTTCAATTTTCCACTTGACGTCAGTGGCAATGCCAGCTTTGAACTGCAAGTGCAGTGTACTGTCAACATGATGAATGTGACCAGAACACTGCAACTACAGTATGTTCGCAGGAAGGTGTTGCAATCAGCACAAGTCCACCAGGAACCAGCAATTTTCTGCTCCTAGCTACAGGACCCTGCAGCACTCGAGCCTAAGATGCCACAGGTGTGTGGATTAAAGCCTGGAAATCCCGAGGAGTACATGCTCAAACATTCCCCATCTGTAAACCAGATTCCAGCCTGCGCCTTAGGATGCAGAGGCAGAGAGCAGTTCTGGCTATGTTACTTCAGTTCGCTGAATTAGGTCACTGCGACTGTCTATACGCAGAAGCAGGAGGCTGACTACAGCACTACAAGTCAGGCAGAGAGCTGGGCAAATAAGACAAGAAAGAACATGCATTTACCCGGCGCCTTTCACAATCAGGATGTCCTAAAGCACTTTACAGCTAACGAAATGCTTTTGAAGTACAGCCACTGTCGTAATGTAGGAAACGCAGCAGCCAATTTGTGCACAGCAAGCTCCCACAAACAGGAATTAAATAAATGAGCAGATAATCCGTTTTAGATTTTGATGAGGGTTAAATGTTGGCCAGGACACCGGGGGGAGGGCGCGGAGAACATCCCTGCTCGTCTTCGAAATAGTGCCATGGGGTCTTTTTACGTCCACCTGAGGAGGCAGACCTCGGTTTAACGTCTCATCCGAAAGACGGCAGCTCCGACAGTGCAACGCTCCCTCAGCACTGCACTGGGAGTGTCAGCCTAGATTTTTGTGCTCGAGTCTCTGGTGCGGGATTTGAACCCACAACCTTCTGCCTCGGAGAAGAGAGTGCTACCCACTGAGCCACAGCCTTTACCGTATATTAGACATTTTATTAAACTGCTGCACTTGGTGAGTAACTACATTATAGCACGAAACCAGCTGGAGGGCCCCAACCATCTCGCTTGTCGTTTATTTCTCATTACCCCGTGCATGTTGTTTTCACAGTTTCATTGCAGTTTTAAAGTTTAAAAGTTCAACGCAAATAGTTGTTTTAATTAAAAAGTGCTCAATCACTTGGGTAACTAGCCCACTGTGCATGCATAGCTCACAAATATTATTCAATTAAGGATCTGGAGTAGTAGGAACCTTGCGCACTCCTGTGGTGACATTACAATTCCCAATTTACTTTTGGTCGGATGAAAAGACATCCCATAAATCACTGCAGTTCACACGCATCATGGGTTGTGCGTTACCACTTCTATCCATTTACTGGAACCATGCTTCCTTATCAGGGATAGTGGAAATATCTCAGCTTAAGTATGAATTGATAGCATTTTAAAACCCACTTTCCCCTGAAGAAGGAAAGAAGTTTTACGTCAGCGCTGTTACTTGGATTGCAGCAACGTCAAACGACGGATGTGTGAAATTCTTGCATTATGTTCATTTGGAATGTGAAAATCTCAACAGTACATATACAGATTTTTGTTCTTTCAAACTAGAGTTTTATCTGGAGAGTGCGTTTTGAACCATACAACACTAGGGTGAAGTCATGAGTATCCACATCACTGATCGCACCAGCAGGGGAGCAGTTTGAGGCGCTGAATTAAGAGCATCACAGAACAAATGTATTTGCTTAACAGAATACGCTGGAAAAACTCAGCAGGCCAGGCAACATCCGTGGAGAGAGAAACAGAGTCAACAGCATCCGCAGTATTTTGCTATCGTAAATGTATTTGCTTAATTGATTCCTCCCTTCCATAGGCCTTTGGCAACATGAATGAACGCCTCTAGATAACACTACATACATCTCATTGAAAGTTTTCATTTACATTAAATGCTTGGCTAAGAACATGGCCCTCCATCACCAGCGCACCATGGCTGCAGTGTGCCCTATTAACAGGATGCACTGCAGCAACTCACCAAGGCTTCTTCGGCAGCACCTCCCAAACCCACGATCTCCACCTAGAAGGACAAGGGCAGCAGGTGCATGGGAACACCACCACCTCCAAGTCACACGCCAGCCTCACTTGGAAATATCTCGCTGGGTCAAATTCCTGGAACTCCCTCCCGAACAGCACTGTGGGAGTACCTTCACCACACGGACTGCAGCGGTTCAAGGCGGCAGCTCACCGCCACCACCGTCTCGAGGGCAACTAGGGATGGGCAATAAATTCCGGCCTTGCTTGTGACGCCCACATCCCAAGAATTAATTTTTCAAAAAAGGGACAAAATCAGAACAAAAAAATCATGATGGAAGAATTTCTTTTTCTGGGTAAAGTGCAACTGAGATTATTGAGGTAGCCCTGTACTTGGAACAGGTAATGGTGTTCACAGTTAATTTACCTGCACCTGTAACGTTGAGGTTAGATGGTTATGGTATTGGAAGGGACAGATCAACGCCGAATAGGACTGTGAAATTACTGCAGTTGGACAGACTTGGGATTTAGAGAATTGAGAGTTCCTGAGGGGAGAAGAAATGCTTGGCACAAAGAGCTTTTGGAAGGCAATGGAGCAGATGCGAGAGCTCCTTGAGATCAGAAGAGTAATGAGGCCAAAGATTGTCAATCAATGAAGAAGGACTAAGGGTGAAGTTTGGGCTGTCTTGGAAGAATACTGTAATCCTCAAAATCTTAAAACAGCTGTATTTGATTCTCTTCTTCCGCCTACCAACCACCCCACCCCCTCACCACACAGGCAATTTCAACTTTGAAATAACTTTGAAATATTCCTCATGAACTTGTTTTCCCAGAGTGCTTTGATTCAATAGATTTTAGACTTAAACCTCCTTCCAAGACACACCCTTGGCTTATAATGTGCAAAGGCAATTTTAGAGATCAGAGCAGTGCCAAACAGATGGATAATGCTTCAACCACTGCCAGCTAACACGTTGGAAGCACACGCACCACAATTAGTTAAAAATAAAGCAAATCATTGTTATTGCAAGTGATTAAGTATTTTGGCAGCCTATTTACAAGGTATTAGCTAAGCAATTGAGGAACAGTGTAATCATCAAAATACCTGATTTCTATTGATTGATGCTTTGCCGGTGCGCTTAAACAAATCTAGTACAATCGTTCTGGTGGGAGGGGTGGAGGCGAGGGGTTGGATTATTAAGTTGATCAATATTGGGGCAGTAATCCCTCCCCAAACGTGTGAGTACGGAAGGGGTACTCACGCGTCTGGCCGGAGGAAATGCCGGTTTTCAGCATGCACAGCGCATGCGCTGAAAACCGGCATTTCCTCTCCTCTAACCCAAGAGTTGAAGAGGCTAGCGCGTGCGCTGTAGGGGGCAGCGCGTGCGTCTTGGATTTCCTCTGTTTTGGGGGATTTGCGCATGTGTAAAGGCCTCCGGTCTTTACGCTTGTAAAAAGCACACGTAAGTATTTATTTTTACGGGTAAGTGGTGTTTTAGTGTAACTTAGAAAAAAAATTTCCACAGGTTTATTATTTTAAAGAATCTACAATAAGGTAAGTTTAGATTTAGACCCTTTTTATTAAAAATTTATTGTTTTCAAAAAAAAAATTGTTTAAATTATTTTTTAAAAACTTATTTATACTTAATTTAATGATTGGGATGTTTTTTTAAATTTTATTTAAAGTTTAAGTAGTGTTTTGGGGTGCAGTACTTCTCATGAGTTTGACAGTTCTTACTCTCAAACTTATCAATGAAGTTTTCCCTCCCCTGATTGGCTGAACAGTGCTCACCTGATCCCAGCCGGCACATCGCACTAACTACGCCGCTGGGTCAGGTTAGCACAGCGCGCCGACATCAGAACCGGGCCACTGAAAGGAAATCCACTGGGGGCCAGGTTTCAGATGTCGGCGCGCAGGGTGAGTGCACATCGGGGGCTTGCACGCGCGGCAAGCCCCCGACACCAAGTTCTGGGCCATTACTTTCCCACAGTGGTGTAGTGAGTAAAGGCACCACCAATGCAGAACGAAAAAGGTTTGATCACAAGGGTAGCAATTGGGGCGTAACTAGCCTTGGCATCCATAAGCTAGGAACGGAAAGCAATATTAGCCACTCCCACGCCAGATCACCACCCTTCCTGGAAAGTGTGCATTTATTTATGGCTCGGCTGTGATGCCCTCCTGTGTCAAACAGCTCTCTGACCATCACCATCTGTATTCGCGAATGGTGAGCGGCTTCCTAGGGCTGCCGATACCCGTGGAACCACACTGCAGCAAGAGCTAGCGACTGAAGGAGAGGAAGGGAGGAAATGCACACACACCCAAAAAAATATATATACAGTACATATATAGTCGGATTCAGAATCCGAGGAGCGCAGAGATCTCGGAGAGTTGTAGGACTGGAGGAAGTAACAGAGATAGGGAGGGGCGAGGCCTTGGAGGGATTTGAAAAGAAGGGTGAGAATTTAAAGATTGAAATGCTGCCAGGCCAGGAGCCAATGTAGGTCAGCGAGCACAGGGGTGAACGGGACTTGGTGCGAGTTAGGACACGGGGCAGCAGAGTTTTGGATGAGCTCAAGTTTACGGAGGGTGGAAGGTTGGCCAGGAGAGCTTTGGAATAATATAGAGCAGAGCGTGGTTCAGCTGGATCCCACGGCAGTATTGGAAGGGGAGCAAGGGAGATCTCCCGGTGGCCTGGTCAACATTAACCCCTCCGCCACATGAAAAGCAGATTAACTGGTCATCATCTCAGGTGATATTTGTGGAACCTTGCTGTATGGAATTTGGCTGCCTACACTCCCAAAGTAATTCATTGTTTGCAAAGGGCATTGTGACGTCTCCAGAATGTGAAAGGCACTATGTCATTGCAAGTTCTTTCACGTCTTTCTTTCAAAGCGATCACATTCTATAAACCTTCATATCCATAAACTGGCGCATTTGTACATCACCACGAGCAGGACACCCACAGCAGTACACCACAGGAAGGAGGACAGTAGTGTGGGTTGAGGTAAAATATCCAAGCGAGCAATGAAGCAGAAAGGCAACACCGCCTTCAGTGTGTCAGTGCAGCCTTCGGTCGCCTGAGGAAGAGTGTGTTTGAAGACCAGGACCTCAAACCCGGCACCAAGCTCATGGTCTACAGGGCAGCAGTGATACCCGCCCTGCTGTATGCCTCAGAGACATGGACCATGGACAGCAGGCACCTCAAAGCATTGCAGAGGTACCACCAATGCTGCCTCCGCAAGATCTTGCAAATCCATTGGCAGGATAGGCGCACCAACGTCAGTGTTCTTGCTCAGGCCAACATCCCCAGCATCGAAGCTCCGACCACGCTCAATCAGCTCCGATGGACGGGCCACATTGTCCGCATGCCCGATACGAGACTCCCAAAACAAGCGCTCTACTCGGAGCTCCGGCACGGCAAGAGAGCCCCAGGTGGGCAGAGGAAACGCTTCAGGGACACCCTCAAAGCCTCCTTGAAAAAGTGTAACATCCCCACCGACACCTGGGAGTCTCTAGCCCAAGACTGCACAAAGTGGAGGAGAAGCATCAGGAAGGCGCTGAACACCTCGAGTCTCTTCGCCGGGAGCAAGCGGAAACCAAGCGCAGGGAGCGCATGTCAACCCAAGCACCCCACCCAACTGCCCCTTCAACCACCGTCTGCCCCACCTGTGACAGAGACTGTAGGTCCTGCATTGGACTAATCAGTCACCTGAGAACTCATTTTTAATGTGGAGGAGGAGGAGAAGGAGAAGGAGAAGAAGAAGAAGAAGAAGAAGAAGGGCAACAGTTTAAGGTTAAGAGTTCCCGTTGGGGAACACATGCCAACAGAGCATGTGTGATCAACAACACGTTAGGCTAAAGCCCAAGCCCTCGTTTTGTCACCCACTTCCTCAATTGGTGCCAAGTTAGTTCTGTAGCACTTAAACCCTGAAACTGTAATCAGCATTTATTATACCTCTGACTCAAACTCATTATAAAAATGCAGTAGTGAAAAGCCAGCCATGGACATGGACTGAAAAGGATCAGGACACCTTGGCACCACAGCAGCTATTGATGGGATACATTACAAGACAGCCTTGTCCCAACATTGTCATTTGTACTCAGTGCATGCTGTTTAAAGAACCTTGGAAAAACAGTTTTCAACCTGTGCTTTCAATGTTCACAGACAACAGTCTCTGTTCCATTGCCCATAGACAGATGAAAATAACAACAAGAACTTGCATTTACGTAGCACCTTTAGTTGCCTCAAGACATCCCATATAATCAAGGTGTTTCTGGAATGGAAGCCAAGGTAGCACAGGGGTGATAGGTGAATGGGACTTGGCACGAGTTAGGCTACGGGCAGCAGATTTTTAGACGAGCTCGAGTTTATGGAGGGTGGGAGGCCGGCCAGAAGAACGTTGGAATATTCCAGTCTGGAAGCAACAAAGGCATGGATGAGGGTTTCAGCAGCAGATGGGCTGAGGCAGGGACAGAGACGGGCGATATTATGGAGGTGGAAGCAGGCGGTCTTGGTCATGGAGAGGATATAGATACATAGATACATAGAAGATAGGAGCAGGAGTAGGCCATTCGGCCCTTCGTGCCTGCTCCGCCATTCGATGAGATCATGGCTGATCCTTTAATTCAGTATCCCGTCCCCGCCTTCTCTCCGTAACCCTTAACCCCTTTTGCCCGTAGAAATATATCTAATTCCCTCTTAAATATATTTAATGAGCTGGCGTACACTGCCCTCTGTGGCAATGAGTTCCACAGGTTCACCACTCTCTGAGTGAAGAAATTCCCCCTCATCTCTGTCCTAAATGGTTTAGCCCTTATCCTTAAATTATGTCCTCTAGTTCTGTTCTCACCCGCCAAGGGAAACATTCCTTCTGCATCCAGTCTGTCTAGACCTGTCAGAATTTTATACACTTCTATGAGGTCCCCTCTCAATCTTCTAAACTCCAGTGTGTACATCCCTAAACTACATAGTCTCTCCTCATAGGTCATTCCCGCCATTCCTGGTATAGGGCCGGAGACTTAGCTCAGGGTCAAATGGAATGCCGAGGTTACAAACAGGCCTCAACCAGTGGCCAGGGAGGGGGCGTTTGCGGTGGGGACCGAAGACAATGGCTTCCCAATATTTAATAGGAGCAAGTTTCTGCTCATTCAATACCAGCGGTCGGTCAAGCAGCATGACAAACCAGAGGCAGTGGCGGGATCGAGAGGTTCGGAGTTAGTTTAATGTAATGCACTTAACTAGGGATTGGGGGATGGTTCTTTAAGGAGGTCAACCAATATATAAGGGAAGGCGTGGTTGATAAGTGGAGGAAGAGGAGCCAGCATCTTAGCTAAATGAACGGCCCAGAATTTGCTGGAGACTCGTGCCATTGTAATTATGTTTTATGGTGCAAAAGTCCCAGGAAATTATGGTGTATGGAACTCACGTCACTACTTGTGCCGTGCCATCATTTCCGGACCGCTCCACCATTTCCCTCACTAGAAAAGCTGAGCAGCTAACCTTCATAGCTGCGCCCACCCCATTAAAATCAATGGCGAGCGCGAGTTAGCTGAACTAACGTCACCGCGGTCAGTTAGACCGTTAAAGAGTGGCGCGGGTGGGGCTTTCTAATTTAAGCATCACCTATTGCTAATTCATCTCGATTATTTTCATTCCACTAACCTTTAATTACACAGAACGTTTCTTAGAATCGACTAAATCAATTCATTTTTCTTTGTTTAAAAAAAAGGAATCAGTACTCTGTTCACCAATGACCCTTTTTAAATTCAGATACATTTCCTTTTTATTTAAGCAATACAAGAACATAAAATATTTAAAATATGGCAACACTGCAGAATGCAGGTGCAATTGTTTGATTGATCCAGAGAGAAGAAGCAATGCACCAACAAGCATTAACCGCTCCCCCCCCCGCACTCCAAGACCCCCGTCACTCATTCGGCTGTATTTTTATTCAATGTTTGGTGGGGTAAACAATAACAAATTACGGGTTAAAAGGGATGTCGATTTTGTGGGTTAAAGGGGATGACAGCGATATTTCTCCAACCTATTACAAACATAGGAACAGAACACTGAGCCCCCTCGAGCCTGTTCTGCCGTTCAATGAGATCATGGCTGATCTGCGACCTAACTCCATATACCCGCCTTTGCCCCGTATCCCTTAATACCTTTAGTTAATAAAAAAGCTATCAATCTCAGATTTAAAATTAACAATTGATCTAGCATCGATTGCCATTTGCGGAAGAAAGTTCCAAACTTCTCCCACCCTGTGTGCGTAGAAGTGTTTCCTAATTTCACACCTGAAAGGTCTGTCTCTAATTTTTTAGACTATGCCCCCTAGTTATTTCTATAGTACGACTACACACAAACAAATGTTCTCGTCCACAATTTACAAAATACATGAACTGAGACAGCAAGCCAGGATTAAGTGGCAGCAGATCGATTTTAGCACGATAAAAAGAGGGAAAGAAAAAAAGAAAATGAACAAATTCTGCTTCAACCTTTTAGTTGCTAATCACACATTACAGTTTGCTAAAAACAAATGGAAACGAAACTTTCACTCTAAATATTCATATTAACAAAAAAGCTCACATTTTGCCAGCTTAGATAATTCAATATTTATTCCTGTTTATATCTTTTAGTAACTTGCAGCGGATATAAATAAAAAGAATACATTAGCTTGAAATTCCCACAGAAATCAACAAGCAAAATTAATTCTTAACTAAAGCAGGGGAGGGGAAAACTTACTGATTAGTTTGTATTGTTATATGTTTTGTTACACAGTAGATGAAGGGAAGTCTGTAATTGATAAGACTCCTGTAATTTTTACGCCAGGATAGGATATTTTGAGAGCCTATTGCCGCTAGACTTTTCTTTGCCCGAAAACGGAGATCACTTTCATGTTTACTTAAAGTTCTCAAATAACCTTGTTATTAATTCTTTTGACCATGATTCAATTACTGGGACTATCCATTCGCTTCTAATCTGCCACTAAGCTCTCTGCGGCTTATTCTAATCAGTTCACAGTGTCAGCCGTGGCTCAGCAATCTCGCCTCGGAGTCAGAAGGTTGTGGGTTCAAGTCCCACTCCAGAGACTTGAGCACAAAAATCTAGGCTGACGCTCCAGTGCAGTGCTGAGGGAGTGCTGCACTGTCGGAGGTGCCATCTTTCAGATGAGATGTTAAACCGAGGCTCTATCTGCCTCTCAGCTGGATGTAAAAGATCCCTATTGTAGAGCAGAGCAGGAGTGTCCTGGGGCCAACATTTATCCTTCAAGCAACATCGCATAAAAAAATAATAATCTGGTCATTATCACATTGCTGTTTGTGGGAGCTTGCTGTGTGTAAATTGGCTGCCGCGTTTCCTACATTACGACAGTGACTACACTTCAAAAGTACTTCATTGGCTGTAAAGCACGTTGGGGCATCTGAGGTCGTGAAAGGCGCTATATAAATGCAAGTCTTTCTTTCTCCAGCAAATTACGGGGTGAATTCGCCACTGGAGGATTGGAGAGCGCAATTGTTTAACCTATGGTGTTCACGGCCAATATCGTCATTGCAGCGGATTTCAAGCCAATGTGGTCCACCTGCCTTAATAATGGTTCTAATCTTCACACAAAGCCATTGGCCAATTTCATTAATTAGCTTAGGACAGTAATTTGCATTCTTTTGGGGAGGTGAATGCAGGCATTCTTCTTCGAATCATAGAATCTTACAGCACAGAAGGAGGCCATTCTTCCCATCGGGCCTGTGCCGGCTCTTTGAAAGAGCTCTCCAATTAGTCCCACTCCCCCCTGCTCTTTCCCCCTAGCCCTGCAAATTTATCCTTTTCATGTATTTATCCAATTCCCTTTTGAAAATTACAAGCAAATCTGCTTCCACCATCCTTTCGGGCAGTGAATTCCAGATCATAACTCACTGGGGTAATTTGAAAGAAATTTGACGTTTTAACTGAATTTTCATAGCGGATTGAAGGCAAAAATAAGGCAGAAGGCAATTAATCATGTACAATACTCAGCACACAAGCAAGCAAGGTTTTTGAATTCATATCTTCAATCTGTACATTTTAGAAGTGACTTGTTTTATGCTATTGTACACAGCGGCTAATTGGGAAGAATAGAACAACTGATATGCAGACATCGAGCACTCCAAGGAAGCCTTTGTAAGGCTGCCATTGTGAGCCAGAGGTAAAAGAAAGACTTGCATTTCTATAGCGCCTTTCACGACCACCGGACGTCCCAAAGTGCTTTACAGCCAATGAAATACTTTTGAAGTGTAGTCATTGTTGTAATGTAGGAAACGCGGCAGCCAATTTGTGCACAGCAAGCTCCCACAAACAGCATTGCGATAATGACCAGATAATCTGTTTTAGTGATGTTGATTGAGGGATCATTATTGGCCAGGACACCGGGGAAGAACTCCCCTGCTCTTCTTCGAAATAGTGCCATGGGGTCTTTTACGTCCACCTGAGTGAGCAGACAGGGCCTCGGTTTAATATCTCATCCAAAAGACAGCACCTCCGACAATGCAGCACTCCCTCAGTACTGCATTGGACTGCCAGATTTTTGTGCTCAAGTCTCTGGAGTGGGACTTGAACCCACAACCGCTTCTGACTCAGAAGCATGGGTGCTGCCAACTGGGCCACGGCTGACACACAAGGAAATGTTCAGAGGAACTGCGTATCCTTTATGACTCAATCCTTTTCTACCACCAGTCTCGAATCCAATACTGGGAAGGATTTTTTTTTTTTGATTAAAGAGTAGTCCAGGTTGAGAGGCTCCTGGATAACTCTTAAAAGGGTTGAGGCTTCCTGTCGGAGACACTGATATAATTAGCATGTTTGGGGGGGGAAACGGAAGAGAAGGAGTGAAGTGAGGGAAGAGCAAAGAGAATGCTTATGTGAGCAAATGAGAATCAATTTGTTATAGATTACACCACCTTATGCTTTCGCCCAGGCTAATTCTTCAAGTCTGGATCATGAATCAATACCTCGTCTAAACTGCTCGTCTAAAAATACTAGTCGCACCTCTTTTCATTTCCCCTTTCAGTGATGTCCTCTCGACATTCCACTCCAGCTTCTTGCCTACTGTGCAACATTTTCAAAATCTCTTTGTTCACCTTATCGATTCCATATGCTTTTCAGCTACCTCGTGATTCTTCCACATTTCAGGTTGCTTTCTTTGGTCTATTTCTACCCGTCAATCTTTTAAAAAAAAATCCATCAACAAAACGGGCATGACTTTTAAAAGCAGAATGCGAGGACTTCATTATCCGTGAAAGCAACACGAATAAAAGTGCTTTGAATGCAATCCCCATATACACACACACACACACACACACACGGCGACTTACAACCAACGTTCCCTCTCAGTTGCGCGGCCGCAATGGGAAAGGTCCCGGGCGGGCCGCTCACCGGCTTCCCCATGGTAAATACCGCACATGCACCGAAATTTAAAGATGACCGCTCATTAAAAGAAACAGGCCGCGTGGAACAAAGCGCAGCTCACAGGGGACATTGTCTCCAACATAATTTGACTTAATCCTGGTAAGTTCACAAGTAAATACATTAAGAAAACCGCAGAATTTTATACTGAATAATTCATTTTTTTTTTTTTTTAAAACAGTATCTCAAAAAATCATATCGGCAACCGTCACACATGAGCATTGAAACATGGGTGCATGATTGTAAGACATATCCTTTCCTGGCAGGCAATCCACAGATGATGTTAAATCATCTTCATCATTACTAATTCATGAAAACATCTGTAGCTCGCATGCTTTGATTTTATTTTGTGCAAAACGTGACTGAATTATTGAAAGTAACCAGAACCAGCATTTCCTGTGGTGAGGCTAGTCGAATAGAAACATAGAAGATAGGAGCAGGAGTAGGCCTTTCGGCCCCTCGAGCCCGCTCCGCCATTCAATGCGATCATGGCTGATCATCCAAATTCAGTACCCAGTCCCTGCTTTCTCCCCATATCCCTTTAGCCTTAAGAAATATATCTAACTCCTTCTTGAATATATTTAATGAACTGGCCTCCACCGCCCTCTGTGGCAGAGAATTCCACAGGTTCACCACTCTCTGGGTGAAGAAATTCCTCCTCATCTCTGTCCTAAATGGCTTACCCCTTATCCTTAGACTGTGACCCCTGGTTCTGGACTCCCCTGCCATCGGGAACATCCTTCCTGCATCTAGTCTGTCCAGTCCTGTTAGAATTTTATAAGTTTCAATGAGATAACGAGAATACTCCAGATAGAAAGCTTGGAAAGGCAATGGAGACTTCAGGCATTAGAAAAATACACGGTCAAAGCTTTCTAATTACTCACTGCATAAAGGCACTGTCTGGTGTAATATGGAGCCATGCCCAGAAGATCCCAGGTTGACCTCACCTTGGGCAGTAGGTGCTGGTGCTTCAAGTGACCCAAGAGCCCTGGGCTAGAAATAGGGGGGGGAGGGGGAGCTCCTGCTTCTGTTCGCTATTCCACATCCCTGCTAAAAAGTGCCCACATCAACGTCAGAGGACGTCAGGATCAGGCTGGGCAGAGGTGCCCTTCACAATTCAGCAGCCTCCCTAGGCTCACACACTTGGACAAGGTACACTGGGCTGCACGGTGCCGGTTGGAACAACCATATCTCACCAAGAAGCAGCACATTTGGGAGGAAAGGGCGAGAGAACATTTACAAAACAAAAAAAAGATTGGAGGCATTTGAGAAAGAAGATTCAAGCATCAGAAGAAAAATGAACAGCTGCTTTAACAGTCCGCTACGAAATCTTGTACAGCAATTTTAAAGTCTAAAAGCACAAATCACAAGGACATCGTTAACTGTGTGAAAATTAGCCCAAGTTGTTCGTAGACGCTTTAAAAATGCTTTCAGTCGGGTGCCATGGGGTGTTGATAGACTACACTGCAGCAAGGAGTAGAATAGATAACTGCAGATCAAAATTCCACAAACAGCAGGTTCCAGAGATCATATCCAAGTGGCAGTGGAGGCTGTTCCCTGCAGTGAGAGGGGGGAGAGAGTGCGAGAAAGCAAGTTTATGACTGCCTTAAAAAGTCACGAAAATATTGCATTTAAACAAATTTTCTCTCTTTCTCTCCCCTCTCCTGCAAATCTCCTGTATGTCACACCTTTCTCATTTGGAGCAGAATAGAAACCAACGAGCAATTAGTTGCTACAAAGTGCTTAAGACTAGCCTAGGGTAACTTGTGTTGAACACTAAATTGCAGCCTTGGTTCTAGGGTAAATCTGAGTTTAAATTTACACTAACACTGTCTTTACAGAAGGGCGAGGAAAGCTTCAGGGGATCACATAAAAACTTAAGAATTAGGAGCAGGAGTCAGCCATACGGCCGCTCGAGCCTGCTCCACCATTCAATAAGATCATGGCTGATCATCGACCTCAACTCCACTTTCCCGCCCGATCGCCATATCCTTCGATTCCCCACGAGACCAAAAATCTATCGATCTCAGCCTTGAATATACTCAATGACTGAGCATCCACAGCCCTCTGGGGTAGAGAATTCCAAAGATTCACCACCCTCTGAGTGAAGAAATTTCTCCTCATCTCAGTGTTAAATGGCCCTTATCCTGAGACTATGCCCCCTAGTTCTAGACTCTCCACCCAGGGGAAACAACCTCTCAACATCTACCCTGTCAATCCCCTTCAGAATCTTATGTTTCAATGAGATCACCTCTCATTCTTCTAAACTCCAGAGAGTATAGGCCCATTCTACTCAATCTCTCCTCATAGGACAGCCCTCACATCCCAGGAAACAATCACCTGGAGGTACAGGAGATCTTAACCTTTATAGCAATTACCACTGTTCCATTTTGCCTTTAATGAGTTTTCTTGCGCAAGTAAAACTTATGCCTCACCTTTAAGTCCATATGCGGCAGCGATCGTCACAGGGTCTATATACAGCTTTCCTTTTACATGTCCCTGTTACTGGCAGGTTCTCAAGTGAGAAACAAATTTGTTCTTAACAGCCCGTTCTTCATAGGCGTGAAGAACAGCTTGTGAACACTGTGTAAAACATCACCTGCAATTCAACAAGATTTCAACTCATCCAGCACCCCTCCTGCCTTTAGCTATTCTGTACAAAAACAGAAAAGCTGCCTGAATAGGATAGAACAACTTTTTGCTGTGACACTCGAGTAGTTAATTTTGCTAAATCGTTCTTTAAAAAAAGTTTCTTTCACTGCTGGGGGCCTGGGTTCATATTCAGTCCAGTCTCATGGGATAAAACACTCATCCGTCTGCTGGCTAAAAAATGAGTCATATCCAACTTAGTGTGCTAAACACGTGTTGGAACAATACCTCAAACAGGCAGGCACTTTGTTTGACTATTAATTTGTCAGTTTGCCAATGCTGCTCGCCATTTTTCCCCATTCAGTATGTTAAACCTAAATACGCCCATTTTAAAGAGTTGCTGGGTGGCAGCAAGTATCCTGGAGGTCATGGAAAGGACACAGTAATATAACGGTAAGTGCATTTTCGCCATCCCTTAATAGCTTATCTTTCTTTTCCTGCTCTTACCCCAGGTGCCACATGAGCCTTTGTGCCAACTGTTGTACGTTATTTGCACCATTACTGGCACCAGTGAGAATCCTACTCTTCCAAACATATCAGCTAGGAGGAGCTATCAGGCAGGGCAGGGTGCAAGAAAAATGGTACCAATAAGATACGTGAATGCCCAAGTAATGTTGGGACGGGTCCTGAGTGTGTTACTTAGTGACAATGTATGAACGAACGCATGACTGGGTGATGTTGCCTGACTGGCCACAACCAGCAAGGTGCCGGCAACCATTTCTACAGGTCCTTGCACGCCTACTTGGTAAATGAAGGGAGGAACTGTCTGCTCAGAATCTAGGTCAGCAGAGAGGCAGATGCGGAATGCTGCAAGGATACATGGAGCTACCATGCAACATAAGAACATAAGAAATTGGAGTAGGAGTAGGCCATTCGAGCCTGCTCCGCCATTCAATAAGATCGTGGTTGACCTTCTACCTCAACTCCACCTTCCTGCACTATCCCCATATCCCTTGGTTCCCTTAATATCCAAAAATCTATCGCTCTCTGTCTTGAATATACTCACTGACTGAGCCTCCACAGCCCTCTGGGGTAGAGAATTCCAAAGATTCACCACCCTCTGAGTGAAGAAATTCCTCCTCATCTCAGTCTGAAATGGCCGACACCTTATTCTGAGACTGTGACCCCTGGTTCTAGACTCCCCAGACAGGGGAAACATCCCCTCAGCATCTACCCTGTCAAGCCCTGTAAGAATTTTATATCTTTCAATGAGATCACCTCTCATTCATCTAAATTCTAGGGAATATAGGCCTAGTCATGCGGTGACGAATGGTCAGGTGTGGCCTGAAACTCGGCATGGCATGTGCAGCAGTGCTGACCTATGAGGATGGTGCTGTAAAGTGGCACAGAGGGCAACACCCCCCCCCCGCCAGCATCTCATGCAGCCAACAAACGGAGGCTCAGGTTCTGAAATGCTCAGTCACTTGGCGGTAGACGCACGCCTGCACCTTGGTTACCCCGTCTGTTCATTTCAGCCCCCCGATCTCTTTCTCGTCACCGCTCCCTTACAAGACAATGTTTCCACAGTAGATGAGAAAAGTGAAAAAAATAACTCTGCGTGGAAAGTAATTACAACATAGTTTAGCACAAGAGTTGTGAACTATTATTTTCTTGGGATCTAGTGTTACTCTGCTGCCTTCCGAAAGCGAGGCGAATCCTGTAGAGGCACAGAATAGTAGTACAGGAAACTGTGTGCTCTCCGGCACCGACGGGACCGAGCTGTTGCCGTTCCCTCAAAACTGCCGGACACTCCAGCGTTAATGTTGAAAGATACGGAAGCTTCTGAGCCCCATATCTGTCAACAAACCCCAACAGCTTCTAAACAGTCCAAGCGTCTCTGTAGCTTAGCAACAGCTTCAGCAGACCTTGACTGTTGAGGAAAAAAGCAACGAGAAAAAAAAACCTAACGAAAACGGCACCTGATTTTTGCCGGTGGCTCGAGCATTCCGGACAGTTAGCCTCCGGATAACACAAAGTTTCCTGTAGCTGAAATAATCTTAAAAAAAGGTCACTCTGCTTGTTATTTTGGGCATGATATGAATGTTACCTCGATATCAGGACATGTGAAACCTTTCAAGGAAATAAGGAACCAGGCCTCACCTACAAGAGTAGTCCTAAACATGGAACCCCAAAACATCTGGAGTAAAAAAGAATAGAAACCCAAAAACCCAACATCTGACAAGAGTCTCTGTCCGAAATGCTAACCTGATTTTTCTCTTTCCAGTGCTGGCAGACCTACTGCATATTTCTATCAATTTTTATTTTTATTTCACATTTCCACTTTCTGTTCCCCCTCCCCTTTTATCTCAGAGACCAGCTTATAAAACGGCACATGCATAGGATGTAGGCACATGCCTGCACATGTTGCAAGGGGCAGAGACACCAAGCAGAAAAATAAAATAAAAAGAAAAGACTTGCATTTCTATAGCACCTTTCACGACCATCGGACGTCCCAAAGCACTTTACAGCCAATGAAGTATTTTTGGAGTGTAGTCACTGTTGCAATGTAGGAAACGGGACAGTCAATTGCGTACAGCAAGCTCCCACAAACAGCAATGTGATAATGACCAGATAATCTGTTTTTAGTGATGTTGATTGAGGGATAAATATTGACTCGGGACACCGGGAAGAACTCCCCTGCTCCTCTTCGAAATAGTGGCCGTGGGATCTTTTACGTCCACCTGAGAGAGCAGATGGGGCCTCAGTTTAACCTCTCATCTGAAACATCTGAAAATGCAGGGGACCCACTACAGTGAATGGCATGGCATGTGCAGCAGTGCCATTCTCAACTCATGGTGCTACTGTACTAACGTCCTTACAATATATGGGACTTCAAGTATAGCAATACATCACAGCAGAAAACTACAGCAAATTACGGAGAATATCTGTGCCCCTCAAGCTATCATTATATATTTTTTTTTAATGGTATTGGGCCAGAAAGGGAAAGACAATTGAGATTTTAAGAGACATTTAATACTAGTACAATGTTCATTTTTCGGCACTAATGAGCACCCATATCCAGTCATAATTCAATCCTTACACCCCAGTATTGGGGAAAAAAAAGTCTTAGCTACTAGTTGTAAAATATATACACTTTAATATTCGTATCCATCATAAAAATGGTCGCCCTGCCTGCGAGAATGTCGACTTAGCGTAGTGTTGAGTAATGTGTTAGCATTCACACTGAACAAAAAACCCCATCTACTTCAGGTGACTTATTTGTTAACTATTCAATTACGACCTAAATATTACATCATCTTTTAAGGGTGAAGAGGAAGAATATAGGAACATAAGAATTAGGAGCAGGAGTAGGCCATACGGCCCCTCGAGCCTGCTCCTCCATTCAAGATGATCATGGTTGATCTTCAACCTCAACTCCACTTTCCCGCCCGCTCTCCATATTCCTCGATTCCCCTAGAGTCCAAAAATCTATCGGTCTCAGCCTTGAATATACTCAACGACTCACCATCCACAGTCCTCTGGGGCAGAGAATGCCAAAGATTCACAACCCTCTGAGTGAAGGAATTCCTCCTCATTTAGTGCTAAATAGCCGACCCCCTTATCCTGAGAATATGTCCCCTAGTTCAAGACTCTCCAGCCAGGGGAAACAACCTCTCAGCATCGACCCTGTCAATCTCCCTCAGAATGACGGAGTGGTACATTTGTCTTTGTATTTTGGGATGGTAGCTACAAAATGTGGAACTGAATAAATGAAAATATATTTTTAGTCTCACTAAATGTGCAGGGAATATTGTGGTGCTTTGCAAAGAAGGAGCTAGAGCTGCAAGCTCGTGCCAACTGGTACCATAATTGTGCAACCAAAACTTCATAAAGGCTTTATTTATTTTTAAAACCGTTGAGTTCAGGTCGTCGTGTGCCAGGCAGATGTTGTGGCCAGGGAAACGGCTCCCAGCTCTCTGCAGCCTTGGTCCAGCTGCTACGAGATCCGCGGCAGCAGTCCACGGATTTTATCCCTCCCCAATTCCCAGTTGAGGGGCTCCATGCGCTACGTCCAGCACCAGGAATGCATGGATTGGGAAAATTTCCAATATAAATTCACATCGCACCACCCTGATATATCACAGTGGAACACCAACGCATCGTGCGAAGTCTATTCGTCTTTGACATTTTGAGCCTATTATTACTGATCAATTAGCTTTCTTTATGCTAGTGCGATAGTATCTGTCTTTTCTTTTAAACGTATTATTGAGGAAACCTAGGTGAAGGTTAGGATTCATAGCATAGCACCATTAAAGGTGAAGGCAGGAGGAGAAACAAAGTAACGAGAAGTAGTGGCTGGGCGAAGCAATGCCCAAGTGTTATAAACTTGGGCCCTGAAGGAGGGGGGGTGGGGTGGGGGGGGGAGACTGCTAGAGGTAAGAATTCCAGTTTTAAGGCATGAGCAGGAGACAGTGTAATGAATCTAGATTTCAACAGCAAAGGCGGAGCAACAGCATATTTGGAACTTTGAAAGCTTAGCAGAGAGGTCAATAACCAGGGGGCATAAATTTAAAATCATTGGTAGAAGGATTAGAGGGGAGTTGAGGAGAACTTTTTTCACCCAGAGGGTGGTGGGGTCTGGAACTCACTGCCTGAAAGGGTGGTAGAGGCAGAAACCCTCATCACATTTAAAAAGTACTTGGATATGTACTCAAAGTGCCGTAACCTACAGGGCTATGGACCAAGAGCTGGAAAGTGGGATTAGGCTGGAGAGCTCTTTTTCAGCCGGCACGGACACGAGGGGCTGAATGGCCTCCTTCTGTGCTGTAAAGTTCTATGATTCTATGAAAAGGAGACGAAAGATCACAAAAGCAATGATCGCAGCAGTAGCAACAATTGATAAAATAAAGACAGGAACATTTGAAACAGGAATACAGGGAGCAGAGGAAGTGCTCGAAGGCAAGAGGACGATCAATATTCTCTATGAATCAAATAATCAGCTTACATACAACACCCATTGCATCAAGCTTTAGTGCCTTATGAATGCTTTTTCTGTGATAACAAAAGAACCTGTTTATTTTATTTCCATTCTTGCATCTCCAGAGAGGATGGAGATGGCTTCAGTCTTGCTGCAGCACCTCCTAACACAGAAAACTTTTTCTGCCACTCAAAAGTAATTATTATTATTTATTTATTTATTTTTTTTTTTAAATGACTCCCTCCAATTTTCTCCCCTCCTCTCTCGGAAGGTGCTGCGAAGGTGTGGTGCTAGGGCGAGAACCTCACTCAGTTGGTCGTTATGCAGGGGTGAAATCACGCCGCACGATATTAGCAGATTAATGTATTTGTATGAAATTTCTCTGTCCACTATTTTAACTGAGGACTTATTCGGCTCATCTCATCACCCCGCATGGTTTTACCCCATTCACGTAGAAACCAGACTCCCTCCGCCCCACCACCCCGAGTGTTGACAGCTTACTTGATGTTGGGAGAGCATCAAACATGTCCCAGTTCTATCTCAATAGCAAAATGCTGCGGATGCTGGAAATCTGAAATAACAATGGAAAATGCTGGAAGCACGCAGCAGGCCAGGCAGCATCGGTGGAGAGAGAAGCTGTTTATGATTTTGCCATCCCCATTTGCAATATCTTATCTCTCCTGCCTCCTACCCTAGCACAGAATGTTCCTTTCCTTCCTCCCCTCCCCCTTTCCTTGTCTCGGCACCTGCTTAATATCGGTTACATCTCCAGCTTTTTCCAGTTCTGATGAAGGGTCACCGACCTGAAACGTTAACTCTGTTTCTCTCTCCACGGATGCTGCCTGGCCTGCTGAGTGCTTCCAGCATTTTCTGTTGTTATCCCAGTTCTACCTCACTGGGTGGCCACAGACACATACTTTCCAAGCAGGATGTTAATGAAAGCATTAATCGGTTTATTTTACACAAGTTAACAGCTTTGTTAAAAGTACTGGAAACGGAAATCCCACACCAATAGCTATCACGCAGTACGAAGATCTAGGCAAATTATTCACTGTGGTGAAGGATTTGAGGAAATTGGGACTCAGGTGAATCTTGTTCATCCTAAAAGGGTGATACAGTAGTAATACACTGCCTGGTAAGGTCACTGCAGCAGCAATGTTCCCTTTAAGCTGCGCAGCCACGCAGTAATCTACATATAGGCTGGGCAAAACAAATCTGCAGTAATAGTGTGGAGGACGAATTCATGGAATGTATGCAAGATAGTTTTCTAGATCAGTATGTTGAGAAACCAACTAGAGAACAGGCTATTTTAGATCTATTATTGTGCAATGACAAAGGGGTAATTAATAACCTTGTAGTAAAGGGGCCTTTAGGGAAGAGTGACCATAACATGATTGACTTTCAAACTCAATATAAAATTCTGAGTCATTACGGCACAGAAGGAGGCCATTCAGCACATCGAGTCCAAAGTGATTTCGTTAAATCCGAAACTAGGGTCTTAAATCTAAACAAAGCAAACTATGTAGGTATGAGGGGTGAGTTGGCTAAGGTAGATTGGGAAACTACATTAAATGGTGTGACGGTAAACAAGCAATGCCTAGCATTTAAAGAATTAATACATAATTTACAACAAATATACATTCCTTTAAGGCACAAAAACCCCACAGGAAAAGTGGTCCAACCATGGCTAACAAGAGAAGTTAAAGATAGTATTAGATCATAGAAGAGGCTTATAATATTACCAAAAAGAATAGCAAGCCTGAGGATTGGGAGGATTTTAGAATTCAGCAAAGGAGGACCAAGAAATTGATAAAGAAAGGGAAAATAGAATGAGTGTAAACTAGCGAGAGACATAAAAACAGACTGTAAAAGCTTCAATAGGTATGTAAAAAGGAAAAGATTAGCAAAAGTAAACGTGGGTCCCTTACAGGCTGAGACAGGAGAAATTATAATAGGGAATAAGGAAATGGCAGAGAAATTAAACAAATACTTTGTGTCTGTCTTCACGGAAAAAGATGCAAAAAACCTCCTGGAAATAGTGGAGAACCAAGGCTCCAGCGAGAATGAGGAACTGAAAGAAATTAGTATTAGTAAAAAATTAGTACTAGAGAGAATAAATGGGACTGAAAGCCGATAAATTCCCTGGACCTAATGGCCTACATCCTAGGGTTTTGAAAGAGGTGGCTATAGAGATAGTGGATGCATTGGTTGTCATTTTCCAAAATTCCATTGATTCTAGAACAGTTCCCGCAGATTGGAAGGTAGCAAATGTAACCCCACAATTTAAGAAAGGAGGGAGAGAGAAAACAGGGAACTACAGACCAGTTAGCCTGACATCAGTAGTAGGGGAAATGCTAGAATCTATTATTAAGGACGTGGTAACAGGGCACTTAGAAAATAATAATAGGATTGGGCAGAGTCAACACGGATTTATGAAAGGGAAATCATGTTTGACGAATCTGTTAGAATTTTGTGAGGTTGTAACTAGCAGAATAGATAAGGGGGAACCAGTGGATGTGTATTTGGATTTTCAGAAGGTATTCGATAAGGTGCCACACAAGAGGTTATTAAACAAAGTTAGGGCTCATGGGATTGGGGGTAATATACTAGCATGGATTGAGCATTGGTTAATGGACAGAAAACAGAGAGCAGGAATAAACGGGTCATATTTGGGTTGGCAGGCTGTAATTAGTGGGGTACCGCAAGGGTCAGTGCTTGGGCCTCAGCTATTCACAATCTATATCAATGATTTGGATGGGGGATCAAATGTAATATATCCAAGTGTGCTGATGACATAAAGCTGTAAGTTGTGAGGGGGATGCAAAGGGGCTTCAAGGGGATATAGACAGGCAAGAACACAGCAAATGGAATAGAATGTAGAGAAATGTGAAGTTATCCACTTTGGTAGGAAAAATAGAAAAGCAGAGTATTGTTTAAATGGAGAGAGATTGGGAAATGTTGGTGTTCAGAGGGACCTGGGTGTCCTTTTACACGAATCACTGAAAGTTAACATGCAGGTACAGCAAGCAATTAGGAAAGCAAATGGCATGTTGGCCTTTATTACAAGAGGATTTGAGTATAAGAGTAAGGACGTCTTACTGCAATTATATAGGGCCCTGGTGAGATCAGACCTGGAGTATTGTGTACAGTTTTGGTCTCCTTACCTGAGGAAGGATATACTCGCCATAGACGGAGTGCAACGAAGGTTCACCAGACTGGTTCCTTGGATGGGGGGATTCAAGTAGACTAGGCCTATATTCTCTAGAGTTTAGAAGAATGGGAGATGATCTCATTGAAACATACAAAATTCTTACAGGGCTTGACAGGGTAGATGCTGGGAGGATGTTTCCCCTGGCTGGGGGGTCTAGAACCAGGGGTCACAGTCTCAGAATAAGGGGTCAGCCATTTAGGACTGAGATGAGGAGAAATTTCTTCACTTGGAGGGTGGTGAATCTTTGGAATTCTCTACCCCAGAGGGCTGTGGAGGCTCAGTCATTGAGAATATTCAAGACAGAGATCGATAGATTTTTGGATATTAAGGGGATTAAGGGCAGGAAAGTGGAGATGAGGTAAAAGATCAGCCATGATCTTATTGACTGGCGGAGCAGGCTCAAGGGGCCGAGTGGCCGACTCCAGCTCCGATTTCTTATGCTCTTATGTAATGGGAAAGGTCTCACGCAGGCCGCTCACCAGCTTCTCCATTGTAAATACAGCGCTTACGCGGAAATTTAAAAAGGACTGCGCACTAAAGGAAACGAGCCACACGATAAGCCCTTTGCGCCCCCCCCCCCCCCCCCCCGGAGGCGCTAACGGCAGGCGCAAAGGAGCCGAATTTCTAGCCCTTTGACTCAATCAGAACGATACCAGGACTGAGAGGGATAATTTATAAAGGACAGGTTGCCTTAACTTGGCTTGTATTCTCTTGAAGATTGAGGGGCGATCTGATGGAAGATTTGATAGGGTAGCTATGGGGAAGCGATTTAGTCTGGTGGGGGAAATCAGGAACAAGGAGACATAATCTTAAAATTAGAGCAACGTCAGTTGGGAGGGAAATTATAAAGCACTTTTTCCACACAAGGGGCATTAGAAATCTGGAATACCTCCCTCAAAAGGCTGTAGACCAATAGGAGGTTTCAAGACCGAGATCGATAGATTTTTGTTGGGTAAGGGGGTATCAAGGGATATGGAGCAAAGGTGGGTAAATGGAGTTGAGGTACAGATCAGCCATGATCTAATGGAATGAAAGCTCCACGACTTCCCTCTGTAGCCCCAACTTCCTTCAATCTTTCACCACAGCGAATAATTTGCCAAGATAGTCGATGGGTATTGGTGCAGGCTCGAGGGGCTGAATGGCCTACTCCTGCACCTACGATCCTGTAGGACCAACACTAGAAATGATCCAGATGGGACTGCCTTGGTAGACCCATCGTTTCAGCCTGTTCTTGCCCCACGGAACTTCTCTTCCTATCTCGAACTCTATTTTTTCTCCCCTTGTCCAGTCTCTTCCCACGTACATCTGCGACTCTTCCGACGCCCACCGCCACTTCAACAGTTTCCCGTTTCCTGGCCCCAACCGTCTCCTTTTCACTATGGACGTCCAATCCCTCCACACCTCCATCCCCCACCAGGATGGCCTGAGAGTGCGCCGCTTCTTTCTTGAACAGTGACCCAACTAGTCCCCATCCACCACCCTCCTTCGCCTGGCTGAACTTGTTCTCACATTGAACAACTTCTCCTTTGACACCACTCACTTCCTCCAAATTAAAAGGTGTTGCTATGGGAACCTGCATGGGTCCTAGCTATGCTTGCCTTTTCGCGGGATATGTGGAACATTCTTTGTTCTAATCCTACTCAGGTCCCCTCCCTCACCTCTTTTTCCGGTACATAGATGACTGTATCGGTGCCGTTTTCTACTCTCGCCCTGAACTAAAAAATTTCATTCACTTTGCTTCCAATTTCCACCCTTCCCTCACCTTCACATGGTCCATCTCCGACTCTTCCCTTCCCCGACTACTCTGTCCATCTCTAGGGATAGGTTATTGACCAACATTCACTACAAGCCCACTGACTCCCACAGCTACCTGGACTACACTTCCTCCCACCCCGCTTCCTGTAAGGACTCTTCCATTCTCCCAGTTTCTCCGTCTCCGCTGCATCTGCTCCGACGATGCCACCTTCCACACCAGTGCTTCCGACATGTCTTCCTTTTTCCTCAACCGAGGATTCCCCTCTACTGTGGCTGACACGGCCCTTGGCCGTGTCCGTTCTATTTCCCGCACTTCTGCCCTCACCCCTGCCCCTCCTTCCCGGAACCACGATAGGGTCCCTCTTGTCCTCACCATTCACCCAACCAGCCTCCATCCTCCACCATTTCCGCCACCTCCAACGTGATCCCACCACCAAACACATCTTCCCCTCACCTCCCCTTTCAGCATTCCGAAGGGACCGCTCCCTCCGCGACACCCTGGTCCACTCCTTTATCACCCCCAACACCCCTTCCCCCGGCACCTTCACATGCAAGCACAGGAGATGCAATACATTCCTTTTTACCTCCTCCTGTCCCACTGTCCAAGGCCCCAAACACTCCTTCCAGGTGAACAGCGATTTACTTGTACTTCCTGCAATCTAGTATACTGTATTCGCTGCTGGATAATGAAACAGTTTGGGTGGAGGTAAGGAATAATAAGGGGAAAAAAACACTAGTGGGCATAGTCTATAGGCCGAACAGTGGCAACTCTGTTGGACGGAGTATCAATCAGGAAATAGTTGAGGCTTGTAATAAGGGAACATCTATAATTATGGGGGATTTTAACTATCATATTAATTGGACAAATCAAATTGGGCAGGGCTGCCTTGAGGATGAGTTCATTGAGTGTATTAGGGATGGGTTTCTTGAGCAGTATGTAACTGAACCAACCAGGGGGCAAGCAACCTTAGATCTGGTCCTGTGTAATGAGACAGGATTAATTAAAAATGTCCTAGTAAAGGATCCCCTTGGAATGAGTGACCATAACATGGTTGAATTCCATATTCAATTAGAGGGTGAGAAGGTTGGATCTCAAACAAGCGTGCTAAGCTTGAATAAAGGAGACTATGAAGGTATGAGAGCGGAATTGAGTAGAGTGGATTGGGAAAATAGATTAAAGGGTAAGACGATACATGATCAGTGGTGTACATTTAAGGAGTTATTTTACAACTTCCAAAAAAAATATATTCCACTGAGAAGAAAAGGGTGTAAAAGAAAAGACAGCCATCCATGGCTAAGTAAAGAAATTAAGGATAGTATTCGACTAAAAACAAGGGCATATAAATTAGCCAAATCTAGTGGGAGGATAGAGGATTGGGAAAACTTTAAAAGACAGCAAAAAATAACAAAAAGATTGATTAAGAAAGGGAAGATAGATTATGAAAGTAAATTAGCAAAAAATATAAAAACAGATAGTAAGAGTTTTTAATAGTTATATAAAAAGAAAAAGGGTGGCTAAAGTAAATGTTGGTCCCTTAGAGGATGAGACCGGGAAATTAATGGTGGGAAATATGGAGATGGCAAAAACACTGAATGAATATTTTACATCAGTCTTTACAGTAGAAGACACTAAGAATATCCCAACACTGGACAAACAGGGGGCTAAAGGGGGGGAGGAGCTAAACACGATCAAAATCACTAAGGAAGTGGTACTCGGTAAAATAATGGGACTCAAGGCGGATAAATCACCTGGACCTGATGGCTTACATCCTAGGGTCTTGAGGGAAGTGGCGGTAGGGATTGTGGATGCATTGGTAATAATTTTCCAAAACTCCCTGGACTCGGCAAAGGTCCCGGCAGACTGGAAAACTGCAAATGTAACACCCTTATTTAAAAAGGGCAGTAGACAGAAGGCTGGAAACTATAGACCGGTTAGCCTAACATCTGTGGTAGGTAAAATTTTGGAGTCCATTATTAAGGAGACAGTAACAGGACATTTGGATAATCATAATTTAATAGGACAAAGTCAGCATGGTTTTATGAAGGGGAAGTCATGTTTGACAAATTTGCTGGAGTTCTTTGAGGAAGTAACGTATAGGGTGGATAAAGGGGAACCAGTGGACGTAGTGTATTTAGACTTCCAAAAGGCATTTGACAAGGTGCCACACAAAAGATTATTGCTTAAGATAAAAAATCATGGGATTGGGGGTAATATTCTGGCATGGATAGAGGATTGGCTATCTAACAGAAGGCAGAGAGTTGGGATAAATGGTTCATTCTCAGACTGGCAATCAGTAACTAGTGGTGTTCCGCAGGGGTCAGTGCTGGGTCCCCAACTCTTTACAATCTATATTAACGATTTGGAGGAGGGGACCGAGTGTAACATATCAAAGTTTGCAGATGATACAAAGATGGGAGGGAAAGTAGTGAGTGAGGAGGACATAAAAAACCTGCAAGGGGACATAGACAGGCTAAGTAAGTGGGCAGAGATTTGGCAGATGGAATACAATACTGGAAAGTGTGAGGTTGTGCACTTTGGCAGGAAAAATCATAGAGCAAGTTATTATCTTAATGGCAAGAAACTGGAAAGTACTGAAGTACAAAGGGATCTGGGGATCCTGGTGCACGAAACTCAAAAGGTTAGTATGCAGGTGCAGCAAGTGATTAAGAAGGCCAATGGAATGTTGGCTTTCATTGCTAGGGGGATAGAATATAAAAATAGGGAGGTATTGCTTCAGTTGTACAAGGTATTGGTGAGACCGCACCTGGAATACTGCATACAGTTTTGGTGTCCATACTTAAGAAAGGACATACTTGCTCTCGAGTCAGTACAAAGAAGGTTCACTCGGTTAATCCCGGGGATGAGGGGATGGACATATGAGGAGAGGTTGAGTAAATTGGGACTCTACTCATTGGAGTTCAGAAGAATGAGAGGCGATCTTATTGAAACATATAAGATTGTGAAGGGGTTGGATCGGGTGGATGCGGGGAAGATGTTCCCGGTGATGGGTGAAACTAGAACTAGGGGGCATAGTCTTAGAATAAGGGGCTGCTCTTTCAAAACTGAGATGAGGAGGAACTACTTCACTCAGAGGGTGGTAGGTCCATGGAATATGCTGCCCCAAAAAGCTGTAGAAGCTACATCATTACATAAATTTAAAACAGAAATAGACAGTTTCTTAGAAGTAAAGGGAATTAAAGGTTACGGGGAGCGGGCAGGAAATTGGACATGAGTCTAGGTTCGGATCGGTCATGGCCCTGTGGGTAGCGGAGCGGGCCCAGGGGCCGTGTAGCCTGATCCTGCTCCTATTTTGTGTGTCTAATTCTGTTAGATTCAGGAGATGGTTCTGGGATAGTGGATTGGCGGTTAGGATCAGATCAGCCATGATCTTATTGAATGGCGGAGCAGGCTCGAGGGGCCGATTGGCCTACTCCTGCTCCTATTTCTTATGTTCTTATGATGTGGTCTCCTCTACATTGGGGAGACCAAATGTAGATTGGGTGACCGTTTTGCGGAACACCTCCATTCAGTCCGTAAGGGTGACCCTGAGCTTCCGGTCGCCTGTCACTTTAATTCTCCGCTCCCACTCTGACTTCGGCCTCTTACACTGTTCCAATGAAGGTCAATGTAAGCTCGAGGAACAGCACCTCATCTTTCGATTAGGTACTTTACAGCCTTCTGGACTCAACACGGAGTTCAACAATTTCAGACTATAACCTCTGCCCTTATCTTTTTTCTCTCTCTCTCACATGGCAGTTGTCGATCATTCTGTCAGTGCCATTTACACTTCATCTAGAGCCATCTTTTGTTTCTTAACTTGTCCCATTACCATCTCCTCTTGCCTCGCACCATCATCCCTTTTGTCTCTTAATCTCTCCTGCCTTCCACCCTATCACAGACCTTCCCATTTGTTCTTTCCTCCCCTCCCCCCTTTCCCAGCCCCTACACTTGCTTAAAAACCTGCTCCATCTCCAGCTTTTTCCAGCTCTGACGAAGGGTCATCGACCTGAAATGTTAACTCTGTTTCTCTCTCCACAGGTGCTGCCTGACCCGCTGAGTGTTTCCAGCATTTTCTGTTTTTATTTCAGATTTCCAGCATCTGCAGTATTTTGCTTTTGTAGATGGCCCGCTACTTGTCTCACTATACTGGTACACCTCATCAAATTCATTATAACAGGAAAAAAAAAAAAAAAAAAAAAAAAAAAAAATCGCACAAGTTGGGAAGTGAAATCAAGACTTATTTCAGTAACCGAGTCTTCAAAAACAAAAGACAATGCAATGAACAGAAATGTTTTAGAAGAAGGATTAAGAACTAAAGAAATAAAAAAAGGAGCTTGGTTACTTTTGTCTCCTGCTCCAGGGAAGAACCTGAGCCTGTCTTTCTTTTTCTTTTCTTCAGGAGCCAAGGGAAGCGGTTTGGAGCCGTGGTTTAGGTTGCCAGGGTCTTTACTGCCAGCACCAATCATGGTGCTGGTGTTCCTCATGGGCGGAGCTGGAGGCTTGTCTTCCACTTCACCATTATCTGACATCTTCAGTCGCCACTACCTATCACTGCGGACACAAAGACAGCAAAGGTTGTGGATTTTCGTTTCCTTTTTTTTTCCCCAACTGGAAAGAAACAAAAAATCAATTACGAGCACTGAAATCGGAGGGGAGAGAGAAAAAGAGAGAAAACGTCAGGATTTCAAACTAGTACAAAAATAGCACGTTTGTAAATCCCTTTTTAAACCTTGCCAATGAAAATTCAATTACAAGGAAGGCTACATTCACCTGGGCCACTATACCTGAAGGCCACCTTAATATTTAACGTTATGTTCTCCGCTCCACTCGCACTCTGACCTCGGTCTCCTACACTGTTCCAGTGAAGCTCAACATAAGCTCGAGGAACAGCACCTCATCTTTCAATCGGGCACTTCTGGACTCAACATCGAGTTCAACAATTTCAGATCATGACTTCTGCCCCCATTTTTTTGGATGGCAGCTGATGATGATCCTGCCATTGCCATTTACACCTCTTCCAGACCCATCTTTTGTTTCTTTACTTGTCCCTTTTGCCTTGCACCATCATCACTTTTGTCATTTAATCTCTCCTGCCTTCCATCCAGACTGATACCTGGGATGGCAGGAATGACGTATGAGGAGAGATTGGGTCGATTGGGCTTATACTCGCTGGAGTTTAGAAGAATGAGAGGGGATCTCATTGAAACTTATAAAATTCTAACAGGACTAGACAGACTAGATGCAGGAAGGATGTTCCCGATGGTTGTGGAGTCCAGAACCAGGGGTCACAGTCTAAGGATAAGGGGTAAGCCATTTAGGACTGAGACGAGGAGGAATTTCTTCACCCAGAGAGTGGTGAACCTGTGGAATTCTCTACCACAGAAGGCAATAGAGGCCAATTCATTAAATATATTCAAGAAGGAGTTGGATATATTTCTTAAGGCTAAAGGGATCAAGGGATATGGGGAGAAGGCAGGGACAGGGACTGAGTTTGGATGATCAGCCATGATCTCATTGAATGGCGGAGCAGGCTCGAGGGGCCGAATGGCCGACTCCTGCTCCTATCTTCTATGTTTCTATCACAGGCCTTCCCTTTTCTTCTTTCCCCGCCCCCTCACCCTTTCTCTGCCCTTACACTTGCTTAAAACCTGTTACATCTCTAACTTTTTCCAGTTCTGACTAAAGCTCATCAACCCGAAACGTTAACTCTGTTTCTCTCTCTACAGATGCTGCCTGATCCGCTGGAGTATTTCCAGCACTTCGTTTTTATTTATATTTAACATGCTGACTTCACAACTACCCGGTGGGCAGTCTAGTTACATAGGCTACCCACATTGGTAGATGTTGAGGGAGGGGACATAAAATGGAGCATCACAAACTTTTTTCTTCACACGTGCAAATAAAATGGCATAAATCAAATAATTTGTGGGTCCAATTGAGTGACTGGGCAGGGATGCACATTTTCATTTCTAGGACTTGAGCTTGAATTTGGCCCAGTTTGGTGTGAGGGGATGCCCAAGAAAGGATATACTTGCCATAGAGGGAGTGCAGCGAAGGTTCACCAGACTGATTTCTGGGATGGCAGGACTGTCGTATGAGGAGAGAGTGGGTCGACTAGGCCTGTATTCTCTAGAGTTTAGAAGAATGAAAGGGGATCTCATTGAAACGTATAAAATTCTGACGGGGCTGGACAGACTGGATGTAGGGAGGATGTTTCCCCTGGCTTGGGGGGGGGGGGGGGGTGGCGGGGTCTAGAACGAGGGGTCACAGTCTCAGGATACAGGGTAGGACATTTAGGACTGAGATGAGGAGAAATTTCTTTACTCAGAGGATGGTGAACCTGTGGAATTCTCTACCACAGAAGGCTGTGGAGGCCAAGTCACTGAATATATTTAACATAGAAACATAGAAGATAGGAGCAGGAGTAGGCCATTCGGCCCTTCGAGCCTGCTCCGCCATTCAATGAGATCATGGCTGATCATCCAAATTCAGTACCCTGTCCCTGCCTTCTCCCCATAGCCTTAAGAAATATATCCAACTCTTTCTTGAATATACTTAATGAACTGGCCTCCACCGCCCTCTGTGGCAGAGAATTCCACAGGTTCACCACTCTCTGGGTGAAGAAATTCCTCCTCATTTCAATCCTAAATGGCTTACCCCTTATCCTTAGACTATGACCCCTGGTTCTGGACTCCCCGGCCATCAGAAACATCCTTCCTAAGAAGGAGATAGATAGATTTCTAGACACAAAAGGCATCAAGGGGTATGGGGGGAGAGCGGGAATATGGTATTGAGATAGAGGATTAGCCATGATCATATTGAATGGCGGAGCAGGCTCGAAGGGCCAAATGACCTACTCCTGCTCCTATTTTTCTATCTTTCTATGTTTCTTTCTCCGATACCCGTGAGGACACTAAATGATATGGGTTTTGGGACGGTTTCAAATCGACATCACAAAACTTCCAATAACTCAGCACAAATTTGCAATTACAAGCAGCACCCACAAGGTCAGCTCCAAGCCATTAATTATCAGGGCTCACTGGGGCTCTTTATATTCGCATAAGAGAACTGACTGAGGTTTTGATGGAGTAAATGGAGAAAAACCTATTTCCATTGGTTGGCGAGCCAGTAACTAGAGGGTACAAATTTAAGCTTATCACCAAGAAAAACCAAAGGCAGAGGTCAGAGAAATTGGTTTGTGTAGACGGTCGTTAAGACATGGAATTCTCCATCACAAACAGCAGAATTCTTAATTGTTTTTTTTTTAAAAAGGGGAAGAGGATAAATAATTGAAGAAGAAATTTAAGAGTATGAGGAAAGGGCAGGAGAATGGGACGGAGTGGATAGATTTTGCAGAGAACAGTTACAGGCGTACTGGGTCGAATAGCCACCTTCTGGGCAATTAAATTCTATGATTCTATGTCTGGTGCAGGAAAGGAAAGAAAGAACCTGCATTTCTATAGCGCCTTTCACGACCTCAGGACATCCCAAAGCGCTTTACAGCCAATGAAGTACTTTCTGAAGTGTAGTCACTGTTGTAATGCAGGAAACGCGGTCGTCAATCTGTGCACAGCAAGCTCCCACAAATAGGAATGTGATAACGACCAGGTAATCATTTTTTTGGTGATCTAGGCTGAGGGGATGCTGCACTGTTGGAGGTGCCGTCTTTCAGAAGAGACTTTAAACCGAGGCCCCGTCTGTCCTCTCAGGTGGACGTAAAAGATCCCATGGCACTATTCGAAAAAGAGGTGAGTTATCCCCGGTGTCCTGACCAATATTTATCCCTCAACCACCATCACTGGACATGATCATATTGCTGTTTGTGGGACCTTGCTGTGCGCAAATTGACTGCCGCATTTTCTACATTACAACAGTATTTCATTGGCTGTAAAGCACTTTGGGGCGTCCCGAGGTTGTGAAAGGTGCCATATAAATGCAAGTTCTTTTTTGGGTCAGTAACCAGAGGACTCAGATTTAAGGTGATTGGCAAAAGAACCAGAGGCGACATGAGGAAACATTTTTTTTTTTTTTTTTTTATAAAAACAGCGAGTTGTGATCTGGAATGCGCTGCCTGAAAGGGCGGTGGAAGCAGATCCAATAATAACACTCTAAAGAGAACTGGATAAATACTCGAAGAGAAAAAGTTTACATGGCTAATGGGAAGGAGCAGGGGGACTGGGATTAATTGGATAGCTCTACCACAAAGAGCCGGCACAGGCACGATGGGCCGAATGGCCTTCTTCTGTGCCGCATCAGTCAATGAATCTTTGAGGGATGGGGGAAAAACAAAAGGTATACACCAGATCTGGGTCCTCATTTGAGCAACCTCATTAGGAAAAAAAATTACTTGGTCTGCTATTTATGACATTTAGGAATACGTGGCAATTCAGATGAATGAAGTTCACCTTAACTAAATAAAACTCTTGTCCCCCTGCCCTCCACACAAATCCAGTCTGCTGCAAAGTGATTAAACTTTTCATCCTACAGTTTTAATACAGTCCAGTGTTGTCATTAGGTTCAATAGTAATAGGCTATTGAAAAAACATCTTATTTAAAACACTCAAAGCTGCGCAATGCACTGTTCTGAATTCTCGAATTGTTCACGCCACTAACAGTACCACACTTGTACCCACCCAGCAGTCATTCCGTCTGGTGCTATACAGCTCAGAATGTTAACGGAAAAGTCTACATACTGTGCAATTAAAGTGGATATAGTGGCGTGGAGTTCCCTCCGCTTTTGCACCCAGATACACCCGTGGCTTAAAATATTGTGGAACTTTGGGTACAAATGAGTTACACGCATAACTACAATATACCCAAGCAATGTTCCTTGTAAATTGTTTTTGTGCACAGCCTCTAAGTGGCTGGCATCAATTACAACAAGAAGTATTTATATAGCGCCTTCAACATAGTAAAACGTCCCAAGGCGCTTCACAGGAGTGTTAATAGGACAAAAGATTTGACACCGCGACACATAAGGAGAAATTAGGGCAGATGACCAAGAGCTTTGTCAAAGAGGTAGGTTTTAAGGAGCGGCTTAAAGGAGGAGAGGTTTAGGGAGGGAATTCCAGAGCTTAGGGCAGGCAGCTGGAGGCACGGCCACCAAAGGTTGAGCGATTATAATCAGGGATGCTCAAGAGGGCCAAATTAGAGGAGTGCAGATATCTCGGGGCGGTTGTGGGGCTGGAGGAGATTACAGAGATAGGGAGGGGATGTGGCCATGGAGGCATTTGAAAACAAGGGTGAGAATTCTAAAATCGAGGTGCTATTTAATCGAGGTGTCAATGAGCACAGGGGTGAACGGGACTTGGGTGCGAGTTAGGAGGCGGGCAGTCGAGTTTTGGATGACCTCATGTTTACCTGGACAAAATGCAAAAAGCAGAACAATTTAATTATTCTCTTCGCTTGCGCCTCCTCCCTCAGTATTGTTCAAGAAAACTACATGTGAACAAGAGCTAATGCAGAATCAAACAGTTAACTAGATATGCATACTTCAGAGCGGGGGGCGGAGACACTTCGGAAGGGCACAACCCACAGATCAATTGCAGCCAGCTGGAATCTCGAGGACAGTAGCTACACGAGCCACTTCAGAAGAAACCGCGAGACAGAGGTTTGTACTCCTAAGAGTCGCAGACAATACTGAAATGCAACGTCAGGAAGAAGCAAAAAAGCTCCTGGCAACACGCGGAGCACCGACAAATACTGAGCATTGATCAAAATGCCCTCCTGAATGCATTCCAACCTGTCGGAGTCATCTGTAATCACAGAAAAGCTGGCTGATAAGCACAAGACTGTGAAAATAGTCTCTCCAGCACTTAGTAAATATCAGAAGGAACTGCCCTCATCATTCAACTTGGTAAATGCATCACCTACGTGTGATATTGAGCCATAAAGATCTCAAGTTTGATCCCAGTCAATTATAATTTGCTGATCTCAGTCGAGGTGGGGGGAGGGGGACGGCTGGGAGGGTGATGCTAGAAATAACGACAGAAAATGCTGGAAAAACTCAGCAGGCCAGGCAACATCCGTGGAGAGAGAAATAGAGTCAACGTTTCAGGTCGAAACCTTTCTTTTCGACCCGAAACGTTGACTCTATTTCTCTCTCCACGGATGTTGCCTGGCCTGCTGAGTTTTTCCAGCATTTTCTGTTGTTATTTCGGATTTCCAGCATCCGTAGTATTTTGCTATCGTATTAGGGTGATGCTAGATTTGGGTTCAGTAACCCTGGACTAAGAGGAATGAGGAGCAAATCAAGGTGCCTACGCCTGATCACTAGCCAGTGGAAAGCACACAGACTTCAGGAGAGCCCAGGATCAGCCTCGTCAGACAATACTGAAATGCAACGTCAGGAATAAACAAGAAAGCTCCTGGCAACACGCTAAGAAGAAACATCAGCCATCGTCAACACCTTCACCGAAGCGTACTAGAGCATGGGCCTTACACTAAACATCCATAAGACAAAGGTCCTCTACCAACCTGCCCCCGCCACACAGTACTGCCCCCCCGATTATCAAAATCCACGACGAGGCCTTGGACAACGTGGACCACTTTCCATACCTCGGGAGCCTACTGTCAACAAGGGCAGACGTCGATGACGAAGGCCAACACCGCCTTCAGTGTGCCAGTGCAGCCTTCGGTCGCCTGAGGAAGAGAGTGTTTGAAGGCCAGGACCTCAAACCTGGCACTAAGCTCATGGTCTACAGAGCAGCAGTGATACCCGCCCTGCTGTGTGCCTCAGAGACATGGACCATGTACAGCAGGCACCTCAAAGCACTGGAGAGGTACCACCAACACTGCCTCCGCAAGATCCTGCAAATCCATTGGTAGGATAGGTGCACCAGCGTCAGTGTTCTTGCTCAGGCCAACATCCCCAGCATCGAAGCTTTGACCACGCTCCATCAGCTCCGATGGATGGGTCACATTGTCCGCATGCCCGATACAAGACTCCCAAAACAAGCACTCTACTCGGAGCTCCGGCACGGCAAGAGAGCCCCAGGTGGGCAGAGGAAATGCTTCAAGGACACCCTCAAAGCCTCCTTGAAAAAGTGTAACATCCCCACCGACACCTGGGAATCCCTGGCCCAAGACCGCACAAAGTGGAGGAGAAGCATCCGGGAAGGCACCGAACACCTCGAGTCTCTTCGCCGGGAGCAAGCGGAAGCCAAGCGCAGGCAGCGCAAGGAGCGCACGTCAACCCAAGCACCCCACCCACCGTCTGCCCCACCTGTGACAGAGACTATAGGTCCCGCACTGGACTCATCAGTCACCTGCGAACTCAATTTTAATGTGGAAGCAAGTCATCCTCGGTTCCGAGGGACTGCCTAAGAAGAACAGGAGCAGCCTCTGTTGTGGTGTTGTCCACGGAGGAGTCGCCCAAATGAACTAAACTCGCAATAGAGAAGTCATCCCTTCGGCAAGGTACTGGATGACTCCCAGTGCCTGCGGAATGGTCAACAACTTCGACAGAGGACTGATGAAAACTGGATACGGAACCATTTGAAAGGTATAGTTGTGGCGACACGCCACCACTGGACATAATCCGCTCACGGCGGCACAGACAGTCTAAGCAGAAGCCCCCAGCCGGGGGCCCTTTCCTCCAGCAACTTGTTTCCCGCAGGGAACAGGCTGCCGGGAGCACTTCCTGTCTGGGAAGTATTTAAGTGGATGCGCGGGCTTTTCTAGTTCCTGTTTGTCATGTGGTTGGAATAAAGCAGTTGTGTTTTCAATAGCTCTGGTCTCGACTCCCACGTTTGCCGCGGTATCTCAACACTGGTGACCCCGACGCTCAGGACGAATCCTAAGCTAGCATGGCGGATACAAACGCAGTCACGGTTAAATTACCAGACTTTTGGGAGAACCTCGCCAAAGCCTGGTTCGTTCAAGCTGAGTCCAGATTCCGGCTGAAAGGCATTACAGTCGACGCCACGAAGTACGACTACCTCGTCGCCTCGCTCACCTACGCTACAGTCCCCAAGGTTTGGGCAGCGCTGCAGAATCCACCAACGGAGGGCAAGTACGAACATCTGAAGGCTGCGCTACTTAAAAAATTTCAAACGTCCTCTTACCAGCGCCACTGCCAACTCCTGGACCTCCCCGGCCTTGGTGACGCTTCACCATCAGACCTGCTTTCCCACATGCTGTCCCTCTCAGACGACAAAAACCCCGGCGCCCTTTTTCGCACGCTTTTCATTCGGCAGCTCCCCGCCAGCATCCGCCCGCTCATTGTGGAGTCTGACTCCACGGACCTGAATGATATAGCCGAAAAGGCCGACCGGCTGCTCTCTGCACAGGCCGCTCGCGACGTCGCGCCCGACCTCACGGCAACGACCACGCGGTCTTCCCGGGCCGCTAGGCCCGACCGCCCTACCACTCCGGGTCACTGCTACTACCACACCCGTTTTGGCGCTAGGGCTCAACGCTGCACGCCACCGTGTACCTTCAAACCCCCCCCCCGCACCGGCCCCCGCGATGGCCGCGGGGCAGAAGGAGCCCCTACTGTACGTCACTGACGACAGAACCAACCGCCGATTTCTGTGCGACACAGGGGCCCAGCACAGCATCACCCCCGCCTCCGCCCTCGAGATCCAACGCGGCACACGGGGTATCACACTGGCTACAGCCAACGGCTCTGAAATCCGCACATATGGCACCCGCATGGTCACGCTCGACCTCGCGGGCCGCCGCTACCGCTGGGAGTTCCTCACAGCCAAGGTCCTCTGCCCACTCATCGGCGCCGACTTCCTACGCGCCCACGGCCTCCTTGTCGACATTCCGAGGCACCGCCTCGTCGACATCAACACTATGGCCCCCATCCCCGGCGCCTTTACCCCGGCCCGTTCGGCCGGCCTGACGACCTACTGCCTCGCCAGAGCCACGGACGACTACTCGGCACTCCTAGCTGAGTTTCCCGCCCTCACTAACCCGACCTTTTCGGCCAAAGCCGCCAAGCACGGTGTGGAACACTATATCCCCACCACCGGCCCCCCAGTTTCTGCCCACGCCCGCAGACTCAACCCGGCCAAGCTGGAAATCGCGCGGGCCGAGTTCACCACCATGGAACAACTCGGCATCATCCGCCGCTCCAGCAGCCCTTGGGCCTCACCCCTCCACATCGCCCCCAAGCCCGGCGGAGGCTGGCGCCCTTGCGGGGACTACCGCCGCCTCAACGACGCCACCACCCCCGATCGATACCCGGTGCCACACATCCAGGACTTCTCGGCCCGACGAACCGTCTTTTCCAAAGTCGACCTGGTGCGCGGTTACCACCAAGTCCCCGTACACCCCGCAGACATCCCCAAAACGGCCGTCATCACCCCATTCGGCCTGTTCGAGTTCCTGAGGATGCCCTTCGGCCTCAAGAATGCAGCACAGGCTTTCCAGCGCCTTATGGACTCAGTCCTCCGGGACCTGAACTTCCTATTCGTCTATCTAGACGACATTCTCGTGGCCAGCTCCTCCAAACAGGAACACCTCGAACACCTTCGCATCCTGTTCGGGCGCCTAGCCCAACACGGGCTCATCCTCAGCCCGGCGAAGTGCCAATTCGGCCTAACCGAGATCGATTTTCTCGGTCACCACATCACCCCTGCTGGGGCCGTCCCCCTGCCCAACAAGGAGCAGGCCGTCCAGCAATTCCCCCGCCCCACAACCATCAAGGGCCTCCAGGAGTTCCTCGGGATGGTGAGCTTCTACAACAGGTTCATCCCCAGAGCCGCAGCCCTCATGAAGCCCCTATACGACTCCCTCCGAGGAAAATCCGGCAAGATGGACGTAGCCTGGACCACTGACACGGCAGCCGCCTTCGACGCCACCAAAAACGTGCTCGCCGACGCCACTCTGCTCGCGCACCCGAGGGCCGATGCCCGGGTCGCGCTCACCACCGATGCCTCCGACCACGCGGTTGGGGCCGTGTTCGAGCAGTGGGTCAATGGCGCGTGGCAGCCACTTGCCTTCTACAGCCGCCAACTGCGCCCCCCGGAGGTCAAATACTCCACTTTCGACCGCGAGCTTCTCGCACTCCACCTGTCGGTCCGCCATTTCAGGTTCCTCCTGGAAGGCCGCCCCTTCACCGCGTATGTGGACCACAAGCCACTCACATACGCGATGGCCAAGCACACCGAACCCTGGTCCGCTAGGCAGCAACGCCAGCTCGCGGCCGTCTCCGAGTTTACTACGGACATTCAGCACGTCTCCGGTAGAGACAACGTGGTCGCCGACTGCCTTTCCCGTCCCGCCGTCTGTGCGAATCACTTCGCGGTCGACTACGCACAACTAGCAGCGGCCCAGCTCACGGACCCAGACCTCCTCTCGGCGGCTACCAGCCTGCCAGGGCTACGCCTAGCCAAGGTCGCGCACGGGCCCGAAGCCACGGCAGTCACGTGCGACGTCTCACTCGGCCAACCCAGGCCGGTCGTCCCTGAGACCTGGCGCCGCCGCGTTTTCGACGCGCTCCACGGGCTCTCTCACCCGGGTTCCCGCGCATCCGTCAAACTCCTCTCCAAGCGCTTCGTCTGGCGCGGCCTCAGCAGAGATGTTCGGACTTGGGCCACCTCCTGCCTCGCCTGCCAACGGGCTAAGGTACAGCTGCACACCAAAGCACCCCTGGGAGACTTTGAGGTACCCAGCCGCCGCTTCGACCACGTACACGTCGACATCGTCGGTCCCCTGCCGCCATCGCAAGGCCAAACTTATCTCCTCACGATGGTCGACCGCTACACACGCTGGCCTGAGGCAGTGCCGCTGACCTCCACCACCACAGCCGACATCGCCAGGGCGTTCGTTAACACCTGGGTTGCGAGGTTCGGCGTACCGGCCGACATAACCTCCGACAGAGGCGCCCAGTTCACCTCCGAACTCTGGACGGCCACAGCACGCAACCTCGGGGTGACGCTCCACCGCACCACGGCGTACCACCCGCAGGCCAACGGACTTTGTGAACGCTTCCACAGGTCACTCAAGGCCTCACTCCGCGCCGGCCTGCAGGACAGTACCTGGACTGACCGCCTACCGTGGGTGCTACTCGGCCTACGCACCGCAGTCAAGGAAGACCTCCAGTCCTCGGCAGCGGAGTTAGTCTACGGACAACCGCTGCGCGTCCCAGGCGAATTCCTTCCGGAGCCTACCAAGCCTTGGTCGGCCGAACAGCAGCGGCTCGACTCTTTCTCTTCCGCTCAGCAGTTCACCCCACTTCCGGTCAACCGACACGGCGAACTCGCACCTCACGTCCCGCCAAATTTACAGCAGGCGCGCTTCGTCTTCGTGCGACACGACGCGCACCGCGACCCCCGTACGACGGTCCGTACGAGGTACTACAAACCGGGGACAAGGTCTTCAAGCTGCGACTCGGCGACAGGGTCGAGACAGTCTCCATCGACCGGCTCAAACCAGCACACACAGAACCAGGGGAACAGGTCCCCGTGGCCCAGCCTCCAACTAGAGGCCGTCCCCCCGGCAAACCGCCCGACCCAACCAACCAGACCGGCGACCACTCAGAGCCGCTGCGGCAGAACCATTAGACCACCGTCACGACTCGTCCACTCCTCCTAAGCGGATTCTGGGGGGAGCTCTGTGGCGACACGCCACCACTGGACATAATCCGCTCACGGCGGCACAGACAGTCTAAGCAGAAGCCCCCAGCCGGGGGCCCTTGCCTCCAGCAACTTGTTTCCCGCAGGGACAGGCTGCCAGGAGCACTTCCTGTCTGGGAAGTATTTAAGTGGATGCGCGGGCTTTTCTAGTTCCTGTTTGTCATGTGGTTGGAATAAAGCAGTTGTGTTTTCAATAGCTCTGGTCTCGACTCCCACGTTTGCCGCGGTATCTCAACATAGTAAAATTAATAGCGGCAACAAGAGAAAAGGTATAGAATATGAGCAGGCCAACATTCCCAGTGCAGTACTGCAGGAGGGCTGCACTGTCAGAGGTGCCGTCTTTCGGCTGGGACGTTAAACCGAGGCCCCGTCTACTCTCTCAAGTGGGACATAAAAAGATCCCATGGAACTATTCGAAGAAGAGCAGGGGAGTTCTCCCGGTGTCCTGGCCAACATTTACCCCTCAAACCAACACCTAAAACAGATTATCTGGTCATTTACCTCATCGCTGTTTGTGGGAGCTTGCTGTGCACAAATTGGCTGCTGCGTTTCCTACATTACAACAGTGACCACACTTCAAAAAGTACTTCGTTGGCTGTAAAGCGCTTTGGGACATCCTGGAGGTCATGTTTGATGCAGGGCTGTCTTTTCTTTTTTCTAGTTCAGGGACAGCACGGCCAACTGCAGGGTAAAACACCCTCTCCAGCCTCAACCTTCACCAGGCAAATTCCCATTCTAGTCCTTTTGGCTCACAAATCTATGATATATGTAGAGGTCAGTAAAGCAAGAGTTATGAATAAAATTCAAGACATTTAACATCCAGAATTACAGAATCAGAATCTTACCGCACAGGAGGCCGCCGTTCGGCCCGTCGTGTCTGTGCCGGCTCTTTGAAATTTAGTCCCACACCCCAGCTTTTTCCCCATATCCCTGCAAATTAGTCCTCTTCAAGTACAAATCCAATTGCCTTTTGAAAGTTCCTAGGATTCCACCACTCTTTCAGATGGTGCGTTCCAGATCTCAACAAACCTCTGTGGAAAAAAATGTCTCCTCATTTCCGTTTTAGCTCTTTTGCCAATTATTTTAAATCTGTGACCTCTGGTCACCGACCCACTTGCCAGAGGAAACAGTTTCTCCCTACTTGCTCTCTCAAAAACCTCCCGTCACTTTAAATACCTCCATTAGGTCTCCCCGTAACCTTCTCTGCTCGAAGGAGAACAACCCCAGCTTTTCCAATCTCTCCATATAACTGAAGCCCCTCATCCCTGGTAAACTCCAGCTGAGGCCTAACAGGTGATTTGTAAAGGTTTAGCATGGCTTCCTTGTTTTTGTATTCAATGCCCCTATATACAAAGGCAAGCATCCCATACACTTCCTTAACTGCCTCATCAACTTTCCCTACCACCTTCAAAGATTTGTGACTATGTACCCCGCCCCCCCCACCCCCCCCAGGTCCCCCTGCTCTTGCACTTCCCTCAAAATAGTACCATTTAGACTATTACGATAGCAAAATACTGCGGATGCTGGAAATCCGAAATAACAGCAGAAAATGCTGGAAACACTCAGCAGGCCAGGCAACATCCGTGGAGAGAGAAACTGAGTTAACGTTTCAGGTCGAAACCCTTCTTCAGAACTGAGAAAAAAAGCAGGAAATGAAACAGATTAAAAGGCCAGTTTGTGGGGCTGGGAAATGGGGGAGGGGATGAAAGAACAAAAGGGAAGGTCTGGGAGAGGTGAAGAGACATTAAGAGATATTCAAGGCGAGACGAGATGGTAATAGGACAGGTAATATCTCTTCACCTCTCGTTTCCTGCTTTTTTCTCCGTTCTGAAGAAGGGTTTCGACCTGAATCGTTAACGGTTTCTCTCTCCACTGATGTTGCCTGGCCTGCTGGGTTTTTCCAGCGTTTTCTGTTGTTATTACCACTTAGACTATACTGTTGCTCTATGTTGCTCCTCCCAAAGTGCATCACTTCACACTTATCTACATTAAGTTGCATCTGCCGATTTCACCAGTCTGTCTATGTCCTCCTGAAGTCTGCTACTACCATGCTCACTATTTACTATGTTGCCACGGTTTGTATCATCCGCAAACTTTGAAATTGTACTCCTTATGCCCAAGTCCAGGTCATTTATATATAAAGTAACAAGAAAAGCAATTGTCCCAATCCCGACCACTGGGGGGACCCCACTGCAAACTTCTCTCCAATCAGAAAACCCATGTTCACCACTACACTCTCTGCCTCTTATCCCTTAGCCAATTGAGTACCAAAGTTACCACCGTCCCTCAAATACCATGTGCTTCTATTTTCCGAATAAGTCCATTAAGTGGTACTTTATCAAATGCTTACGGGATATCTACACTAGATGGCATTCACTCTCGAATTGTCAAGGAAAACAGGTGATACTTTCACGAGGCCCATAAAACACAGGCAATATACCCAGAGATTGGAGAACAGTCATGGTTATCCCGATATTTAAAAAAAAGTTGCGGGATATGAACCCAAAAATTACAGGTCAGTTAGCCTAACATTGTGATAGATGAATTTTTTCAGGGCAGTTCATCAATGTTTGCCTAAAGACACAAAGCACATAGAGTACTCAGCATGGACTTACAAACAACAGCGCAGCGAGTGCCTCACTAACCTACTTGTATTCTTTGAGTACATCAATAACCTTTCCTCGTAAGACAACCAACCCCTTGCAATGCAAGAGACACAACAATTTGCGCACAGCAAGCTCCCACAAACAGCAATGTGATCATGACCAGATAATTTGTTTTAGTGATGTTGGTTGAGGGATAACTATTGGCCAGGACGCCGGGGAGAACTCCCCCTGCTCCTCTTCGAATAGTGCGGTGGGGAGCCTGGTCTCCAATTGTCTTGGATCCCCTTGCCATTGGACCAAGACCTTGCTCTGTCAAGCCCGTGTGGTAGCTGGTGTGCAAAGGCCACCTCACGTTAAAAGAATTCACGCACAGGCATCTTCCACCCTTTAAAATGAAGTTCGGGACCTGGAACGTCAGGACCCTCATGGACAACCCCAACAGCGACAGAGACTGTAGGTCCCGCATTGGACTCACCAGTCACCTGAGAACTCATTTTTAGTGTGGAAGCAAGTCATCCTCGGTTTCGAGGGACTGCCCAAGAAGAATTTATAGTTAAGGGCGCTCCAGTAGATATATTATGTGGATTTTCAGAACACATCTGACAAGTTATACACGCGAGGCTTGTAAAGAAGTTTAAGGCTTGTAAAATTAATGAGAATTTGGCGCCACGGACTGAAAACCGGCTTGGCAATAGCAAGTAGAAGGTAACAAGATATGGAAATATTTCTAGCGAGGGAAATGATTAATAAGAGTTCTACAGAGGTACATTCGTCAAGGCCTGCTCTTTAACCAATACTTTCGGAAATACAATTAAATCTGCCAATGATGCCAGGTTTTGTGGTCAAAAATGGATAAATGTAAGGACATTGGAACAGGAGATATAAAATACCCACCATACATGACGAAGGGCCCCTATTAGAAAAAGCATTTGTGTGTGAGTACTGATCATTCATCGAGACCAAGTATCCAGTGAATGTGGATCAATTTTTCAACAACTGATCGTTGTACTGGGGTCCCACGAGGGCACTTGACTATGGAACAAAACAAGTTATTCCAATCTTGTGTGAATCATTGATAAGGACCGCACTTGGAATATTACGTAGAAGTTTAGGCACCCTTCATTCACAGGGGCATTGATGTACTGGGACAAGAGCAAAATAGACGATTGTGATTTTGGACTCAATTTCTGAAGAGACTCTCAGAATATTCCCTCAGAAAGAAAGAAAGACTTGCATTTCTTTAGCACCTTTCATGACCTCAGGTACTTTAAGTGTAGTCACTGTTGCAATGTCGGAAATGCAGCAGCCAATTTGCACACAGCAAGCTCCCACAAACAGAAATGTGACGATGACCAGATAATCGGTTTTAGGAATGTTGGTTGAGGGATAAATATTTGCCGAACACCTCAAGTCTCTTCGCCAGGAGCAAGCGGAAGCCAAGCGCAAGTCAACCCAAGCACCCCACCCACCTGCCTGCCCCTTCAACCACTGTCTGCCCCACCCGTGACAGAGGCTGTAGGTCCTGCATTGGACTCATCAGTCACCTGAGAGCTCATTTTTAGTGTGGAAGCAAGTCATCCTCGGTTCCAAGGGACTGCCTGAGAGAGAGAGACAGAGAGAGTGAGAGGAGAAATATTTGCCAGGACACTGGGGATACTCCCCTGCTCTTCTTCAAAATAGTACCATGGGATCTTTTACCGTCTCATCCAAAAGACAGCAGCTCCAACAGTGCAGCGCTCCCTCAGCACTGCACTGGGAGTGTCAGCCTAGATTTGTGCTCAAGTCTCTGGAGTGGGACTTGAACCCACAACCTTCTGACTCAGAGGCGAGAGTGCTGCCCACTGAGCCACAGCTTCAGTTAAAGCTTCAAGCAAGGAAAGAAATACTGTGAGGAAGAGACTCTCACCTAAAGCTATATGGTTTTATTGTTTAAAAAGCTGAGCATCGGATTAGGAACCAAATTGAGGGTTTGAGAGGCAAGTACAGACATTCAGGATACCACACAGACATAATGCATGTAAGCACTTTTGGAGTTGTCCAAAGGATAATTTGAACATCTCCTCCCCCTCATTAACCTGGAGACAATACAAAGTTAGTATATAGCATGTAATCAACACTGGATTCCTAGGGACAGGATCTCGAGCTACAGACGCAGTGTTTACGCAGCTGTGGACATGCATCACCAATGTAGAAGAGGGTAAGCTCCATTCCGAGCAGCTGACTGCACCTTGTGAACCTGCCTAAAGTTAAAACACCAATTCATCTTTCCAAAGGGAGCGCATCTTGTTTTTGTAACTCGGGCAAAAGGTTTTCCCGATCTTGTTTCAAGCTGAAACTTGTACAAGAAACATAAGCTTTCTACATACCGATACCAGAAACAGAATTCTAGTCCTGTATATCATAACGCCATTAATAATAAATCTAGTTTATAACCAATGTCACTTGCACAATAAATTATTGGCTAATATTTCAACAACTTTTGGAATCACTCAGTTTAGTACAGTAATATTTCTTTAAAAAGACTTGCATTTATATAGTGCCTTTCACAACCACCGGACATCCCAAAGCGCTTTACAGCCAGCCAATGAAGTACGTTTTTTTGTAGTCACTGTTACAATGTAGGAAACGGGGCAGATAATTTGCGCACAACAAGCTCCCACAAACAGCAATGTGATAATGACCAGATAATCCCCTTTCAGTAATGTTGATTGAGAGATAAATATTGGCCAGGGCACCGGGGAGAACTCCCCTGCGAAAAAGTGCCAACCACTTGAGAGCAGACGGGGCCTCGGTTTAACATCTCATCTGAAAGACGGCACCCTTTGACAGTGCAGCGCTACCTCAGCACTGCACTAGAGTGTCAGCCTAGATTTTTGTGCTCAAGTCTCTGGAGTGGGACTTGAACCCATAACCTTGCGACTCAAGAGTTGCGAATAGCACTGAACACTGTGCAGTCATCAGCGAACATCCCCACTTCTGACCTTATGATGGAGGGAAGGTCATTGATGAAGCAGCTGAAGATGGTTGGGCTTAGGACGATGCCCTGAGGAACTCCTGCAGTGATGTCCTGGGGCTGAGATGATTGACCTTCAACCACCACAACCATCTTCCTTTGTGCTAGGTATGACTCCAGCCAGTGGAGAGTTTTCCCCCCCGATTCCCATTGACTTCAGTTTTACTAGGGCTCCTTGATGCCACACTTGGTCAAATGCTCACCTCACCCCTGGAATTCAGCTCTTTTGTCCATGTTTGGACCAAGGCTGTAATGAGGTCTGGAACCAAGTGGTCCTAGCAGAACCCAAACTGTGCATCAGTGAGCAGGTTATTGGTGAGTAAGTGCTGCTCGATAGTACTGTCGACGACAACTTCCATCACTTTGCTGATGATCGAGAGGAGACTGATGTGGCGGTAATTGGCCGGATTGGATTTGTCCTGCTTTTTGTGGACATGACATACCCGGGCAGTTTTCCACATTGTCAGATAGATGCCGGTGTTATAATCATTCAATAAGATCATGGCTGATCTTCTACATCAACTCCACTTTCCCGCACTATTCCCATATCCTTTGATTCCCTTAATATTCAAAAATCTATCGATCTCTGTCTTGAATATACTCAACGACTGAGCCTCCACAGCCCTCTGGGGTAGAGAATTCCAAAGATTCACAACCCATCGAGTGAAGAAAATTCTGCTCATCTCAGTGCTAAATGGCCGACCCTTTATTCGGAGACTGTGGCCCCTAGTTCTCAACTCCCCAGCCAGGGGAAAACATCTTCATTTATCTCATTTTCATTTCCACTTTTCAACCTCAGTGGCATGTTGCGAAAGTGCTTAACCCATCACCTTGGTTTCTCAATATAATTATAAAAAGGGGATTGGTTCAATGACAACAATAACAACAACAGCTACTTGCATTTATATAGAGTCTTTAATATAGAAAAGCATCCCAAGTATTTATATAGCGCCTTTAACTTAGTGAAAACATCCCAAGGCGCTTCACAGGAGTGTTATAAAACAACATTTGACACCGAGCCACTTAAGGAGATATCAGGACAGAGGACCAAAAGCTTGGTCAAAGTGGTAGGTTTTAAGGAGCGTCTTAAAAGGTGGAGAGCGAGGTAGGGAGGTTTAGGGAGGGAATTCCAGAGCTTAGGGCCTAGGCTGCTAAGGCACGGCCACCAACGGTGACGCAATTAAAAACGGGGATGTTCAAGAGGCCAGAATTAGAGGAGCGCAGAGATCTCGGGGCGTTGTAGGGCTGGAGGAGGTTAGAGATAGGGCGGGGGCGAGGCCATGGAGGGATTTGAAAATAAGGATGAGAATTTTAAAATCGAAGCGTTGCTTAACCGGGAGCCAATGTAGGTCAGCGAGCACAGGGGGAGATGGGTGAACGGGACTTGGTGCGAGTTAGGACACGGGCAGCCGAGTTTTGGGTGACCTCAAGTTTACGTAGGGTGGAATGTGGGAGGACGGCCAGGCGCGCGCTGGAATAGTCAAGTCTAGAGGTAACAAATGGTACAGCGGATACTTCAGCGTCTGTGGAGTAGCTGACATCTACCATCAATGCAGAAAGAGGTTCGTTCCAAGTGATCTAATGGTGCTCATTAGGCTTATTGCTGCCAATACAGGGGAAAATAAAGATCACCAATTAGCCTTAAATGTTATGCCAATATGCTCCTTCTGTGATGCACTTAATTCATCATCTCAAATTAATCCAACCAGTAATTCACCTAGTGTTATTTAATTCAAAATACAGTACAGGAAACTCTCGATTTACCGGCACCTAAATAACCGGAAATCTGTTAACCGGCAAAATTCAGGAGTAGGTTCAGGTAAGTTTTACTTCAGATTAGTGGCAGTTCTTGGATCTGTGGCTGTGTAACTGGGCCTCCTGCACTTGTTGCTAAGCAACAGGGACGCTTGGTCTGTGGCCAGAGTTCCTGCACATGTTGCTAAGCAACAGGGAAGCCTGGATTTGTTGCTGTGTACGGAGCTCTCGTACCTTTTAACTATACTGTACCTCTCTGTAGTCCAGACTTTTTGATAAACCGGCACCACGCCGGTCCCGGATACCAAAGCGTTTCCTGTACTTGCTCCGCACACAACCGAAGCTTGCAAGGACAATAATCCAACTGTATGGGCATTTCTTGCATCCACTATTAGGCATTACGAAAATCCCAATGACAACATCGGACTTGCGTACCAAATATTACTTGAAGTCATGAAAAGCTGCCAAAGTGTCGGTTTACAATGCTTTTTTCAATTAAATAGAAGAGGCACTGCTGCAGGCACTGAAGATCTGCAGTACCGACCCATAGTCATGTCTACGAACATTATCATTTTAGCTCCACTCCAGCCTTCCCAAACAAGAGTGGTGGAAAAAAAAGAGTCTCCAAGAAATTAGCCATTTTCCAGTGTTGAATTCAGGTATTCAAAGTGACGCACTGAAAGTGAAGGTAAAACACATTACACGGACAATGGATCTGGAAACGCACCTTTAAAATGCAGCATCAACTTTCAGCGTTATCCTCCGTACCCTCCCCTTAACAAAGAAAACATTTGATTTTTCCAGAACACTGCTATTCCTGAATGTCTGGCAGATTTCAGAGACAGTACTGAATAAAAGTAACCAGCATGAAACAGGACTATTTTGGTTCAAGCTTGATGCTTTAAATCATCTCAGGTAAGGTTATTGAGGCCCTCGCCGGGGTTGAGGTTGAGAGAGACGGAGATATTTAGTGCATCATATTTAACTCCACAGGAACCCGGCATGTTGCAGATTCATGTTGGATGCACTTGCCCCCGACCAGCCAACACAACTCTCAACTTGGCTGCAGTTACACAAGTGATTCCGAGCTAAATACTTCAAAATAGTGCACAGAAAGATCCAGAATAATTGTTTTTAATTGAAAGGAAAAAAAGCCTTGCATTTATATAGCGCCTTTCACAGAATCACAGAAACCCCACAGTGCAGATAGAGGCCATTTCGGCCCATCGAGCCTGCACCGACACATATCCCACCCGATCCCCGTAACCCCTACACCAACACATATCCCACCCTATCCCCGTAACCCCACGTATTTAATCCCCCTAACACTAAGGGTCAATTTATCATAGCCAATCAACCTAACCCGCACATCTTTGGACTGTGGGAGGAAACCGGAGCACCCGGAGGAAACCCACGCAAACACGGGGAGAATGTGCAAACTCCACACAGACAGTCACCCGAAGCCGGATTCGAACCCGGGTCCCTGGCGCTGTGAAGCAACAGTGCTAACCACTATGCCACCGTTCATGACGCTCCAAAGCGCTTTACAGCCAAAGTCCCACTCCAGGGACTTGAGCACAAAAAGCTAGGCTGGCACTCCCAGTGCAGTACTGAGGGAGCACTGCACTGTCGGAGGTGCCGTCTTTCGGATGAGACGTTAAACCGAGGCCCCGTCTGCCCTCTCGGGTGGACGCAAAAGATCTCGTGGCACTATTCGAAGAGGAGGAGCAGGGGAGTTCTCCCCAGTGTCCTGGCCATTAGTCACCCCTCAATCAACATCACTAAAAAAAAAAACAGATTATCTGGTCATGATCACATTGCATTTTGTGGGATCTTGCTGTGCGGAAATTGGCTGCCGCGTTTCCTACAGTGTCTCCACTTCAAAAATACTTCATTGGTTGTAAAGCGCTTTGGGACGTCCAGTGACTGTGAAAGGCGCTGTATAAATGCAAGTCTTTCTTTATCACACTATCATAAATAAAAATGTGGCCGTTACGAACAGCTTGCCAGAGCTCACTCTCTGGGATGACACATGAATAATGGCTCGTTGAGGTGAGGCACCAGTATAATTGTGCCCCAGAATGAATCAGCACCTTCAGAAGAGGAAAGGGAAAAAAACATTCTATAAATAGATTTTTAATCCTGCTAATTTTTTTTTTTTTTTAAAAAGACACTTTGTATTGTATTTTGTCTTATTATTCAAAAGTATTCATTAGTCCGACTGATGACTCATGCGGGATTAGGAGCCGGATGTATAAGCAGTCATACAGTAAATGAAAGTTGTGTAATGTAATCAAGAATTAGTGGATTTGCGAGCTTCCTGATTGCATCTGCTGGAATGTAGCTTCTGTGCCCGTTGGGCTTAGTGACTCTAGGTTTATGCATCTTGCCACACCAGCTGGAAAAACAGCTACCAATAACCATGGTCTAATGTACTTTTTTTTTTTGGGGTGCGCTGCCCCTTTAACGGGCACATTCAAATCTCCGCGCATGTGCGCTTTTTCCACTGGAAAGCCAGCAAGAGGCTTGCGCGGGGTCTCCAGAGTGCCGCGCAGCTTGATGGGAACACTGCCAATATCCATAGAGAGCTCACCTGAGCAGTAACCCCCCACACCCCATTTACTGTTGTTTTTATATTACAGCACTGCTGCACAAGACAGCCCGGCTCCGTTCTAGTAGTGAGTTATATAAGCGAGGTCGTGCTGGTCCCTCTGGAACGTAGGAACATACGAACAGGAGGAGGCCATTCAGCCCCTCAAGCCCGTTCCGCCATTCAATTAGATCACGGCTGATGCGCACCTTAACTTCATTTACCCGCCTTTGCTCCGTATCCCTTGATACCCTTACCCGACAAAAATCTATTGATCGCAGTCTTGGAAATTTCAACCGATCCATCATCCCCAAGGCCTTCTGGTGCCATGAAGCACCACCTCCAGAAATAGATTTCTGCGCCGGTCGCAAAATTGCCGCTACAGACTGCCATTTTTTCTGTCCACAAGCAAGCCATGCAGGTCGGAAACATAGAAGATAGGAGCAGGAGTAGGCCATTCGGCCCCTCGAGCCTGCTCCGCCATTTAATGAGATCATGGCTAATCATCCAAATTCAGTACCCTGTCCCTGCTTTCTCCCCATATCCCTTGATCCCTTTAGCCTTAAGAAATATATCTAACTCCTTCTTGAATATATTTAATGAATTGGCCTCAACTGCCCTGTGTGGCAGAGAATTCCACAGGTTCGCCACTCTCTGGGTGAAGAAGTTCCTCCTCATCTCTGTCCTAAATGGAAAGGTCCAGGCTCAGGCTGCCGAGCTAATGATCAGGCACTAAAATTAGCCTGCATGTCCCCAGGAATTGGCTGGCAGTTAAAGGAGAGGAGAAAATAAAAATCATGCCAGGGTTCCTGCTCCTGACTTACTATCAGGAACAACAGAAATTGGTTTGGTAGCGATATCATCCCATGACCAAGAAGCCTTAGCGCCCACCATTCCGTTCATGGACAGGCACTTCAGCGAAGTATCAAAGGACTACTAGCACCATGGAACTGTGCAAGAGTCACCAACCTCATGAGGGGGCACAATTAAAATGACATAGAATCTACAGCACAGAAATAGCTCAACTGGTCTATGGCGGTGTTTGTGCTCCACACGAACCTCCTCCCAACCCTCTTCATCTAACCCCATCAACATATCCTTCTATTCCTTTCTCTCTCCCTCATGTACCTATCTAGCTTCCCCTTAAATGCATCTATGCTATTCGTCTCAACTACTCCCTGTGGTAGCGAGTTCCACATTCTAACCACTCTCTGGGTAAAGAAATGTCTCCTGAATTCCCTTTTGGATTTATTGGGGACTATCTTATATTTATGGCCCCTACAAGTGGAAACATCTTCTCTACATTTACTCTATCAAACCCCTTCATAATATTAAAGACCTCTATTAGGTCACCCCCTCAGCCTCCTCTTTTCAGCGAAAAGAGCCCGAGACTGTTCAGTGTTCCCTGATAAGTATACCCCTCAGTTCTCATAATCCTTGTGAATCTTTTTTGCACTTTCTCCAGTGTCTCTATATCCTTTTCGAAGCTTTGACCACGCTCAATCAGCTCAGATGGACGGGTCATATTGTCCACATGCCCGATAAGAGACTCCCAAAACAAGCGCTCTACTCGGAGCTCCGGCACGGCAAGAGAGCCCCAGATGGGCAGAGGAAATGCTTCAAGGACACCCTCAAAGCCTCCTTGAAAAGGTGGAACATCCCCACCGACACCTGGGAATCCCTGGCCCAAGACTGCACAAAGTGGAGGAGAAGCATCCGGGAAGGCGCCGAACACCTCGAGTCTCTTCGCCGGGAGCAAGCGGAAGCCAAGCGTAGGCAGCGCACGTCAACCCAAGCACCGTCTGCCCCACCTGTGACAGAGACTGTAGGTCCCGCATTGGATTCATCAGTCACCTGAGAACTCATTTTTAATGTGGAAGCAAGTCATCCTCGGTTTCGAGGGACTGCCTAAGAGAGAGATCCTTTTCATAATAAGAACATAAGAAATAGGAGCAGGAGTAGGCCATTCGGCCCTTCGAGCCTGGATCATGGCTGATCTTCCACCTCAACCCCACCTCCCCGTACTATTCCCATAATATCCGAAAATCTATCGATCTCGGTCTTGAATATACTCAACGACTGAGCATTCACAGCCCTCTGGGGTAGCGTCAGGCCATTCAGGAGTGAAACCAGGAAGCACTTTTTCCACATAAAGGATAGTGGAAATCTGGAAGTCTTCCTCCCAAAAGGCTGTGCATGCTGGGTCAGTTGAAATTTTCAAGGACGAGATCGATGGATTTTTGTTAGGTAAGGATATGGATCAAAGGGGGTAAATACAGAAGAATATTAATGGCCAAGTTACGCAGCATCACCCGAGAACCAGGATCAAGTGCTGAACTGCGCAACTCATCTGAGATATCATTTAAAAAAAAGGATCCAAACTGAGTCTCATTCCACTGAATTACATACAGCCGCTTAACTTGTCAACCAGATAGGATCATAGGAATGTTCATAACCGAATAGACCATCGCAGCCCATCTGGCTGGTCCTGTACCTTCAGCACCAACAAGATAGTGGAGTGGACCCTAGAGCTAGCCTCCGAGAATAACACTGAATTAGACCAGAGTGCAGTTGTCCCCGACTTGCAGAGTGGGCAGGAAACTACCCTTCTCATTATACAGCATGACTAAATTTTTTTTTAAATCTTGTGTGAATCACCCTTGTGTTTGCTGACTTACATTGGCTCCCGGCTCACCAACGCCTCAAATATAAAATTCTCATCCTTGTGTTCAAATCCTTCCATGGCCTCGCCCCCCTCCCCATCTCTGTAATCTCCTCTAGCCTTACAACCCTGCGGAAACTCGGCGTTCCTCCAATTCTGGCCTCTTGTACATCACCCCCCACCCCAGCCCACCCCACTTCTTTCACACCACCATTGGCGGCCATGCCTTCAGCAGTCTAGGCTCTGGAATTCCCTCTAAACCTCTCTTTCATCCTTTAAAATGAGACTAGGTGGGATTGTGAGTTGTGAAGAGGCTTCAAGGCGATTTAGGCAAGTTGAGTGAGTGGGCAAATACATGGCAGATGCAGTATAACATGGATAAATGTGAAGTTATCCACTTCGGTAGGAAAAACAGAAAGGCAGAGTATTATTTAAATAGTGATCGATTGGAAAATGTTGATGTACAGAGGGACCTGGGTGTCCTTGTACACCAGTCACTGAAAGCAAACATGCAGTGCAGCAAGCAGTTAGGAAGGCAAATGGTATGTTTTTTTTTATTCATTGATGGGATGTGGGCATCGCTGGCTAGGCCTGCATTTAGTGCCCATCCCTAACTGCCCTTGAGAAGATGGCGGTGAGCCGCCTTCTTGAACCGCTGCAGTCCATATGGTGTAGGTACACCCACTATGCTGTTAGGAAGGGAGTTCCAGGATTTTGGCCCAGCGACAGTGAAGGAACGGCGATACAGGTCCAAGTCAGGATGGTGTGTGGCTTGGAGGGGAACTTGTAGGTGGTGATGTTCCCATGCGTCTGCTGCCCTTGTCCTTCTAAGTGGTAGAGGTCGCGGGTTTGGAAGGTGCTGTTGAAGGAGCTTTGGCGAGTTGCTGCAGTGCATCTTGTAGATGGTACACACTGCAGCCACAGTGCGCCGGTGGTGGAGGGAGTGAATGTTGAAGGTGGTGGATGGAGTGCCAATCAAGCGGGCTGCTTTATCCTGAATGGCGTCGAGCTTCTCGAGTGTTGTTGGAGCTGCACTCATCCAGGCAAGTGGAGAGTATTCCATCACACTCCTGACTTGTGCCTTGTAGATGGTGGAAAGGCTTTGGGGAGTCAGGTGGTGAGACACTCGCCGCAGAATTCCCAGCCTCTGGCCTGCTCTTGTAGCCACAGTATTTATATGGCTGGTCCAGTTCAGTTTCTGATCAATGGTAACCCCCAGGATGTTGATAGTGGGGGATTCAGTGATGGTAATGCCATTGAATGTCAAGGGGAGATGGTTAGAGTATCGCTTGTTGGAGATGGTCATTGCCTGGCACTTGTGTGGTGCGAATGTTACTTGCCACTGGTCAGCCTAAGTCTGAATGTTGTCCAGGTCTTCCTGCATGTTGGCCTTCATTGCAAGAGGATTTGAGTACAGGAGCAAGGATGTCTTACTACAGTTATACAGGGCCTTGGTGAGACCACACCTGGAGTACTGTGTGCAGTTTTGGTCTCCTTACCCAAGAAAGGATATACTTGCCATAGAGGGAGTGCAGCGAAGGTTCACCAGACTGTTTCCAGGGATGGCAGGACTGTCGTATGAGGAGAGATTGGGTTGACTAGGCCTGCATTCACTAGAGTTTAGAAGAATGAGGGGGGATCTCATTGAAACGTATAAAATTCTGACAGGGCTAGACAGACTGGATGCAGGGAGGATGTTTCCCCTGGCTGGGGGGGTCTAGATTGAGGGGTCACAGTCTCAGGATACGGGGTAGGACATTTAGGACTGAGATGAGGAGAAAATTCTCTACCACAGAAGGCTGTGGAGGCCAAGTCACTGAATATATTTAAGGAGATAGATAGATTTCTAGACACAAAAGGCATCAAGGGGTATGGGGAGAGAGCGGGAATATGGTATTGAGATAGAGGATCAGCCATGATCATATTGAATGGCGGAGTAGGCTCGAAGGGCCGAATGGCCGACTTCTGCTCCTATTTTTCTATGTTTCTATGACGCTCCTTAAAACTTACCTCTGATCAAGCTTTTTTGGTCACCAGCTCGGTGTCAAATATTTTTTTCTGAGAACACTCCTGTGAAGCACCTTGGGGTGTTTTGCTACGTTAAAGGCGCTATATAAATGCAAGTCAGTGCTGCTGAATGTCAACCATTCGAGATTAGGCAAATCAATGGTTAAATATGGTCGGAGAGTGTTAATAAATAAATATTTTTACAAACACCTTGGACCAGATTCTTACTCTAGATGTTCACCACACATTCAGGGTGTGAACTTACTGTTAGCCTACCTGCTTGGAGATTTTGTACGGTTCTTATGAATGAGAAAAAGACAGCAGGATATTAAATTATAAAAAAGCCCTTTGGGAGTCACGTTTGTTCTGTTTCTTCAATATCATTCGGAAGTGCATTAAAAGTCAAAAGAGCTTCCTTGATAGCTAAGCCACACAGATTGAGAAGGCTTCAGCTTTGACCTTCAGTATATATGGAATAAGCCACTGGAGTAAATAAGGAGAAACTGTTTCCTCTGGCGGGTGAGTCAGTAACCAGATAACACAGATTTAACATGATTGGCAAAAGAACCCGGCAGGGGGGGGGGGGGGAAGAGAAGGGGGGGGGGGGGGGCGGGGAAGAGATTTTTTAAAAGCAGCAAGTTATGATGATCTGGAACGTGCTGCCTGAAAGGGTGATGGAATAGTATGGAAATATTTGCAGTGCTATGGGAAAAGAGCAGGGTTGTGGGACTAATTGGATAGAATCACAGAATAGTACAGCACAGAAGGAGGCCATTCGGCCCATCGAGTCTGCGCCGGCTCCTTCGAAGAGCAATCCAGTTAGTCCCACTCCCCCGCTCTTTCCCTGTATCCCTGCAATTTTTTCTCCTTCCAGTATTTATCCAATTCCCTTTTGAAGGCGACTATTGAATCTGTATCCACCGCCCTATCAGGCAGCGCATTCCAAATCCTAACCACTCGTTGTGTAAGAAAGTTTTTCCTCATGTCGCCTCTGGTTCTTTTGCCAATCACCTTAAACCTGTGCCCTCTGGTTATTGATCCTTCAGCCATTGGAAATAGTTTCTCTTTATTTACTCCTTTCATGATTTCAAACACCTCTATCAAATCTCCTCTTAGCCTTCTCTGCTCCAAAGAGAACAACCCCAGTTTATCTAGTCTATCCACGTAAATGTAATCCCTCATCCCTGGAATCATTCCAGTAAATCGCTTCTGCACCCTCTCTAAAGCCTTCACGTCCTTCCTAAAGCACGGTGCCCAGAATTGGACACAATGCTCCAGCTGCGGCCAAACTAGTGTTTTATATAAGTTTAGCATAACTTCCTGGCTTTTGCATTCTATGCCAAGATAGCTCTTTCAGAGAGCCGGCACTAGCATGATGGGCCGAATGGCCTCCTTCTGCGCTGTATGTATGATTGTATATTAGCCAGTGCAGAAGTGGGGGTGCTACAATTAGCATCCTCTGGGTTGGGCAGCAGGGAGGCGAATGAACTAGGTTTCCCACAATACTGAGCTTGGCAGGGATGCCAATGGCATAGTGGTTAGCACTGTTGCCTCACAGCGCCAGGGACCCGGGTTCGAATCTGGCCTCGGGTGACTGTCTGTGTGGAGTTTGCACATTCTCCCCGTGTTTGCGTGGGTTTTCTCCGGGTGCTCCGGTTTCCTCCCACAGTCCAAAGATGTGCAGGTTAGGATGATTGGCTATGATAAATTGACCCTTAGTGTGGGGGATTAAATACGTGGGGTTACGGGGAATCGGGTGGGATATGTGTCGGTGCAGGCTCGATGGGCCGAAATGGCCTCTATCTGCATTGTGGGGTTTCTGTGATTCTGCCAACAGGCACTATTAAGCCTCATACATGAAGATGGTCCGTTGGGAAAGGCATCAGAGGGCAACTGCAGCAAACGGTCAAGAAAAGAGAGAATAAGCAAGATCAGTTCATCTCATGGCCTGTATCTGCTCATGAGCCACATTCTTTACAACATAAGAAATAGGAGCAGGAGTCGGCCATTTGGCCCTTCGAGCCTGCTCCGCCATTCAATAAGATCATGGCTGATCTTCTACCTCATCTCCACTTTCCTGCACTATCCCCATATCCCTGGATTCCCTTAATATTCAAAAATCTATCGATCTCTGTCTTGAATATACTCAACCACTGAGCCTCCACAGCCCTCTGGGGCAGAGAATTCCAAAGATTCACCACCCTCAGTGAAGAAATTTCTCCTCATCTCAGTCCCAAATGGCCGACCCCTTATTCTGAGACTGTGAGCCCCCTGGTTCGAGACTCCCCAGCCAGGGGGAAACATCCTCCCTGCATCTACCCTGTCGAGCCCTGTAAGAATTTTGTAAGTTTAGTGTACGTTTTGTATGTTTCAATAACACTGCTATACAGTGGGTTATTTTGAGCGTACCCTGAATTTAGTGGTTTCATGGCGACAGGGTAGAGGGTAGAACAACTATGCTTAGCCTATATTGACCGCAGCGGTAAATACAGCAAGGGAGTTATTTGCTGTGGTTAAAAAATTGTAGCAACTGAAGAAAATCCGGCAAAAAAATAAATCTGCAAAGCAGTCAAATAAGTTTTCCCGTTTGTGCATTTAAATTTTCACCACAGACGTATATTCACTGCAAACATCTCTCGGCAAAATTAATTTTACACAAACGTGGAAGCAGCTTTTGCGAGTGCACAAAGTATTCCTTGTACTAATATTTCTTGAGTTTAAAAAAAAAGGTAACACACCACCAACGCACACATTCAAAAAGTACCATGCCCTGTACCGCATCTCTCCGACGATTGTACTGCAGGTTCAAACAAAACCATACAAGTTTGTGCTCGGGTTTCCAGGACGACCATCCTTTTTCAGAAGGTCGTGGGGGTTCAAATCCCACTCCGGGGACTTGAGCACAAAATCTAGGCCGACACTCCCAGGGCAGTGCTGAGGGAGTGCTGCACTGTCGAAAGGTGCGGTCTTTCCGACGAGACGTTAAACCGAGACCTCGTCTGCCCTCTCGGGTGGATTTAATTCAGAGTCCATTTGTTATGTATTTTGTGTTCTCCTCCCACCTGTGGTGGCGCTGTCACAGGAGATAAATGGTTGGGTGTTCTCTGTTAAGTTTAGCTCTCTTTGTTCAGAACTTCCGTTCCTTCCAATAAAGCACTTCATGTTTGAATCTCTGAGTTCTGAGTCCTAAATTGTGTCTAGGTAGAAAGGTACAGACACAATACCATTCTTACATTTCTTATTTATAATCTTATTTGGAAAAATCTTCCTTTCAATGAGGTACAATTTGTGTATTTCAACAAAGGGGCAGAAAACTCAATCTTCAAAACACTTCTTACAGCCCAGTTAGCTTCAGAACTGCAGTGCACTTGTATTTATTACTTAGCATTTGCATAATGCATCTGTACATTGTAAATACAATTGCCTGTAATTATGGCATGCCAAGGTTGCAGTTCCTATATTTTGCTGTTGCATTCATGTTCAGTTCTAAATATAATACCAGGATCAGGAATCCAAGCGGGATTTCCCCCTCCCCAACACAAAGGCACAGAAACGAATTGCACCGCTCCAAATGCTGACTAATCCCGGGACACTAAGGTTTCCTGAGAGGTTCTGGTCCTGTGTGTCCCTGGCACCTCAGGCGCTGCTTTTGTCTACTGGGCTAAAGGTAGATCGAACATTTAATCTCTCATTGATCAAACATCTGTTACTTTCATGTTGTATTTATCCCCATTTCATTTATTGATTCCATAATCTATTCCCGATTATTCTTACAATAAACCCTGTATCCAGCTCCACAGGTAATAGAATTAGATTATATCATTGAATGTCGCTAACGAGTTGCAGATTTCACCCCGAATTCCATCAAATTGCTGCTTTTGCATAATTTCCCTTCCTCGCAGTTAACTAAGTGACGATTGTGATCCTGTCTCGGGGAAAGTGCGGTCTCTCCAAATGTGTCACTCGCTACCTGGTGGCCATGGCAGCAGCGGATCTACTGGTCGTCGTCATCGACCCGATATTGAGGCAGATTCTGATTCGTTATTATAGACAGTTTCATTTCATGCGGTATCCCATTCCCGTGTGGATTATCCATGCCGTCCTGCTTTATGCAACCACAGGCTGTTCTGTCTGGTTCACCGTCACTTCCACCTTTGATCGATTTATAGAATCATAGAATGGTTACAGCACGGAAGGCGGCCATTCGGCCCGCTGAGCCCGTGCCAGCTCTCTGCAAGAGCACTTCAGCTAGTCCCACTCCCCTCGCCCTTTCCCCGTAGGCCTGCAAATTTCTTTCCTTCAGGTACTTATCCAACTCCCTTTTGAAAGCCGTGATTGAATCTGCCTCTACCAAGGAAGTGCATTCCAGATCTTAACCACTCGCTGCGTAAAAAAGTTTTTCTTACGTCACCTTTGGTGCTTTTGCCAATCACCTTAAATCTGTGTCCTCTGGTTCTCGACCCTTCCGCCAATGGGAACAGTTTCTCTCTATCTACTCTGTCCAGACCCCTCATGATTTTGAACACCTCAATCAAATCTCCTCTCAATCAAGGGGAACAACCCCAGCTTCTCCAGTCTATCAACGTAACTGAAGTCCCTCATCCCTGGAACCATTCTCGTCAATCCTTTCTGCACCCTCTCCAAGGCCTTCACATCCTTCCTAAAGTGCGGTGCCCAGAATTGGACAAAATACTCCAGTTGGGGCCGAACCAGTGTTTTATACAGGTTCATCATAATTTCCACACTTTTGTACTCGATACCTCTATTCAAGCTTGAGGTCATCCAAAACTCTGCTGCGAGAGTCCTAACTCGCACCAAGTCCCGTTCACCCATCACCCCTGCGCTCGCTGACCTACATTGGGCCTCGATTTCAAAATTCTCTACCTTGTTTTCAAATGCCTCCATGGCCTCGCCCCTCCCCATCTCTGTAACCCGCCCCCCACCCCGCGAGATATCCGCGCTCCTCAAATTCTGGCCTCTTGAGCATCCCTGATTATAAATCGCTCCACCATTGGTGGCCGTGCCTTCTGTTGCCTGGGCCCCAAGCTCTGGAATTCCCTCCCTAAACCTCTCCGCCTCTCTTTCCTCCTTTAAGACGCTCCTTAAAATCTACCTCTCATCTGCCCTAATATATGTGGTTCGGTTTCAAATTTTGTCTGGTAACGCTCCCGTGAAGCACCTTAGGATGTTGTACTACGTTGAAGACGCTATATAAATACTAGCTTGTTGTTGATGTAAAAGATTCCGTGGCACTATTTCGAAGAAGAGCAGGGGAGTTCTGGCCAATATTTGCCTCTCAACCAACATCACTAACAACAAATTATCTGGTTCGCATTGCTGTTCATGGGATCTTGCTGTGTGTAAATTGCGCCACGTTCCCCACAACAGTGACTACACTTCAAAAGTACCTCATTGGCTGGAACGCACTTTGAGACGCCCGGAGGTCGTGAAAGGCGCTATAGAAATGCAAGTCCTTTCTTTGTGTGATGACCAATAAAACGCCACAACTATTATATTCAGAAATGTTCGCCTCCAGATCCCCATCGCCAAAAAAAACCACAAATAAAACCAACCCAATTTCCGACCCTCCAGAGTTCAGCATTGTTTTAGGAGAACCACACTGTTATATACAATCTGGTCAGAAGGGTTAATGTAAACAGTTTTGCTTGACAAAACACCACATTAAATGTGTGCGTGTGGCAGCACTCACTGGTGCCCTGGTTTAAGTACGCAGGTTTGATCCCCGCTCCCTCTCAATTGTGTGTGGGGAGACTAAGTGGAGGCACCACCACGCAAGACAGAGCAGGCGTTTTGCAACACAAGATTTGGGAAAACAGGAGGGAGCACCAGGCCACACACTCAGGCCAGCTCAAAACAAGCACCAGCAGAGGCCTAGGGGAACGTGTTCCAATACTAAAGAGAGGAGAAAGGAAGTCAGCCAGCAAGTCAAGCACACACCTTTATACCAGTGTGTCGTTTTAATTCAGACCAGCACCCGTCAGATGCCTGCGTTGTTAGATCAGTCTCCCTTAACCTGGCAGCAGACCCAGGAAAAAAAACGGGTTTACAAGTCTGCAGCCAAGGTAAGAGGCGGATTTAGCGGTGCAAAGGCAGGAGCTAGATCACAGGCGCTGGTTTCCCGCAATCCAAATTAAAACATGGCCAATATAAATGCAGCTCCATGTAGGGA
>NC_140996.1:225135004-225428127 GCF_052327205.1 Somniosus microcephalus | reverse complement strand
AATCCGGGATGCTCAAGAGTAACATTCCTGTTACTCCTCTCTCCCACCCACACCATCGCCTCACTCCTCTCCCCACACCCCCCCCTCACCTCTCCCTCACTCCTCCCCCCTCCCCCACCCCTCCTCCCCCACCCTCCCTCACTCCTCTCCCCCACTCCCCCTCGCCTCTCCCCCACCCTCGCCTCACTCCTCTCCTCCACTCCCCCCTCGCCTCTCCCCACTCCCTCACTCCCACTCCCTCGCTCGCCACTCCCCCCTCGCCTCTCCCCCACCCTCGCCTCGCTCCTCTCCCCCACCCTCGCCTCACTCCTCTCCCCCACTCCCCCCTCGCTCCTCTCCCCTCGCCTCTCCCCACCCTCGCCTCACTCCTCTCCCCCCTCGCCTCTCCCCCACCCTCGCCTCACTCCTCTCTCCCACTCCCACCCCAACCATCGCCTCACTCCTCTCCCCACTCCCCCCCTCGCCTCTCCCCCACTCCCCCCCACACTCGCCTCTCCCCACTCGCCTCTCCCCCACTCCCACCCTTCCCTCACTCCTCTCCCCCTCTCCCACCCTTCGCTCACTCCTCTCCCCCTCTCCCACCCTTCCCTCACTCCTCTCCCCCTCTCCCACCTTCCCTCACTCCTCTCCACCCCTTCCCTCACTCCTCTCTCCCACCCTTCCCTCACTCCTCTCCCCCACTCACCTCACTCCTCTCCCCACTCCCACCCTCCCCCTCACTCCTCTCCCCACTCCCACCCTCCCCTCACTCCTCTCCCCACTCCCACCCTCCCCCCACTCCTCTCCCCACTCCCACCCTCCCCCCACTCCTCTCCCCACTCCCACCCTCCCCTCACTCCTCTCTCTCTCCCCCACTCGCCTCACTCCTCACCCCCACTCGCCTCACTCCTCTCCCCCACTCCTCTCCCCCACTCCTCTCCCCACTCCCAGCCTCGCCTCACTCCTCTCCCCCACTCGCCTCACTCCCCTCCCCCACTCGCCTCACTCCCCTCCCTCACTCGCCTCACTCCTCTCCCCCACTCCCTCCCTCGCCTCACTCCTCTCCCCACTCCCCAGCCTCGCCTCACTCCTCTCCCCCACTCGCCTCACTCCCCTCCCCCACTCGCCTCACTCCCCTCCCCTCACACTCGCCTCACTCCTCTCCCCCACTCCCTCCCTCGCCTCACTCCTCTCCCCACTCCCTCCCTCGCCTCACTCCTCTCCCCCACTCGCCTCACTCCTCTCCCTCACTCCCTCGCCTCACTCCTCTCCCCACTGCCTCCGTCGCCTCACTCCTCTCCCCCACTCCACCCTCGCTCTCACTCCTCTCCCTCACTCCACCCTCGCCTCACTCCTCTCCCTCACTCCACCCTCGCCTCACTCCTCTCCCTCACTCCCCCCTCGCCTCACTCCTCTCCCCCACTCCACCCTCGCCTCACTCCTCTCCCTCACTCCACCCTCGCCTCACTCCTCTCCCTCACTCCACCCTCGCCTCACTCCTCTCCCCCCCTCCTCTCCCCCCCTCCTCTCCCCCCTCGCCTCACTCCTCTCGCCTCACTCCTCTCCCCCACTCCCCCCTCGCCTCACTCCTCTCCCCCCACTCCCCCCTCGCCTCACTCTTCTCCCCCCCTCGCCTCACTCCTCTCCCCCCTCGCCTCACTCCTCTCCCCCACTCCCCCCTCGCCTCACTCCTCTCCCCCACTCCCCCCTCGCCTCACTCCTCTCCCCCACTCCCCCCCTCGCCTCACTCCTCTCCCCCACTCGCCTCACTCCTCTCCCCCACTCCCCCACCTCGCCTCACTCCTCCCCCCACTCCCCCCTCGCCTCACTCCTCCCCCCACTCCCCCCTCGCCTCACTCCTCCCCCCACTCCCCCCTCGCCCCACTCCTCCCCCCACTCCCCCCTCGCCTCACTCCTCCCCCCTCCCGCCTCACTCCTCTCCCCCCTCCTCTCCCCCTTCCCCCCTCCTCTCCCCCTTCCCCCCTCGCCTCACTCCTCTCCCCCCTCCCCCCCTCCTCCTCCCCCCTTCGCCCCTCCTCTCCCCCTTCCCCCCTCACTCCTCTCCCCACTCCCCCCTCGCCTCACTCCCCCCTCGCCTCACTCTCCCCACTCCCCCCTCGCCTCACTCTCCCCACTCCCCCCTCGCCTCACTCCTCTCCCCACTCCCCCCTCGCCTCACTCCTCTCCCCACTCCCCCCTCGCCTCACTCCTCTCCCCACTCGCCTCACTCCTCTCCCCACTCCCCCCTCGCCTCACTCCTCTCCCCACTCCCCCTCGCCCTCACTCCTCTCCCCACTCGCCTCACTCCTCTCCCCACTCCCCCTCGCCTCACTCCTCTCCCCACTCCCCCCTCGCCTCACTCCTCTCCCCACTCCCCCTCCCTCGCCTCACTCCTCTCCCCACTCCCCCCACTCCCACCCTCCTCTCCCCCACTCCCACCCTCCTCTCCGTCACTCGCCTCACTCCTCTCCCCCACTCCCACCCCTCGCCTCACTCCCCTCCCCCCTCCCTCCCCCCACTCCCACCCTCCCCTCCCCCCACTCCCACCCTCCCCTCCCCCACTCCCACCCTCCCCTCACTCCCCTCCCCCACTCCCACCCTCCCCTCACTCCCCTCCCCCACTCCCACCCTCCCCTCACTCCCCCCCCTCCCCCCACTCCTCTCCCCCCCTCCCCCCCTCCCCCCACTCCCCCCCCCCCTCCCCCCACCCCACTCCCCCCCCCCCTCCCCCCACCCCCACTCCCCCCCTCCCCCCACCCCACTCCCCCCCTCCCCCCACCCCACTCCCCCCCTCCCCCCACTCCTCTCCCCCCCTCCCCCCCACTCCTCTCCCCCTCCCCCCACTCCTCTCCCCCACCCCCCACTCACTCTCCCCCACTCCCCCCCCACTCCCACCCTCCCCCCACTCCCACCCTCACTCCTCTCCCCCACTCCTCTCCCCCCCTCCTCTCCCCCACTCCCACCCTCCCCCCACTCCTCTCCCCCACTCCCACCCTCCCCCCTCCCTCTCCCCCACTCCCACCCTCACTCCTCTCCCCCACTCCCACCCTCACTCCTCTCCCCCACTCCCACCCTCACTCCTCTCCCCCACTCCCACCCCTCACTCCTCTCCCACCCTCACTCCTCTCCCCCCACTCCCACCCTCACTCCTCTCTCCCACCCTCACTCCTCTCCCCCACTCCCACCCTCACTCCTCTCCCCCACTCCCACCCTCACCCTCACTCCCCCCTCGCCTCACTCCTCTCCCCCCCTCGCCTCCCACCCTCCCCTCACTCCCACCCTCCCCTCACTTCCCTCCCCCACTCCCACCCTCCCCTCACTCCTCCCCTCGCCTCACTCCCCTCCCCCACTCCCACCCTCCCCTCCCCTCACTCCTCTCCCTCATTTTCACCCACTTATCACAACAACTTGCATTCATATAGCGCCTTTCACGTCGTTAAATATCCCAAGGCGTTTCACAGGAGCGGTTATAAAACATCTGATACCACAAAATTAATCAGATTTCACCCCCACCCCGCCACTTTATTTTCATGCTGCCCAGGACCTCGCCCTCTCCTCCATCTGTAAACCAGTCACTGGATAGTGATCAGGAGCAGAAACCCTGGCTTATTTCCCACTCGCTATCCCACATTTGCCAAGTTCGTTTTCGCACTCCTGTTCTCAGTTAACTCAACCAAAATCAATCATAAAACAGAATCTTAAGAAATCTTTTTCTGCATTACTTGGTTTCTGTGGAGCCGATGCACTACAGTAATTTGGCCCCAATCCCTCGGGTACCATTTTGTTTAGCGATGACCCAGGGCCCAAGTAAACTGCACAGTAATCACATTAATCATCAAGAGCAATATATTTGCTAAAACAAAGCCCAGAAAATAAGGTGATCCCTTTTTAAACTCCCAAATTCATAGTCTTATATTCGTGAAATATGGGCCATTTGAAACTGCTGGCTGGTGCAGTGCATTGTGATCGCAGCAACCCATCACACTGTAGTGGGGTAGGCCATGCGCTCAAGTTCTACATAAAGTTTCCGTCTTTCAGATGAGCCGTTAAACCAAGGCCCCGTCTGCCCTCTCAGACGGGTGTAAAAGATCCCATGGCACTATATCAAAGAGGAGCAGACGAGTTATCCCCGGTATCCTGGACAATATTGATCCCTCAACCAACATCACTAAAACAAAGTGACATGAATCAGTCATCCATGAAAGAAAGACTTATGAAATAATACTGAGCGGCCTATGGGTGGCGCTGTCCAGGGAGAGTATAAATACTCGGGCATGGGCCCAGCTTGCGCAGGGACATTCTTAACAGGAACTAGTGAAGGACACAACTAGACCTCCATGTTGTAAAACAGTTGATTAAAGCTTTGTTTAACGCTTAGACCAAGTGCCTAGTAGTTTTCTTACGTCACAGAGTATCTGGTCATTATCACATTGCTTGTGGGAGCTTGCTGTGAGCAATTTGGCCGCTGCATTTCTACAGTGACTACACTTCAAAAGTACTTCATTGGCTGTAAAGCGCTGAGGTTGTGAAAGGCGCTGTATAAATGCAAGTCTTTCTTTGGTTTTTTTCTTTTCAAATGCAGCCTTACCAATAAGCTTGAAGTGCAACGTAAAAAAAAGGCATTTTCTCCACAGCAAAGTGGTTAAAGAATCAAGGTCATTAACAGAAGCCTATCGGTCCTTAGTCAGGGAATGGAAGGCTCTACGGAAAGAAAAGACATTTAAAGAGGTGAAAAATAGTCATATAGATAAGGTCAAAAAGAAAGACTTGCATTTCTAGTGCCTTTCACTACCTCAGGACATCTCAAAGCGCTTTACAGCCAATAAAGTATTTTTGAAGTGTAGTCGCTGCTGTAATGTAGGAAACACGGCAGCCAATTTACACACAGCAAGCTCCCACAAACAGCAATGTGATAATGACCAGATAATTGCGCGTATTTTTAAAAAAAAACAACAAATGATGTTGGTTGGAGGATAAACATTGGCTAGAACACTGGGGGAAAACTCCCCTGCTCTTCCTCAATATAGTAGTGTCGTGGGTGGTTCAGTTGTTGGTCTGTGCTAAGCTAGCTGATCGCAGCAGGAACAAATATAAGGGCATTTCAACCACCCTCAAAAGGGGGTGAGGGCGGGGAGAAGAGAGAGGAAAGCACAACAACAACCTGCATTTATATAGCGCCTTTAACGTAGTAAAACGTCCCAAGGCGCTTCACAGGAGCGATTTCAAACAAAATTTGCCACAGAGGCGAGATTAGGACAGGCGACGAAAAGCTTGGTTAAAGAGGTAGGCTTTAAAGGAGCATCTTAAAGGAGGAAAGAGAGGTAGCGAGGTGGAGAGCTTGAAGGAGGAAATTCCGGAGTTTAGGGCCTCGGCAGCTGAAGGCACGGCCGCCAATGGCAGAGCGGGGAAAATTGGGGCTGCACAAGGGGCCAGAATTGGAGGGGAGCAAAGAGCACAGGGGGTTGTGGGGCTGGAGGAGGTTGCAAATAGAAGATGGGGCGAGGCCATGGAGGGATTTGAAAACAAGGATGAGAATTTTTCGAGGCGTTGCTGGACCAAGAATGTTCTCGCCTCATGATCACCAATAACTTGCATTTCGATAGCATGTTTAATGTAGAAAAATATATCCCAACCAGTTAATTTTGCTGAAAAGTCTGCTTTGCATGGATGCTGGGAAAGGACTAAACCAGGCTCTGCTACGATGTCCGCTTACCTCCCACCTCGTTTCAAATAATCTGCTGGCATTTACTGCTTTAAGCTTAGGCACAACAAAAATGGCCACTTGGCAAGGTAGGGTTGGCAGCACCTCTGCCACTCCCATTAAGGAATCATCAACCTTCAGGGAAAATTGGAAAGAAAATGAGGAAGAGAAGTATAAACAAATAGGCTAACTTTTATGATAGCAAAATACTGCGGATGCTGGAAATCCGAAATAACAACAGAAAATGCTGGAAAAACTCAGCAGGCCAGGCAATATCCGTGGAGAGAGAAACAGTCAACGTTTCAGGTTGAAACCCTTCGTCAGGACTGAAGACACACAGGAAATGAAACAGATTAAAAGGCCAGTTTGGGGGCTGGGGAATGGGGATGAAAGAACAAAAGAGAAGAGACATTAAGAGGTATTCAAAACGAGACGAGATGGTGATCGGACTAGTGGAGACAAAAGACGGCTCTAGATTAGTTGTGAAATGCGCTGGCAGAATGAATGGGAGACAGCTGCCATGTGGGAGGGAGAAAAAAAGGGGGGGAAGGGCCAAAACAAAGGTGTGGATAAAAAATATGTAAAAATGTAATAGGGGCCGAGGTTATGATCTGAAATTGTTGAACTCAATATTGAGTCCGGAAGGCTGTAAAGTGCCTAATCAGAAGATGAGGTGCTGTTCCTCGAGCTTACGCTGGGTTTCCGTGGAACAATGCAAGAGCCCGAGGACGGTGAGGTCCGAGTGGGAATGGGGCGGTGAATTAAAGTGACAGGCGACCGGAAGCTCGGGGCCACCCTTACAGACTGAACGGAGGTGTTCCGCAAAGCGGTCACCCAATCTGCGTTTGGTCTCCCCAATGTAGAGGAGACCACATCGTGAGCAGCGAATACAGTATACTAGATTGCAAGAAGTACAAGTAAATCGCTGTTTCACCTGGAAGGGGTGTTTATGGCCCTGGACAGTGGGAAGGGGGGAGGTAAAACGGCATGTGTTGCATCTCCTGCTAACTTTTATAGTCAACTAGGGATCGTGTAAAATGTAGCCAAGGCTTCTTCGGCAGCACCTCCCAAATCAGCGACCCCTTCCGCCTAGAAGGACAAGGGCAGCAGGCACATGGGAACACCACCACCTCCAAGTCACACACCATCCTCACTTAGAAGTATATCGCCGATCCTTCATCGTCGCTGGGTCAAAATCCTGGAACTCCCTCCCTAACAGCACTGTGGGAGCACCTTCACCACACGGACTGCGGCCGTTCAACAGGCAGCTCACCACCACTTTCTCAAGGACAATTAGGGATGGGCAATAAATGCTGGCCTTGCCAGCGATGCCCACATCCCATAAATGAATAAAAAAGAGATGGTATGGGACGGACATGAACTCAAGCAGGCTCTGACACAAACCAGAGCTCGTTGCTGACAATGCTATGAATAAAAAGGAAAATAAAGACATGTCATACATTTCCTGTCGGGATTATTCACACTCCAAGACCAAACCCTGCTTTAAATTAATCTTAGGGGAGATCTCAGAAGTTCAAACCGACAACAGACCAAACTCTTCATTTAATGATGGGTGATTTCCAAGCCCAACATTTAAGGCCACTTGCCAAACTGCAACTTTACATCTTAAAACCCGTATTTAATGCTCAAAAACCAGTTTTTAAGATTCCTAGGCATTTCTTTTTTTGGAGAAATAAATTTATCCCGTAAAATTTTTTTGTCTCAACTTTGGAGATAACCCCTTAATGAAGATGCCGAAGTCCACGCTGCGTGACACAGAGTGACGTGGTTTTTTTTCTGAACAAGCTGACAGCGAATTGTAAGCCAAGCCCAGGTTGCCTACTGTCAACAAGGGCAGACGTCGATGACGAAGTCCAACACCACCTTCAGTGTGCCAGTGCAGCCTTCGGTTGTCTGAGGAAGAGAGTGTTTGATAACCAGGACCTCAAACCCGGCACTAAGCTCATGGTCTACAGATCAGTAGTGATTCCCATCCTGCTGTATGCCCTGTTCCTGGGACTAGGGACAGGGTCAGTGGCAAGGCTTGGAAGCTAAGCAGAGCCAGGCCTGGTTAGTACCTGGAGGGGTGACCATCAGGGAAGACCAGGTGCAGGAGGTCACGGAAGGAGCCCCGAGGAGGGGCGGTTGCTGAGAAGGTCACGGAAGGAGGAGCGGCTGGTGAGCAGGCCCGGGCGTTGGGCTGAAGATTGTCGGAATGGTGGAAATGGAATGGCGGCGCGCACCGACGCAGCGGCTTTGCTTCTCCCAGTCATGGGAGCTTGCAAGATCACATTTCGTTGTTCATGTACTTGTGCAATGACAATAAAGTTGAATTATTATTATTATTACATAGAAGATAGGAGCAGGAGTAGGCCCTTCGAGCCTGCTCCGCCATTCAATGAGATCATGGCTGATCATCCAAATTCAGTACCCTGTCCCTGCCTTCTCCCCATATCCCTTTAGCCTCAAGAAATATATCCAACTCTTTCTTGAATATATTTAATGAACTGGCCTCCACCACCCTCTGTGGCAGAGAATTCCACAGGTTCACCACTCTCTGGGTGAAGAAATTCCTCCTCATTTCAGTCCTAAATGGCTTACCCCTTATCCTTAGACTATGACCCCTGGTTCTGGACTCCCCGGCCATCCGAAACATCCTTCCTGCATCTAGTCTGTCCAGACCTGACAGAATTTTATAGGTTTCGATGAGATCCCCTCTCAATCTTCTAAACTCCAATGAGTATAAGCCCAATCGACACAATCTCTCCTCATACGTCATTCCTGCCATCCCAGGTATCAGCCTGGTGAATCTTCGCTGCACTCCTTCCATGGCAAGAACGTCCTTCCTCAGGTAAGGTGACCAAAACTGCACACAATACTCAAGGTGCGGTCTCACCAAGGCCCTGTACAACTGTAGCAAGACATCCTTGTTCCTGTACTCGAACCCTCTTGCTACGAAGGCCAATATACCATTTGCCTTCTTAACCACCTGCTGCACCTACATGCTTACCTTCAGCGACTGGTGCACTATAACACCCAGGTCTCTTTGCACTTCCCCTTCTCCCAATCTATTGCCATTCAAATAATAATCTGCCTTCCTGTTTTTGTCACCAAAGTGGATAACCTCACATTTATCCACATTATAGTGCATTTGCCATGTTTCTGCCCAATCACCCAACCTGTCCAAATCGTACTGGAGTTTCACGACATCCTCCTCACAGCTTACCCTCCCACCCAGCTTTGTGTCATCTGCAAATTTGGAGATATTACATCCAATTCCCTCGTCCAGATCATTAATATATATTGTGAACAGCTGGGGTCCTAGGACCGATCCTTGCGGTACCCCACTAGTCACTGCCTGCCACTCGGAAAACGACCCGTTTATTCCAACTCTTTGCTTTCTGTCCGCCAACCAGTTCTCTATCCAAGTCAATACCTTGCCCCCAATCCCATGTGCCTTAATTTTGCACGCTAATCTCTTATGCGGGCCCTTATCGAAAGCCTTCTGAAAGTCCAAATACACCATATCCAATGGACCATGTACAGCAGGCACCTCAAAGCACTGGAGAGGTACCACCAACGTTGCCTCTGCAATATCCTGCAAATCTATTGGCAGGATAGGTGCACCAACGTCATTGTTCTCGCTCAGGCCAACATCCCCAGCATCGAAGCTCTGACCATGCTCGATCAGCTCCGATGGACGGGCCACATCGTCCGCATGCCCGATACGAGACTCCCAAAACAAGCGCTCTACTCGGAACTCCGACACGGCAGGAGAGCCCCAGGTGGGCAGAGGAAACACTTCAAGGACACCCTCAAAGCCTCCTTGAAAAAGTGCAACATCCCCTCCGACACCTGGGAATCCCTGGCCCAAGACTGCACAAAGTGGAGGAGCAGCATCCGGGAAGGCGTCGAACACCTCGAGTCTCTTCGCCGGGAGCAAGCGGAAGCCAAGCGCAAGCAGCGCACGTCAACCCAAGCACCCCACCCACCCGTTCAACCACCGTCTGCCCCACCTGTGACAGAGACTGTAGGTCCCGCATTGGACTCATCAGTCACCCGAGAACTCATTTTTAGTGTGGAAGCAAGTCATCCTCGGTTCCGAGGGACTGCCTAAGAAGATATATCGAAAGCACTTCCACCAAACCAGTACAAATTTAAGTTTGAGAACTCCGCAGTCCTAAACACTTCCAACAATTCAGGCAGTATCGTATATCAAAAAAACATCAAGGCTGAATAAATTGATTGGACACAGCTGATGCTATATATAATTACTATATATAATTCTCGGCAGGCTGGTTGATGTCTCTTATTTTTGGAGCAGTTAAATTGTACATATTCACATAGGGGATGAGATGTTAAACCGAGGTCCCGTCTGCCCTCTCAGGTGGACGTGAAAGATTATATATGGCATTATTTAGAAGTGCAGATGCGTTCTCCCCGGTGTCCTGGCCAAAATTTATCCCTCAACCAACATCACTAAGAACCGATTTTCTGGTCTTTAATCTCATTGTGGGAGCTTGCTGTGCACAGATGGGCTGATGTGTTTCCTACATTACAACAGTGACCACACTTCCAAAGTACTTCATTGGTTGTAAAGCGTTTTTGGACGCCCTGAGCTCGTGAAAGGCGCTGTAGAAACGCAAGTTCTTTCTTTCTTAAGAGGCAACCTTAGATTGCCTGCAGAGCAGGCTCGAGGGACCATATGGCCTACTCCTGCTCCCATTCCTTACGTTCTTAGATAATGGGGAAGAATAAACAAGGAATAACAACAGAAAAACGCTGGAAAAACTCAGCAGGCCCGGGCAGCATCCGTGGAGTGGGAAACAGAGTCAACGTTTCAGGTCGAAGACCTTTCGTCAGAACTGGGAAAAAGCAGGAAATGGAAAGCAGGTTTAGGGGCTGGGAAAAGGGGGAGGGTGGAATTTTTTGAGGATGTAACTGTTGGAATAGATAAGGGAGAACCAGTGGATGTGGTGTATTTGGACTTTCAGAAGGCTTTCGCTAAGGTTCCGCATAAGAGATTAGCGTGTAAAGTTAAGGCACATGGGATTGGCGGCAAGGTATTGACTTGGATAGAGAACTGGTTGGCAGACAGGAAGCAAAGAGTTGGAATAAACGGGTCCTTTTCCGAGTGGCAGGCAGTGACTAGTGGGGTACCGCAGAGATTGGTGCTAGTACCCCAGCTATTCATAATATATATAAATGATCTAGACGAGGGAACTAGATGTAATATCTCCAAGTTTGCAGACGACACAAAGCTGGGTGGGCGTGTGTGCTGTGAGGAGGATGCCGAGAAACTCCAGCATGATTTGGGTGATTGGGCAGAAGCATGGCAGATGCAGTATAATGTGGATAAATGCGAGGTTATCCATTTTGGTGGCAAAAACAGGAAGGCAGATTATTATCTGAACGGCAATAGATTGGGAGAAGGGGAAGTGCAACGAGACCTGGGTGTCCTTGTGCACCAGTCACTGAAGGTAAGCATGCAGGTGCAGCAGGCGGTTAAGAAGGCAAATGGTACGTTGGCCTTCGTAGCGAGAGGATTCGAGTACAGGAACAAAGATGTCTTGCTGCAGTTGTATGGGCCTTGGTGAGACCACATCTTGAGTATTGTGTGCAGTTTTGGTCGCCTTATCTGAGGATGTTCTTGCCATGGAGGGAGTGCAGCGAAGATTCACCAGACTGATACCTGGGATGGCAGGAATGACGTATGAGGAGAGATTGGGTCGATTGGGCTTATACTCGCTGGACTTTAGAAAAATGAGAGGGGATCTCATTGAAACTTATAAAATTCTAACAGGAGTAGACAGACTAGATGCAGGAAGGATGTTCCCGATGGCCGGGGAGTCCAGAACCAGGGGTCACAGTCTAAGGATAAGGGGTAAGCCATTTACGGCAGAGATGAGGAGAAATTTCTTCACCCAAAGAGTGGTGAACCTGTGGAATTCTCTACTACAGAAGGCAGTGGAGGCCAATTCATTAAATATATTCAAGAAGGAGTTGAATATATTTCTTAAGGCTAAAGGGATCAAGGGATATGGGGAGAAGGCAGGGACAGGGTATTGAGTTTAGATGATCAGCCATGATCTCATTGAATGGCGGAGCAGGCTCGAGGGGCCGAATGGCCTACTCCTGCTCCTATCTTCTATGCTGCTAGGGAAGGTCAGTGATAGGATAGAAAGCAGGAGAGATTAAGAGACATTGAGAGACATTAAGGAATATTCAAGGCAAGAGGAGGTGGTAATAAGCCAGGTTAAGGAACAAAGGATGGCTCTAGATGGGGTGTGAATTGCGCTGGCAGAATGAAGGACAGCTGAAGGGAGGGAAGAAAAAAAAGTGTGGATAAAAAAAAAGAAAATATATATATGTGATAGGGGCCTAGGTTATGATCTGAAATTGTTGAACTCTATGTTGAGTCCAGAGGGCTGTAGAGTGCCTAATCAAAAGATGAAGTGCTGTTCCTCGAGCTTACGCTGAGCTTCCGTGGAACAGTGCAAGGGTCCAGTCTGACTGAAAATTATTCTCTCCCCTCCCCACCTGGTGGTGCTGACTTTTGCTGAAAAGGGAAAGAAAGGGCGGAACAAAAGAACTTGCATTTCTATAGCACCTCATCACATCCTCAGGCTGTCCCAAAGTGCTTTAGAATCAATGGATTGCTTTCAAAGCGCAGTCACTATTGTTACGTTAGGCAAATGTGACAGACTATTTACACAGCGGCTAACTGGGACACAGTAAGGTCCCACAAACAGGCTCCCTCATTCTTCAAGTGGTGTTGTGGGATCTTTTGCCTCCACCTGAAGGTGCAGACGGGCTTTGGTCTGGTGTCTCGCTCCCTCCTCAGACGATGTGGTACTCTCTCAGTGCAACGCTGGGATGTCAGTCCAGATTGCGTGCTCGGATCCTGGAGTGAGGGTTGGGCCAGTGACCTTCTGGCTTGGAGGCAAGAGTGCTGCCACTGAGCGAAGCTGGCACTTCAATCAAATTTAGGGATGATATCAAGAAGTTTTCCCACACAGCATGTAATCGGTACATTGAATGGATTCCTGGATACAACAGTGGAGGCAACACTGGAATAATTTAACTAAATGCTGCAATGGGGTGAGGGTTTTAAGATGATACCAATGCTCTCCCATTTCCCACCCTCCATAAGCCTAAGCTCAGTCAAACCTCTGCTGCCCATATCATAGAAACATAGAAGATAGGAGCAGAAGTCGGCCATTCTGCCCCTCGAGTCTGTTCTGCCATTTAATGAAATCATGGCTGATCATCCAAATTCAGTACCCTGTCCCTGCTTTCTCCCCATATCCCTTGATCCCTTTAGCCTTAAGAAATATATCTAACTCCTTCTTGAATATATTTAATAAGTTGGCCTCAACTGCCTTGTGTGGTAGAGAATTCCACAGGTTCACCACTCTCTGGGTGAAGAAATTCCTCCTCATCTCAGTCCTAAATGGCTTACCCCTTATCCTTAGACTCATATATATCCCAACTCACACCGAGTCCCGTTCATCCATCACCCCTGTGCTCATGGACCTACTTTGGCACCCGGTCAAACAACGCCTTGATTTTAAAATTCCCATCCTCGTGTTCAAATTCCTCTACGGCCTCGCCCCTCCCCATCTCTGTAATCTCCTCCAGCCCTACAACCCTCCGAGAAATCAGCGTTCCTCCAAATCTGGCTGCTTGTGCATCCGTCACTTCCTTCGCCCCACCATCGGGGGCCGTGCTTCCAGCTGTCTAGGCCTTTAGCTCTGGGATGCAATAAGGGCACAGCAGTCATCATGGGTGACTTTAATCTACATATAGATTGGGCCAACCAAATTAGTAACAATACTGTGGAGGAGGAATTCCTGGAGTGTTTACGGGATGGTTTCCTGGACCAATATGTCAAGGAACCAACCAGAGATCAGGCCATCTTAGACTGGGTATTATTTAACGAGAAAGGATTAATTAGCAATCTTGTTGTACGAGGCCCCTTGGGTCGGAGCGATCATAATATGATTGAATTCTTCATCTTAATGGAGAATGAAGTAGTTGACTCAGAGACTAGGGTCCTCAATTTAAATTAAGGAAACTACGATGGTCTGAGGAGCGAGTTGGGTAGGATTGATTGGGGAATGGCACTCAAAGGGTTGACGGTGGATAGGCAATGGCAAACATTCAAAGACCGAATGGATGAGCTACAGAATTTGTTCATCTCAGTTTGGCATAAAAATAAAACAAAAAAGGTGACTCAACCGTGGCTAACAAGGGAAATTAGGGATAGCATAAGATCCAAGGAGAGGACATATAAATTGGCCAGAAAAAGCAATAATCCTGAGGATTGGGAACAGTTTAGGATTCAACAAAGGAGGACTAAGGGATTAATTAAGAAAGGGAAAATAGAATACGAGAGTAAGCTTGCAGGGAACATAAAAACTGACTGTAAAAGCTTTTATAGATATGTGAAGAGAAAAAGATTGGTGAAGTCAAGCGTAGGTCCCTTGCAGTCAGAATCAGGGGAATTTATAATGGGGAACAAAGAAATGGCAGACCAACGAAATACATATTTTGGTTCTGTCTTCACAAAGGAGGACACAAATAACCTCCCAGAGATGCCGGGGAACATAGGGTCTGATGAAAGGGTGGAACTGAAAGAAATCAGTATTTGTAGGGAAATGGTGTTAGGAAAATTGATGGGACTGAAGGCCGATAAATCCCCAGGGCCTGATAATCTACATCCCAGGGTACTTAAGGAAGTGGCCCTAGAAGTAGTAGATGCATTGCTGGTCATCTTCCAGAACTCGATAGACTCTGGAACAGTACCCATGGATTGGAGGGTAGCTAAGGTTACCCCACTATTCAAAAAAGGTGGTAGAGAAAAAGCGGGGAATTATAGACCGGTAAGCCTGACATCGGTAGTGGGGAAAATGCTAGAGTCCATTATAAAAGATGTAATAGCAGAGCACTTGGAAAGCAGTGACAGGATCGGACAAAGTCAACATGGATTTACAAAAGGTAAATCATGCTTGACTAATCTACTGGAATTTTTTGAGGATGTAACTGGTAAAATAGATAAGGGAGAACCAGTGGGTGTGGTGTATTTGGACTTTCAGAAGGCTTTCGATAAGGTCCCGCATAAGAGATTAGCGTGCAAAATTAAGGCACATGGGATTGGGGGCAAGGTATTGCCTTGGATAGAGAACTGGTTGGCGGACAGAAAGCAAAGAGTTGGAATAAACGGGTCATTTTCCGAGTGGCAGGCAGTGACTAGTGGGGTACTGCAAGGATTGGTCCTAGGGCCCCAGCTGTTCACAATATATATTAATGATCTGGACGAGGGAATTGGATGTAATATCTCCAAATTTGCAGATGACACAAAGCTGGGTGGGAGGGTATGCTGTGAGGAGGATGTCGTGAAACTCCAGTACGATATGGACAGGTTGGGTGATTGGGCCGAAACATGGCAAATGCACTATAATGTGCTATAATTCACCCAGAGAGTGGTGACTTTGGTGGCAAAAACAGGAAGGCAGATTATTATTTGAATGGCAATAGATTGGGAGAAGGGGAAGTGCAAAGAGACCTGGGTGTTCTTGTGCACCAGTCACTGAAGGTAAGCATGCAGGTGCAGCAGGCGGTTAAGAAGGCAAATGGTATGTTGGCCTTCGTAGCAAGAGGGTTCGAGTACAGGAACAAGGCTGTCTTGCTGCAGTTGTACAGGGCCTTGGTGAGACCGCATCTTGAGTATTGTGTGCAGTTTTGGTCGTCTTACCTGAGGAAGGACGTTCTTGCCATGGAAGGAGTGCAGCGAAGATTCACCAGGCTGATACCTGGGATGGCAGGAATGACGTATGAGGAGAGATTGTGTCGATTGGGCTTATACTCACTGGAGTTTAGAAGATTGAGAGGGGATCTCATCGAAACCTATAAAATTCTGTCAGGCCTGGACAGACTAGATGCAGGAAGGATGTTTCTGATGGCCGGGGAGTCCAGAACCAGGGGTCATAGTCTAAGGATAAGGGGTAAGCCATTTAGGACTGAAATGAGGAGGAATTTCTTCACCCAGAGAGTGGTGAACCTGTGGAATTCTCTACCACAGAGGGCGGTGGAGGCCAGTTCATTAAATATATTCAAGACGGAGTTGGATATATTTCTTAAGGCTAAAGGGATCAAGGGATATGGGGAGAAGGCAGGGACAGGGTACTGAATTTGGATGATCAGCCATGATCACATTGAATGGCGGAGCAGGCTCGAAGGGCCGAATGGCCTACTCCTGCTCCTATCTTCTATGTTTTATGTTTCTATGTTCTATGTTTCAAACTCTCCACCTTTCTCTCCTCCTTAAAATCGACCGCGTCACCTGTCCTTTTGTCGTCTCCTTTGGCTTGCTGTCAGTTTTTTGTCTGAAGTGCATTGGGACGTTTTACTACATTAAAGGCGCTGTATTGATGTGGTTTCTGGATGGGTGAATTAAGGTGGGCCAAATAGTTTTACTGATCTGTAATTATTTTGTGATTTTCCATTTATATACGTGTCTCATCACATCCTCAGGACATCCTACAGCGCTTCACAACTAATAAATTTCTCTTGAAGTGCAATCACTCTTACGTAGGCAAACATAGCAGCCAATTTACACACATCAAGGTCCCACAAAAAACAAATGAGATAAATGACCTACAAAATCTGTTTTTGGTGGTTGTTAAGGGATGAATTTTAGCCAGGACACCGGTGAATGTCATGAGATCTTTTAACGCCCATCGCCAGAACAGGCGGTTGGGACCTTGGCACTTCCGACAAAGCGGCACTTCCTCAGTATTGCACTGAAGTATCAGTCTAGGTTATGTGCTCAAGCCGGTAACGGGTCTATGAAGTCACAATCTTCTGACTCAGGAGGCGGGAGTGCAACGGACTGAGCCAAGCCTACACTTGATGCATTCAGCAGGCTCAGAGACCAGTAAAGTGTGCGAAAGATGCTCCATGATTGACTGGGCCCCCACTTGAGCAGGGAAGCAAAGGGTGACACCAGCCCCTGAAGCCTTACCCAAACATGAATCAGCACCATCGGGAAGGGGAAAAGAGAAAAAGGGAGAAGAAACATAGGAGCAGGAGTAGGCCATTCGGCCCTTCGAGCCTGCTCTGCCATCCAATATGATCGTGGCTGATCCTCTATCTCAATACCATATTCCCGCTCTCTCTCCATACCCCTTGACGCCTTTTGTGTCTAGAAATCTATCTATCTCCTTCTTAAATATATTCAGTGACTTGGCCTCCACAGCCTTCTGTGGTAGAGAATTCCACAGGTTCACCACCCTCCGAGTGAAGAAATTTCTCCTCATCTCAGTCCTAAATGTCCTACCCCGTATCCTGAGACTGTGACTCCTCGTTCTAGACCCCCCCAGCCAGGGGAAACATCCTCCCTGCATCCAGTCTGTCTAGCCCTATCAGAATTTTATACGCAAGAAACATGGAGATCAAAATGGAATTGGAATTATAATAGAAGTTACACACAACACAAAAGAATAGTTACATATTTTCACTAACTGTTTGGAGTCCCCGCGATGAACAGCAATCAACTTTAACGAAATGCAGGTGCAATACAACGCAAATGAGTGTTCAATGAAAATCCAGTGCAATTTACGTCAAATAATCATTAAACTTCAAATTCCAATGTTGTAACCTTCACCACAAGTTAAAAGCAAGTATATTTCTCCCGGTTCTAATGTGAGCTGTGGCTAAACCGAGAAATTCATTTCATTCACACAAAAATGTTTTTCCCAGAATGGATTCCAATAATCTATTTCCAAATCAATTCACGCGTTATATCTTGGGTCTTTAGCAAGGCAAATGAAGAGTTTATGCTGAATCCCAAGAGGCGGCTTTGCTCTGGTTATTAAACCTCACGCCTGACCAGGCACTGCGAGAGTATTCTTTCCCCGCACTCCTCAGCTTAGGAAGCCCAAGTTATTACTGAAGCAATACCAATACATTTATATTGCAATTTAGGTCAGCTAGGCTGAGCTGTCAATCAAAGTTCCAATTATGGGCAATAAGTCAGTGGCAGCAATAGCCTTCCAGTTACTTCTAGTTTAATGCTCCTCCCGTCGCAGGGCGACACCAGGCCCCTGAAGCTTTACCCTAGCATGAATCAACACCATCAGGAAGGGTGAAAGAGAAAAAGGGCAGAAGAAATGTGGAGATCAAAATGGAATTGTAATTCTAATTATCATAGAATCATAGAATAGTACAGCACAGAGGGACACCATTCGGCCCATCGAGTCTGCGCCGGCTCTTTCGAAGAGCAATCCAGTTAGTCCCACTCCCCCCGCTCTTTCCCCATATCCCTGCAATTTTTTCTCCTTCAAGTATTTATCCAATTCCCTTTTGAAGGCGACTATTGAATCTGTACCCACCGCCCTGTCAGGCAGTGCATTCCAAATCCTAACCACTCGCTGCGTAAAAAAGTCTTTCCCTCATGTCGCCTCTGGTTCTTTTGCCAATCACCTTAAATCTGTGCCCTAGCTGAAGTGCTCTTGCAGAGAGCCGGCACGGGCTCGACGGGTCGAATGGCCTCTTTCTGTGCTGTAACCGTTCTATGATTCTGTGATGATTCTCTGGTTATCGACCCTTCAGCCATTGGAAAGTGTTTCTCTTTATTTCCTCTATCTAAACCCTTCATGATTTCAAACACCTCGATCAAATCTCCGCTTAGCCTTCTCTGCGCCAAGGAGGATAGAATTATCACAGAAGTTACACACAACACACAGGAAAAAATTACAATTCTTCACTAACTGATGTCCCCACTGGGCTGAACAGCAACTAACGTTAACGCCACAATCTTGAGGAAGTGAAATCGCGAGACGTCAGCGTGTACCTTCTTTTAGATTTTCCCTCCCCGCAGCAGACAACAATCCATGGAGGCAAGTTGCTTCTACTTCTGGCCTCTGTTGCTCTCGCCCTGGCTGCGGTGCCCGAGTCAAGACACCCGGTTCTCCCTCCTGCCTTCCGTTTGTTTTGGAGCAGAGAAAAGGAACGAGTGCCAGGCTTTAAACTCCTCTGTTTTCCAAATGCTACGGCCGAGACTGGATCCACTCCAAGGAAATGGGGAGGTTGCAAACATGTGTCTTGGCTCTCCGCAGAAGAATGTATGGATTTCTCACCACTGTGCTATATGTTATTCTGGTTACGCCCAAACCACCTCAACACCATCGTAATTAAAATAGCTTGGGGCCATCGCATTCTGCTTGCTGCTCATCAAACATTTTAAATCATGACAGTAGATTATCTAACTACACTCACCCAGGGAAATAGCGATTGGTACAGAGACATAATACAGATAAAATGCCTTGAAAATAATTTCAATTGACAAAAAATGCTGGCTCTGAAATGGACTGAGGATTTAGCTAAGATAAGAACGAACTCACATTTTTAGTGTCTTTCATGCCTTCGGGCCATCCAATGCACTTTATCTTTACAGCCAATGAATTACTTTTGAAGTGTGGTCACTTTGTTTTGTAGCCAAACACAGCAGCCAATTTGTGCACAGCAAGCTCCCAGAAACAGCAACGAGGTGAATGACCAGATAACTTTTGGTAGTGTTCGTTCGGACATCGGACCTCTTCTCTTCCCTCTCTAAAATAGCTGCGCTGGTTAATGTACTGCCAAGAATGGAACGTAACCGCTCAAACCAGGAGGTGCCTTAGGTACAACCACAGTCAGGGTGATGAGGGAGGGAACATGGATGAGTGATGTGAAAACAGGATTGTGGGAAGGGTGTGGTAAACCAGCCATGGTTCTGTACCTTGACCGATATCCAGTGACCCTTCGAGATCTCGGCGCTCCACCAATTCTGGCCTCTTGAGCACCCGCGATTTCAATAGCTCCACCATTGGTGGCCGTGCCGTCTGTTGCCTGGGCCCCAAGCTCTGGAATTCCCTCCCTAAACCTCTCCGCCTCGCTACCTCTCTTTCCTCCTTTAAAACGCTCCTTAAAACCTACCGCTTCGGCCAAGCTTTTGGTCACCTGCCCTAATATTTCCTTATGTGGCTCGGTGTTCATTTGATAACGCTCCTCTGAAGCGTCTTGGGATGTTTTACTACGTTAAAGGTGCTATATAAATACAAGTTGTTGTTGTTGACCCCTTCCTGCCAAGTGGGCAAATGTGGATATTGGATGAAGACAGAACCAGACTGAGCTGTGAAGCTCTTCTCCTTTTCCGCCCACGCCACCCTCTCTCATATGATCAAATAGCCTGCCAACATTTGAGATTCAATTCAATTCAATTCAATTCAATTCAATTCAAATCGCTTTATTGGCATGACAAGTTACATCTTATGTTGCCAAAGCATTGGAAAACATTCATGTTTGTTCACAAAAATACAGATCTATCCATACAGTGTATAAACAGATATATCCCTGAGTGTATAAATATACTTTCATATAATTTATATATACTCTTATCTTATCTTTAGTGGTTGTCCCTCTGTTTATGGCAAGCTGTAACATAGTGTGCCGCTAGTGTTATGCAACTTCTCTCTTCCCCTAGTAGGTATGGGAGTTTTTGGTCGTCATTCAATTTTCTGAATTCCGGGCATATTTTTGTAAATTTTGGGTAGAAATTCTCCCTTATGCCCTGATATTTTCTACAAGCTGTGAGGAAGTGCATCTCTGTCTCCACCATTCCCTGACTGCAGTGAGAGCATATCCTGTCCTCCCTTGGTAGCCGGGTCTGTCTGTGTCTACCTTTCAAGCTCAAGAAATGAAGAATGACCAATTAGGCGAGATACTGCTGGTCAACTAGAAACCATAGAATGTTGCCCAGCATGAGTTCAGTGCTTTCAGGGTGGGAGTGGGAAGATTAATCGGTTTCAAGAGAAACACCGAATTACAAAGAATAAATTGCACTCCGTGATAATTGTTAAAACGAATTCAAACATCAAGGCTTATTCACATTGGAGACAAGAGTAAAAGGTGATACCATGATCTTTTGAAGTGCTGAAAAATAAACACACACACACACCCATACAGGTTCAGGCTGAGAAAAAGCGAATTAGATCATGAACAAACAGGTCAATAAATCAGCCTGGCTCAGCGATTGCCTGCTATGCCTATTTCAGACAGGAATGGCAGGAATGTGGCACAGACGGGCAATGTCAGTTTTACAGCACCGTTAAAGCCCACGGAGACAGAATTTCAGACTCGGAGGAATGCCGGTGGGTCCCTCTCCCACTGTCGTTCTGAAGGGAGCGGTGCGCAGAAGTAACCGCCATGTGTAATTTCCAGCGAGGATCACTCGCTAGTGATTGGAAGCAGGAATCCTGGCTATCCCATCTCCTGCTTCATCCAGGAAGACCAAACAACAACAACTTATATTTATATAGCGCCTTTAACGTAATAAAATGTCCCAAGGCGCTTCACAGGAGTGTTATCAAAAAAGAAATATCAAAATTTGGCACCGAGCCATGTAAGATGATGTTAGGGCAAGTGACAAAAGCTTGGTCCAAGAGGTAGGTTTTAAGGAGCGTCTTAAAGGAAGAAAGGGAAGTGGAGAGGCGGAGAGATTTAGGGAGGGAATTCCAAAGCTTAGGACCTAGGCACGACCGCCAATGGTGAGCGAGTAAAATCGGGGATGTTCAAAAAGGTCAGAATAGGTGGAGCGCACAGGTCTAGGGGGATTACAGGGCTGGAAGAGATTACAGAGATAGGAGGGGATGAGGCCATGGAGGGATTTGAAAACAAGGATGAGAATTTTTTTTTTAAAATCGAGGTGTTGCTTAACTGGGAGCCAATGTAGGTCAGCGAGCACAGTGGAGATGGGTGAGCGGGACTTGGTGCGAGTTAGCACACGGGCGGCAGAGCTTATGGAAGGTAGAACTAGGGAGGTCGGCCAGGGGTGCTTGGAATAGCCAAATGTATGGCTCAGTACTACACCAGGTAGCACATTTAAGACTAATACAATAGCAAAATACTGCGAATGCTGGAAATCTGAAATAACAACAGAAAGTGATGGAAACACGCAGCAGGTCAGGCAGCATCGACGAGAGGAGAAACTGCACCTGAACTTTCTATTAGGCACTTTACAGCCTTCTGGACTTAACATCGAGTTCAACAATTTCTCACACCTGGCAGCTATCTCTCGTCCTGCCACACCTAATCTCAGCCTATTACCATCTCGTCTAGCTCTTTTGTTTCTTTCACTTCTTTTGTCCGATCGCAGCCCTGCCTTCGATCTGTTTTCTTTTCTTTCCAGTTTTGAAGAAGGGCTCGACCCGAAACGTCAACTCAAATTTCTCTCCACGGATGTTGCCTGACCTGCTGAGTTTTTCCAGCATTTTCTGTTGTAATTTCAGACTATAAATTGGCCCCTGTATTTCTTAATTTGTTTTCTCGTTCCCTCACATGGTAGCTGTTAATGTTGCTGCCATCATCATCCACACCTCATCTCGAGCCATCTTTTGTTTCTTAACCTGTCCCATCTCCTTTTGCCTTGCACCATCATCCCTTTTGTCAGTCAATCTCTCCTGCCTTCCATCCTATCACAGACCTTCCCTTTGTTCTTTCCTCCCCTCCTCCCTGCCCCTGCTTAAAAAAATCTCTCCTCCCCGAACCTTTTCTAGTTCTGACGAAGGGTTCGACCCGAAACGTTGGTTCAGTTTCTCCTCTCCTCGAAGCTGCCTGACCTGCTGAGCGATTCCAGCACTTTGTTGGTATTTAAGACTAAGACAGACAACCGCACGGGGAAGCTGCTCTCACTTACTCTAAAAAGAAACTGTACATAATGGTACATTATGTTTGCCCACAAAACAGTGACTGCGCTTTAAAAGTAATTCCTTGGTCATGAAGTACTCTGGCACATCCTAAAACCATATGGTGCTTTATAAATGCAAGCTCTTTTTTCCCCCTTTCTCGTACATCCCATGGTTAGCACAGATTGCTGTAGCTCGCTCACAAAGGGCTACCGGCATATTCACATGAGGAGTTGTGGGCTGCAAGCAGGGGAACATAGGAACAGGAGTCGGCCTTTTAGCCCCTCGAGCCTGTGCCGCCATTCAATGAGATCATGGCTGATCTGTGACCTAACTCCATCTACCCGCCTTTGGCCCATATCCCTTTGGTTAGCAAAAATCTATCAATCTCAGAATTAAAATTAATTGATCCAGCATCAATTGCCGATTGGGAAAGAGAGTTCCAAACTTCTACCACCCTTTGCGTGTAGAAGTGTTTCCTAATTTCACGAAAGCTATGCAGTGCACGTTTTTAAGTGAGAAATGAAACTGGTCAGTGTGGAGACAGAAAACCAACAACTATCTTGGTTCTCTAAATAGCAAGCAGCTGCAGCACGAAAACTGGCCAACAGACCTTTTAAAAAAGGACAGAGTCATCCTGAATAAAAATATAAAATCGGAGATAACTAATTTCTAAAACCTGCAAAGGTTTCTTTTTCCACTTCACTTTTCTCATCACATCTCCCTAATTTTTCCACTTCACTTTTCTCACCACATCGCCCTAAGGCCCCCTCACGGTTCCACTCTCACGCTCCAGTAACTCCACGAAGTGGCCATTCTTCAGGTTTGAGCTCAACAATGAGCGGAACCAGGCGATGCAACCACAGGGAGCTACACGCCCAATCCTGTCTTCACCCGATGTCGACACACATGAAACCTCCAGTAAAGGTCGCTGTCGAGCAAAACAAGAACAGGAATCTTGGCTGACACTCCAGTGCAGTGCTGAGGGAGTGCTGCACCGTCGGAGGTGCCGTCTTTCGGATGAGATGTTAAACCGAGGCCCCGTCTGCCCTCTCAGGTAGACGTAAAAGATCCCACGGCCACTATTTCGAAGAGATGGGGAGTTCTCCCCGTGACCTGACCAATACTTATCCCACTACCACCATCGCTTTAAAAAAAATAAACAGATTATCACATTGCTGTTTGTGGAAGCTTGCTGTGCACAGATTGGTTGCTGCATTTCCTACATTACAACAGTGACTACAGTTCAAAAGTACTTCATTGGCTGTAAAACGCTTTGCGACATCATGAGGTCATGAAAGCCGTGGTATAAATGAGTATTTGTTTCTTTACTGTAAAATCTCCTCAGCTACCCTAGTGACTCAAGTCGATGGCCAGTGTGTAATTAAATTATATTAAACCAGCAAAGTTCCATTATGATTTGGCATTTTCCAGCAACTTTTTGTTCCCATGCCCAGCACAAAGGAGCACTCCCACAGCAAGCCCACGCTTCCTGATTTGAAGCTTGAGTTTATACGCAGAGTAATCCAAGACACAGCATGCCCCAGGTGAACAATAAACATGTTTGCCATCAATATGTACACTGGAGACAGTAATCCCAGACATCTCTGATTGAGGAATAAACACTGACAGTGTATCTCAGGCTACGACTGCTAAACAATTCTGGTTCAAGAAGAAACAAGATCAGCAGAAGCAAACGTAAAGAGATAAGCCACAGTACTCCCCCCTTAGCTGACAGAATCTGTTATAAAACAGGGTGTCTTAAAGTTCCCATAAATTTCGGAAGAACACTCTGAATTTGAACTGCCACCCTCTCTGCCAAATTTATACGTGAAATTGAATATTCATAGTCAGAGGGAGAAATTCAGTATCGCCCCGTTTGGGGCGCGATTATCGGCCGTGCGCAAAGTTTAGCACCTGGCGCTAATTATCACCTCCGACTGCAAACTTGGCTTCTATCGCCCCTGGAGGTGATTGGAGCGCTAAATCAGGTGCTACACACCTGTCTTAAGGCGCTAAGGCCGAGGAGCGAGGCGCTACCTCAGAGCGCTGGCGAAGCTCATGTGATGTCAGTCAGCAATGGAACACAGACACACTGGAGCCGGCCAGTTCTTAAAGGGGAGGGTCGATCTTGCTCTCCATCCACACCCTGCTCATTGCAGCCTTGAATCTCGGTCTGGAGAGACCTGTACATCAAATCTGCTGGAAAGAACAATGGAGAGGCCCAGGGAAAGAGCTGAGTGCAGCCCCCTCAGTCTCTTCTAAATCGATGCAAGGAAGGTCAAATCAAAATGAACCTGCAAAGTGCTGCTCAGTACCCAAAACTCCTTCACACAGCGTTGAATCTCTCCAGAAGTCTCTCTCTCTCTCTCAGAATGCAAAAATGTCACCGACAAAAAAAAGGCAGGAAGCGGTCGACTTTAAATAGTCCCTTCCCGACTGCAAAACGTTCCCCTGATCCCGTCATTGCTAACGGCAGGCGGAAAGGCAGGGGGCGCCACATGCTCGACTGACGTCACGATCTGCGGACGCAGGAGATCGTGGCGGTAGTTTTTAGTGCCGCCGCAAAATGTCTGGTCAATTTCGCGAGCGGCGCAAAAATCGCCGTGCCCAGGCGCTAGTTGCTTTGCACCCCATTAGCACCCTCGGCACTAACGGGAGGCGAAAAGCAACCGAATTTTTCCCCCATAGAGTCATAACGGCACAGAAGGAGGCCATTCGGCCTATCGAGTCCATGCCGGCTCTCTGTAGAGCAATCCAGTCAGTCCCATTCCCCCGCTCTATCCCCGTAGCCCTGTAAGTTTATTTCCCTCAAGTGCCTATCCAGTCTCCCCTTGAAAACATTGAGTGTCTCCACTTCCACCACTTTCGTCGGCAGCGAGTTCCAGGTCCTCACCACATGCTGCATAAAAAAGTTTTTCCTCACGTCCCCCCTGTATCTCTTGCCCAAAACCTTAAATCTGTGTCCCCTAGTCCTTGTACCATCAACTAGTGGGAGCAGCCTTTCCCCGTCTAGCCTATCCAAACCCCTCATAATCTTGTACACCTCGATCAAATCACCCCTCAACTTCCTTTGCTCTAATGAAAATAAATCCAGCTTCTCCAACCTGTCCTTGTAGCTAAGATCCCCCATCCCCGGAACCATTCTGGTAAATCTCCTCTGCACCCTCTCAAGGGCTTTCACATCCTTCCTAAAGTGTGGTGACCAGAACTGGACACAATACTCCAGCTGTGGCCTAACTAGCGCTTTATAAAGGTTCAGCATAACTTCTCTACTTTTGTACTCAATACCTCTATTTATAAAGCCCAAGCTCCCATATGCTTTGCTAACCACTCTCTCAATATGTCCTGCCACCTTCAGGGACCTATGCACATTAACTCCCAGGTCCCTCTGTCCCTGCACACTCTTTAAAACTGTGCCATTAAGTGTGTAAGTGTATATTGCCTCTCCCTGTTCCTTCTGCCAAAATGCATCACCCCACACTTCTCTGTATTAAATTCCATCTGACACTTGTCTGCCCATTCTGCTAGCCTTTCTATGTCCTGTTGGTATCATCCTCACTGTTCGCCACACCCCCAAGTTTGGTGTCATTGGCAAATTTAGACATTCTACTCTGTATTCCAATATCCAGGTCATTTATTTATATATATATGTATATATCTCAAGAAAAACAGTAGCCCCAGCACTGACCCTTGGGGAACACCACTGTCTACCACCCTCCAGTCTGAAAAACAGCCATTTACCACAACTCGCTGTTTTCTGTCCTTAAGCCAATTCCCTATCTAAGCTGCCACTGACCCACCTATTCCACCCACCCACTGTCTATGTGGAGTTTGCACATTCTCCCCGTGTTTGCGTGGGTTTCCTCCGGGTGCTCCGGTTTCCTCCCACAGTCCAAAGATGTGCGGGTTAGGTTGATTGGCCATGATAAAAAAATTGGCCCTTAGTGTTGGGGGGGATTAAATACGTGGGGTTACGGGGATAGGGATTGGGTGGGATGGCTGTCGGTGTAGGGACCGGGTGCTAGGGTTTGGATGATCAGCCATGATCTCGTTGAATGGCGGAGCAGGCTCGAAGGGCCGAATGGCCTACTCCTGCTCCTATCTTCTGTGTTTCTATGAGCCTCAATTTTGTTAACCAGCCTTCTATGTGGTACTTTGTCAAACACCTTCCTAAAATCCATGTAGACAACATCCATTGCATTCCCTTCATCAATCCTCCCTGTTACTTCATCAAAAAATTCAATTACATTAGTCAAATATGATCTGCCTTTTACAAATCCGTTTTGGCTCAACTTAATTAGCTTAAACCTCTCCAAGTGCCTTGATTATTGTTTCTAAAACTTTACCCACCACTAATGTTAAACTGACCGGCCCGTAGTTACTAGGATTGTCCTTACACCCTTTCTTGAACAATGGTGTCACATTTACCACTTTCCAATCCTCAGGCACCTCCACCGCATCTAGGGAAGATTGGAAAATTATAGCAAGCCCTTCCGCTATCTCCTTCCCCCAATTCCCTTAGCAACCTGGGATGCAAGCCATCTGGACCATCCTCCAGTCTGAAAAACAGCCATTTACCACAACTCGCTGTTTTCTGTCCATAAACCAATTCTTAATCAAAGCTGCCACTGACCCACCTATTCCATGAGCCTCAGTTTTGTTAACCAGCCTTCTATGTGGTACTTTGTCAAACGCCTTCACGAAATGCTCACTTGCCATAGCTTGTTGGCTGCTTGAGGAAGCAGAGATTCGCGCAAGAAATCGCGACACAGGACCCCAATTATTTCTCTTTTTTTAAAATTCATTCACGGGATATGGGCGTCGCTGGCAAAGCCAACATTTATTGCCTATCCCTAATTGCCCTCGAGAAGGTGGTGGTGGTGAGGCGTCTTCTTGACAACTGAGTGACTTGCTAGGCCATTTCAGAGGGCAGTTAAGAGTAAACCACATTGTTGTGGGTCTGGAGTCACATATAGGCCAGGCCGGGTAAGGACGGCAGATTTCCTTAGGACATTCGCGAACCAGATGTTTTTTTTTAATGACAATCCGACAGATTCATAGTCACCAGTACTGATACGAGCTTTTTATTCAAAAGTTATTTAATTAACAATTTAAATTCCCCAGCTGCTGTGGTGAGATTTGAACTTATGTCTCCAGATCATTAGTCCAAGCCTCTGGATTACTAGTCCAGTAACATAACCACTATATCCCCTGCTCTTTGGTTTGAAGTCTGAATTGGAAGATTAATAAGAGAGGTAATCTGCCCTGTAAAACTCTGCCAACCAAAACCACAGCCAAATAGGTTTCCTGCTTATGACGTTTATACTTGTGAATCAAAGTAACTCTGATATAGACTGATCGCCCGACCAGCACAGATAATGGAAGTCCCGCGATATTCATTAAGACCAAACATTAGTCAAGTCATTCATCACCTCCGACAGCACTTCCAAAAAGGAAGAGACACATTTTCAACTTGTCATAACACAGCGAAGCTATGAAATCTCAAAGAAATATTAAAAATAGAGTCTGCTTTGATTCAAAACAAGGCAGATCTCCAGATACATCAAAGATATTTCAAAAATGAATTGGCTTTATGTACTTGAAAAGGAAAAACATTGCAGGGTTATAGGGAAAGAGCGGGGGAGTGGGACTAATTGGATAGCTCTTTTTAAAAAGCTGGCACAGGCACGATGGGCCGAATAGCCTCCTTCTGTGCTGTATGATTCTAATGATTCCAAATTTAGTTACTGGTCTGTGCAGTGTTCCCAAATCTCATGCAGGAAGCCAATTGGAGCACTACAAGTGGTTTGATAAAAACGAACTCGCTATTCTGCTCATGTGCGCTGTCCTGCGGCTCCAGGCGGGCAGTGCGTGTAATCAGCTGAGGATGGGATCCTTCTCAGCCTCGATCTGGCCCCCCCAGTGACCACCCCCCTCCCCTGGTCAAATAGACTGACTTCAATCACTTAGCCAACGCCTGCAGAACCATGAGCCTCGCTACTCCCATCGTGTCAATCGCAGATAAGGCCATCTCTCACCACTTCCTCGTATCGCTCTCCACCCACATCCCCCTTCCCCAACCCGCCCCTCGCCAACCCTACTTCCTTCTGTGTCCGCCCCTGGAAAAAAACTCTCACAACTACACTTACAAAATCCCAACTGTCCAGCCTTTGGCCCCCCGTTCAAGACATTTCTGAGGCTACCGATCTGCTCAACCACACCCTCACCACCACCTTTGCTGCCCTAGTCCCTATTAAAACAATTACTCTCCCTCACCTTGGTCGTTCCCCCTGGTACGGCCCTCATCTTTGCTCCCTTAAGTCCAAGGGACGCAGACTTGAACGGATATGGCGGACAACTGGTTTAGCTATTCACCGCCAGATCTGGCTGGACCACAAAGTATTATCGGGCCCCGCTCTCGTCGGCCAAAACTGTTCACTATTCCAGAACCATTCGCGAATGCAAAGATAAACCCCGGCTTCTATTCTCCACTGCTAACCGTCTTCTTAAAAACCTCTTCAGTCTCCTCCATCCTCACCTCCGACAAGTGTGAGGAGCTCATGGACTTCTTTGTCTCGAAGACTGAGACCATCCGTTAAGCTGCCTCTGCCACTTCCCTTCTTTCCCCTAGCCCACCGGGCCAAACTTCCTCTAAGGTTCCCCCCCTGCCCTAGCCCTGAACTCACATCTTTCTCCAATTTCTCTCCGATCTCCCCTCATGACCTCTCCGCACTCATCTTGTCCACAAGACCCACTTCCTGTTCCCGCGACCCTCTTCCCACCAAACTGCTGACCATCTAACTTCCTTTCCTGGCTTCCATGTTACCTGACATTGTTAATGATTCTCTCTCCTCAGGTACTTCCCCCTCTCCCTCAAATCTGCCATCATCACCCCTCTCCTCAAAAAATCAACCCTTGACCCCTCCTTCCTTGCAAACTACCGCCCCATCTCCAACCTCCCTTTCCTCTCCCAATTCCTTGAACGTGTTGTCGCCTCCCAAATCCGTGCCCATCTTTCCCGCAATTCCACGTTTGAATCCCTCCAATCAGGTTTCCGCCCTTGCCACAGTACCGAAACGGCTCTCAAAGTCACAAATGACATCCTTTGTGACTGTGACAAAGGTAAACTATCCCTCCTCGTCCTTCTTGACTTGTCTGTAGCCTTTGACACGGTTGACCACTCCATCCTTCTCCAACGTCGTCCAGCTGGGTGCGACTGCACTCGCCTGGTTCCATTCTTATCTATCTAATCGTAACCAGAGAATCACCTGCAACGGTTTCTCTTTCCGGTCTTGCATCGTTACCTCTGGTGTCCCCCAAGGATCTATCCTTGGCCCCCTCCTATTTCTCATCTACATGTTGCCCCTTGACGACATCATCCGAAAACACAGCGTCAGTTTCCACATGTACGCAGACGACACCCAGCTCTACCTCACCACCACTTCTCTTGACCCCTCCACGGTCTCTAAATGGTCAGACTGCTTGTCCGACATCCAGTTCTGGATGAGCATAAATTTTCTCCAATTAAATATTGGGAAGACTGAAGCCATTGTTTTTGGTCTCCGCCACAAACTCTGTTCCCGAGCCAAATCTCTCCATCCCTCTCCCTAACATCTGTCTGAGGCAGAACCACACTGTTCGCAACCTTGGTGTCATATTAGACCCTGAAATGAGCTTCCGACGACATATCCGCAGCATAACTAAGACCGCCTACTTCCACCTCCATAACATCGCCCGTCTCCGCCCTTGCCTCAGCTCATCCGCTGTTAAAATCCTCATTCATGTCTTTGTTACCTCTAGACTCGATTATCCCAACACACTCCTGGCTGGCCTCCCACATTCCACTCTACGTAAACTTGAGGTGATCCAAAACTCGGCTGCCCCGTGTCCTAACTCACACCAAGTCCTGTTCACTCATCACCCCTGTGCTCGCTGACCTACTTTGGCTCCCGGTTAAGCAACGCCTCGATTTCAAAAATCTCATCCTTATTTTCAAATCCCTCCATAGCCTCGCCCCTCCTTATCTCTGTAATCTCCTTCAGCCCCACAACCACACCCCCACCCCCGAGATATATGCGCTCCTCTAATTCGTCCCTCTTGAGCATCCCTGATTATAATCACTCAACCATTGGTGGCCGTGCCTTCTGTTGCCTGGGCCCTAAGCTCTGGAATTCCCTGCCTAAACCTCTCCACCTCTCTCTCCTCCTTTAAGACGCTCCTTAAAACCTACCTCTTAGACCAAGCTTTTGGTCAGCTGCCCACGTTTCTCCTTATGTGGCTTGGTGTCAAATTTTTTTGTTTTATAATACACCTGTGCAGCGCCTTGGGACGTTTTACTACGTTAAAGGCACTATATAAAGACAAGTTGTTGTTGTTGTCAGCCACTTGAGTGGAGATAAAAATAACTGCTCGTCACTTGTTACATGAAAGAATCTGGCTACCAAGACCCACTGGCTGACGGGATTGCAACAGAGCACGCACGCACTGCGCACGGTGAAGACCGACCAAAGCACACAAGGCAGTGTACAACCGCTGTGGGAATCCAACTGTGTCTCCGAGATTTTTGCATGCCTTCAGGCCTCTGCAGGCGAGCCCCAAGAATCTGATTCTTCCCCTCTCCGCCTACCAGGACAAATGTCTGAGAGAGAAAAACTGCAGCATATATTGAGTTATCCAGGGGCGAGCGCTTAAAACTTGAAGCACTCCCCTGCAGAGTTCATTTCACCTTCCAGGCGACGAGTGAAAATTCTCTCCGAGCTGCAGGCCCCAATTTCCTATAACGGGAGGTTTGTGCTGCTCTAGCAGTTGTAATGGCCCAGAAATTCGGGTCTCCACGGGTGAGTACGCACGGGGTACTCACCCGTAGGCCCAATGGAAGTGCCTGCATGCACGGGAAACCGGCACTTCCGTTCCCCTGAGCGAAGGGGTTCAGAGGTCGAACGCGTGCGCAGGAGAGTCGAACTTCGTTTTTTTTTTGCAGGTTTTCCCGGGAGGGTAAGTCTCCAGAAGTTAGACATGCAAGGCCTGCTTTTTACAAGGTAAGTGGTGAATTAATTCAAATTAAAACATTTTTTCCACAGGTTTATTATTTTTAAATACTTTAAAGAAAGGTAAGTTTATTTTTAGCCCCGTTAGAAAATAAAACAGAATATCGAACTAACTGTGCCCCTGGGATACGCAAGCACTGCGCCCTGGCAGCTGGACCTGGCCCTGGATCGGAATTCCACGGGGGCCCACAGTACAACGGCCGGCACGCAAGGCAAGTGCAGGTCGGGGGCTTACACCCGCGGGAAGCCCCCAACCCGAATTTCTGGGCCAATGTGTAGACTTTGCAAAGGGTCAGTGACTTCCCAGCTTCACCTGAAATCGCTGTGAGCAGGAATAGTTAACCATCAAATGACAGCGTAATCTTTATGACTCAAGAAGATGGTTGATGTAATCAACTATTCATGATTTTAGGAGTCTTGCTGGAATACTAACACAGCAAAAAAAAAGAAAATTCATTACCACATTCTGGAAGTGCACTTGAGTGGAAAGGATTTTAGTCTCTCATCGGTCTGAGAGATAGAATTTTTATTTCTACCATACATCCACCCAACTGCCATTCACAGATGATTTATGGTCAGTTTGATGGGATTGCACACAAACTACTTATAAAAAGGAATAAAAACTGAAAATGCTGGAAACACTCAGCAGGTCAGGCAGCATCTGTGGAGAGAGAAACAGAGTTAACGTTTCAGGTCGATGACCCTTCGTCAGAACTGTTCTGATGAAGGGTCATCAACCTGAAACGTTAACTCCTGTTTCTCTCTCCACAGATGCTGCCTGACCTGCTGAGCGTTTCCAGCATTTTCAGTTTTTATTTCAGATGTCCAGCATCCGCAGTATTTTTTTTTTTTTTTTTTTAAATAAAAGGAGTTTATTTTTCTTCCACGTTTTCACCCCTCCCTCCTCCTCATAGAACCACTGAGGGGTGAAACTGGTCTTGGGCCAAAACAGGCGACAGTGCATGGGCAACCCCTTCCGCACTCCGCCCCATTTACTTTTCCATTGACCGCAGTCAGTCCGGCGGAATGTAAAACAGGCAAGGGCCTGTTTTGCACTAACATATAAAACGCACAGAGTTGTTACGATCTGGAATGCGCTGCCTGAAAGGAAGCAGATTCAATCGTAACTTTCAAATGGGAATTAGATAAATGCAGGGGAGTTCTCCCGGGTGTCCTGGCCAATATTTATCCCTCAATCAACATCACAAACAGATTATCTGGTCATTATCAAATTGCTGTTTGTGGGAGCTTGCTGTGTGTAAATTGGCTGCCGCGTTTCCCACATTACAACAGCGACTACACTTCAAAAAGTACTTCATTGGCTGTAAAGCGCTTTGGGATATCGGAGGTCATGGCAGGCGCTATATAAATGCAAGTCGTTCTTTCTAGTTAGAGCACAGGGACAGAGGGCCTGTGAATACTTTGAAATACCACGGCGTGCTCACTCGGCCATGCTCCTCGCATGCAAAAAGCTTCTCACGCCGACTTTTTTTTTAAACAAACACTTATGAAAGTTGTACTCTGGCAGCTCCCCTGATGGTTCAGTGCGTAAGGCCACCACAATGCAGATCAAGCAGCTCTCACCTTCTATCCTCGCTCTGCGCCACGCTAACTAATCCCGCTACAATAGGCTCCAGCGGCCCGGAGGTACAGAGGGAAAAATTCAAAATAGTTAGGCAATGTTTCCACTCCTGAATGCTATCCAGGGCAAACAGCAAGGGAGTGGGAACACACAGCTGCAGCGTTGTCAGTACGCCCACATTCAAAGTAGCAGGTCCAGAGAGTAGCAGGAGCACATTTCACCCACCCAAATTTTAAAAATATTGTACGTGTATATTACACATCCACCCCTACAGTTGGCAGATTGTTAGCACTAGGGGAATATTAGCATTTTCACTGTACAACAAATTCAGTCCGTGGCACTCGCCCTGGGAGACGCTGTATATTTTACTGACAATCTGGTCCAGACTGAGTTGCTGAGAACATTATCCCCGGACTGCAGAAAGGAATAGTTGGCATGACTGCTCTCAATCAGTCGCTTAAAAAAAAAGACAGAAAGGGGGCACCATTTTCCAGGGCTTGAAACTTCTGTGGAATAATTGTTCTTTGTTGCAAAAGTTAATCAAAACAGAATGATTTAAATTTGGTAATCGTGCTTCGAAGTCAGAACAGGACACAAAGCAGCAATTTAGGTCGTCAGCTGTGGCTCAGTGGGTAACACACTCGCCCGAGTCAGAAGGCTGTGAGTTCAAAGTCCCACTTGAGAAACTTGAACACATAATCTAGGCTGACACTCCAGTGCGGTACTGAGGGAGTGCTGCACTGTCGGAGGTGCCGTCTATTGGATGAGACATTAAACCGAGGCCCCGTCTGCCCTTTCAGGTGGGCGTAAAAGATCCCATGGCCACTATTTCGAAGAGGAGCAGGGGAGTTCTCCCCGGTGTCCTGGCCAATATTTATCCCTCACTCAACAATCACCACAAACGCTGCTGTTTGCGGGAGCTTGCTGTGCACAAACTGGCTGCCGCATTTCAACAGCGATTACATTGCAGAAGTACTTATTGGCTGTAAAGTGCTTTGGGACATCATGAGGTCGTGAAAGGCGCTCTATAAATGCAAGCTCTTTTTTCTTTCTTTAGCTGAAATACCTTAAATGACAGAATTATTTACAATATATGCCAGAGCAGTCGTGTTGATTTTTTAACGCATTGTACAATTCCACAATTTTTCCAGGCTATTTTAATGTATAAAAACGACATACAAAACATAGCAACGGATGCACATTCTGCACCTGCTAACTTTGCTAACACCTACGTTAATTTGTGTGTAGACTGAAAAAAATGCATAGCCATTGACGTAAGAAAACTACTAGGCACTTGGTCGAAGTATTAAACAAAGCTTTAATCAACTGTTTTTCAACATGGAGGTCTAGTTGTGTCCTTCACTAGTTCCTGTTAAAGAATGTCCTGAGCAAGCTGGGCCCATGCCCGAGTATTTATACTCTCCCTGGACAGCGCCACCAGCAGGCCGCCCAGTATTATTTCATAAGTCATTGTCACATGAATGACAAGATTCATGTCAGCCATAGCACGAGCTGGAGTGTTACAATCAGCCTTGGAAGTCCTGGGTTACAGAGGGTGAGAAAGAGTCAGTCAGAAAAAGTCCCATTTTGACTGCGATCCAGCGAACTCTTTTGGAACGAGCAAGTGCGTGGAAACAGGACCAGAATAGGCTTTGAAGTCCAACTGGCTTTCCCAGATATCAAGGAAGGACAGACCAGGCTCAGCCAGGATGCCCTCCATAAAGGAAAGAAAGACTTGCATTTCTATAGCGCCTTTCACAACCTGAGGACATCTCAAAGCGCTTTACAGCCAATGAAGTACTTATGAAGTGTAGTCACTGTTGTAATGTAGGAAACGCGGCAGCCAATTTGTGCACAGCAAGCTCCCACAAACAGCAATGTGATAATGACCAGATCATTTGTGTTTGTGATGTTGATTGAGAGATAAATACTGGCTGGGACACCGGGGGAGAACTCCCCTGCTCTTCTTCGGAATAGTGCCGTGGGATCTTTTACGTCCACCTGAGAGAGCAGATGGGGTCTCGGTTTAACATCTCATCCGAAAGACGGCACCTCCGACAGTGCAGCACTCCCTCAGCACTGCACTGGAGTGTCGGCCTAGATTTTTGTGCTCAAGTCTCTGGAGTGGGACTTGATAAATAGGCATGCGTTATATCCCATAGGTCTCGATTCTGCAGTGACACAAAGCAGTAATGACGCAAGCATACTCAGGACCAGAATGAAACATGCTTTATGCAAAATTTTGCAGTAAAACTCCACAAATATTTCAGGTTTTTAAAAAAAAAGCCACGCAGAAGAAATAAATCTGATTCACACAGCAATTTGCAAACTTTCAACATCCACTCAACACGTAATTCTCCTACATTTATTTACAGGCAGAAGGATATAAAATTGATGTGAGGCAAAGGATCAGTGAGTCAACATTTGGAGCCAGCACTTTGCTCTTTGTTGCCCACTGTGGCAGTCTCGACCCCAGCCAAACACGCTTCAAAGGATTAGTTGAAGCATCGCCTGATAGAATCATAGAAATCAAAAGCATAGGAGGAGGCCATTCGGTCCACCGTGTCTGTGCCGGCTGAAAAAGAGCTATCCAGCCTAATCCCACTCTCCAGCTCTTGGTCCGTAGCCCTGCAGGTTACGGCACTTCAAGTGCACATCCAAGTGCTTTTTAAATGCGATGAGGGTTCCTGCCTCTACCACCCTTTCAGGCTGTGAGTTCCAGACCCCCACCACCCTCTGGGCAATGTTCCCTCTAACTTTTTTGTACTGAGCGGGCCACGAACTCCTTTGAGTGCGGCCTTTTTGCCCGTGGGCAAATTTCACACCGACAACAGCAACCACTTAAAAGCATATATACAGTAATGCGATATTGCCACTGCACCGTCTCAAATCATGAGACAATCAGACAAGGTTCTATACAAGTTTAACATAACTTTACTGCTTTTGAATTCTATTCCTCTAGAAATGAGCCCCAGTGCTTTATTTGCACGTTTATGGCTTTTTTAACCTGTGTTGCTACTTTTAATAGAAACATAGAAGATAGGAGCAGGAGTAGGCCATTCGGCCCTTCGAGCCCGCTCCGCCATTCAATGAGATCATGGCTGATCATCCAAATTCAGTACCCTGTCCCTGTCTTCTCCCCATATCACTTGATCCCTTTAGCCTCAAGAAATATATCTAACTCTTTCTTGAATATATTTAATGAACTGGCCTCCACCGCCCTCTGTGGCAGAGAATTCCACAGGTTCACCACTCTCTGGGTGAAGAAATTCCTCCTCATTTCAGTCCTAAATGGCTTACCCCTTATCCTTAGACGATGACCCCTGGTTCTGGACTCCCCGACCATCAGGAACATCCTTCCTGCATCTAGTCTGTCCAGACCTGACAGAATTTTATAGGTTTCGATGAGATCCCCTCTCAATCTTCTAAACTCCAGTGAGTATAAGCCCAATCGACACAATCTCTCCTCATACGTCATTCCTGCCATCCCAGGTATCAGTCTGGTGAATCTTCGCTGCACTCCCTCCATGGCAAGAACGTCCTTCCTCAGGTAAGGCGACCAAAACTGCACACAATACTCAAGGTGCGGTCTCACCAAGGCCCTGTACAACTGTAGCAAGACATCCTTGTTCCTGTACTCGAACCCTCTTGCTACGAAGGCCAGCATACCATTTGCCTTCTTAACCACCTGCTGCACCTGCATGCTTACCATCAGCGACTGGTGCACAATAACACCCAGGTCTCTTTGCAATTCCCCTTCTCCCAATCTATTGCCATTCAAATAATAATCTGCCTTCCTGTTTTTGCCACCAAAGTGGATAACCTCACATTTATCCACATTATAGTGCATTTGCCATGTTTCTGCCCAATCACCCAACCTGTCCAAATTGTACTGGAGTTTCACGACATCCTCCTCACAGCACACACGCCCACCCAGCTTTGTGTCGTCTGCAAATTTGGAGATATTACATCCAATTCCCTCGTCCAGATCATTAATATATATTGTGAACAGCTGGGGTCCTAGGACCGATCCTTGCGGTACCCCACTAGTCACTGCCTGCCACTCGGAAAACAACCCGTTTATTCCAACTCTTTGCTTTCTGTCCGCCAACCAGTTCTCTATCCAAGTCAATACCTTGCCCCCAATCCCATGTGCCTTAATTTGGCATGCTAATCTCTTATGTGGGACCTTATCGAAAGCTTTCTGAAAGTCCAAATACACCACATCCACTGGTTCTCCCTTATCTATTTTACCAGTTACATCCTCAAAAAATTCCAGTAGATTAGTCAAGCACGATTTACCTTTTGTAAATCCATGTTGACTTTGTCCGATCCTGTCACTGCTTACCAAGTGCTCTGCTATTACATCTTTTATAATAGACTCTAGCATTTTCCCCACTACCGATGTCAGGCTTACTGGTCTATAATTCCCCGCTTTTTCCCCACCACCTTTTTTTGAATAGTGGGGTAACATTAGCTACCCTCCAATCCATGATTTGTGAATCTATACCCTTAGATCCCTTTGCACCTCTGCCCCATTTATTTTCCAAGGAGTAGGTAGCCTCCTTATTCCTCCTACCAAAATGCACCATCTCACACTTATCTATATGGAAATTCATTTGTCATTTACATGTCCATTCTGCAAGTTTGTTTATGGTAAAATTAACATCACTTTCCCGTTTCTTTTCCGGCTTTAAAAATGTTTCCAAATTTTAAAAAAAACTCATTTTTGTTTCTGACAAAGGCAACCTGTTGCCGCCAGGTGGTTTGAATTCTTCAGACAGGTGCGTTAATTGGGTTGGTCTGTAGAAAGTGAGGTGCCTGGACATTTCAAAAAATATAAACCTGGTGCCAGAATTCTGATTTTCAAAAGTAAGCTTCAATTTTCCCCACTTTTTGTTAAGATTTTTATGAACTTTCATCAGCAACGAGACTAAAACCATAAATCCACCCCTGGTGCAATATTGGATTTATTAAAAAGTAGCAAATAAAATAAGTTAAACTTGTGTTAATCACTCTTCTTCCTTCTGCTAAAATGTTTCCTTGCATCACCTAATGAATGAAAGCCTGATCTTACAAACCCAGTAGGATCATTTTATTTTAAAAAGCGGATTCACGTACAGCTCAAAATTCGCACAAACTCATTTCTCATTTCCTCTCCTAAAACACGTCACTGCCATCTGACAGACAGCAACAAAGTTCCTCCTTACTCACCTGTTGCGGGTAAAACTAGGCGACTCACTCACCTGTAAGATGAGGTACGCGTGTGGTTATCTACCGCTCTCTCCCACCGATTTTTAAACCTTTGTCCAGCCCCGTAGCGGTGGCTGGCTGCACTGAGCTGGCCCCGCTCAGAAACGACTGGCCCCGCGGGGAGCGCGGAGTTTGCGTATCACAGGCCCCCCCTGGAACCGTGGCGCCAAAGGAGGAGGGAGGGAGACGCTGCCCTCATCACCGTGGCAACCGGCTGAGCGCGGCTTCTCTCCAGCTTCTGCCTGCGGCTCCTGGCACTTCCCAGAGGCCGACACACAACAACCAAGCCCCTCACCCACCCCCTCATGACGTGGCCGCTGCCCCAACCCTTTTGTTACTTTCCAATTGTGATCGGCTCCGAGGTGGCAAGACCCGCAAACGACTCTGTCTGCATTCCGGGCCATTGTGTATTGGGCCTCTCCCCCACGCCAGCTGTCCGGCAGTCCAGTTCTCTGCGCGGCATTTAATACGAAGTGTACGCAAGCTAAGCACAAAAGGCATCAAGGGGTATGGGGAGAGAGCGGGAATATGGTATTGACCGCGCTCAATCAGCTCTGATGGATGGGTCACATTGTCCGCATGCCCGATACGAGATTCCCAAAACAAGCGCTCTACTCGGAACTCCGACACAGCAAGAGAGCCCCAGGTGGGCAGAGGAAACGCTTCAAGGACACCTTCAAAGCCTCCTTGAAAAAGTGTAACATCCCCACCGACACCTGGGAATCCATGGCCCAAGATCGCACAAAGTGGAAGAGAAGCATCCGGGAAGGCGCCAAACACATCGAGTCTCTTCGCCGGGAGCAAGCGGAAGCCAAGCGCAGGCAGCGCACGTCAACCCAAGCACCCCACCCACCCGCCCCTTCAACCACCGTCTGCCCCACCTGTGACAGAGACTGTAGGTCCCGCATTGGACTCATCAGTCACCTGAGAACTCATTTTTAATGTGGAAGCAAGTCATCCTCGGTTCCGAGGGACTGCCTAAGAAGAGAAGGTGTTGAGATAGAGGATCAGCCATGATCATATTGAATGGCGGAGCAGGCTCGAAGGGCCAAATGGCCGACTCCTGCTCCTATTTTCTTTCTATGCGCGGCCATGCACCTTAGGTGGAAAAAAAAGTTCTCCAAAACTCCCCCTCGAATCCTTCTACCAATTACTTTAAATCTGAGCGCCCTGGTTATTGACCTCTCTGCTAAGAGAAATAGGTCCTTCCTATCCACTCTATGTGGGCCTCTGAATTTCATATACCTCAATGAAGTCTCCCCTCAGCCTGCTGGTAGAGCTGGTTAACAGTAATATGTAACTTAGCCATGCAGACGAGAAGATGCTTGGATTAGGGAAGAGAAAAAAAGAATCAGCTAGAATTCCCACTCCTGATCACCGTGTAGAGACTCTTGCTGGGAAAATCAGTGTGCGAGGTCAGGGTCAGGTTTAGCTGTGATGCTCTCCGTGCCGAATAGGCTGCCAACAATCACTGTCCAGGCTCACACCAGGTAACTACAGAAGAGGAATGCCAGTCGATCCATCTTAGCTCACCCAACCAGATAGAAACTACAGCCTCGCCCATCACTGCATCCTATTATTCCTTCTGTCTCAGCCGTGGCTCAGTGGGTAGCACCCTCGCCTCCGAGCCAGCAGGTTGTGGGTTCAAGCCCCACTCCAGAGACGTCAGCACATAATCTAGGCTGACACTTCAGTGCAGTGCTGAGGGAGTGCCGCACTGTCGGAGGTGCCGTCTTTTGGATAAGACATTAAAGCAAGACCCCCGTTTGCTCTCTCTGAATCCATGTGTTCAGGTTGAGTGAGGTCAGGATCACCTCTGATGCAGCCCCTCACAAAGGCTTGAATTGGCTGCCAGTATTGACCTTACAGCAACAACCACCTGTATTTATCTAGTGCCTTTAATGCAGCAAAATGTCCCGCGGCGCTTCACAAGAGCGATTATCAAACAGAATTTGACACCGAGCCACACAAGGAGATATTAGGAAAGCTTGGTCGAAGAGGTGAGCTTTAAGGGGCGTCTTAAAGGAGGAGAGAGGCGCGGAGAGGTTTCGGGAGGGAATTCCAGAGCTTAGGGCCCAGGCAGCTGAAGGCACGGCCGCCAATGGTGGAGCGATTAAAAATCAAGGATGCGCAAGAGGCCAGAATTGGAGGAGCGCAGAGATCGCAGAGGGTTGTGGGGCTGGGGCAGGTTACAGGGATAGGGAGGGACGAGGCCATGGCCAAGGATATAAAGTTTAAAATCAAGGCCTTGCATAATCATCACGTTGGCAAGGTACTGCAACTATACCCGGTACATATCAGCGTCACCAGGAAAGGGGGAAGAGACAAAAAAAATTCAGATAAAGAAAAAAAAACCCAAGCTGTGGCGCAAATGTCCCGATACGAAGTTCTCCAAGATCATTCACAAAATTGGGTAGCGTCAGTCAAGTAGATTTTCTCTAAATGACAGTGACTTTAAACCAAAAAAAAAAGGCCTAAATTCAATAACGCTCCGAAAAGCAGTAATCATAACATTCTTTTCCAAGACCATAAACTCATTCCAGGCATACTGCATACTGAGTGCAATATAATCACGGGTATGCTGTTAGGACTTGTACAGGAGAATCCGAAATATTCACTATATGTTGCTCAGTGTGATCAAAGCTTCACACGATAAATTGGTTGGGAAACTCCCCGTTTTTCAGGACCAAGTCCCCTTTTGATCGGTCTCCTCTTACCCTTTTTTGAGCTCGCTGATTTGATTTCTTTTTTAGTATATGGGATTTTTCTCCTACACGAGCTTCCCGATTTCTTTTAGTGTCAGTTTGGAGCAGTGCCCAAAGTGGGATGTTTTGAAATGATACAGAATGCTTCTCCGATAAATGCGGTAGCATTTATTGAGAGATGAAAGTGATTGTATTGGACACGGCATTTAATTCCGCCTGGCCCGAAATCACACGCACAAATTTGGCCCCCTGCTTTCATCTTAACTGTCCAAGTTAAATGGCTTGTTTATTTCAGCGTCACCTACACCTTTCATTATTTTGCAGACCTGCAGTTGTTCAAGTGGAGCAGACTTGAGCAGGTCTGGTGCACAAGTGCTTTAGCCAGTTAGCACCAGATCTAGATGGACCAGATCAGAAGGACGAGGTCAGAGCAGATTTAAATGGAGATGGAAATAGGCTGTCTATGGGAACGCACACCAAGGGGCTAGCAATTATCTAGCCCCATCACACTCCTGCAGGTACAGATTTCAGTTCATCGGAGATTCTGTCTATTTATGGAAACTCCACTTGTGCTTACAGCAAAGAAAAAGACTTGCAATTCTATAGTGCCTTTTACAACCTCGGGACATCCCAAAGTGCTTTACAGCCAAAGAAAAAGTTTTGAAGTGTAGTCACTGTTGTAATGTAGGAAGCACAGCAGCCAATTCACAGTGCCATTCACAACTCCTCAGATAATGAAGCAGTCCATGCCCGAATGCAACAAGACGTGGGCAGCATTGAGGCTTGGGCTGATAAGTGGCAGGTAACATTCGCGCCACAGAAGTGCCAGGCAATGACTATCTCCAACAAGCAAGAGTCTAACCACCGCCCCTTGACATTCAACGGCATTACCATCGCCAAATCCCCCACCATCAACATCCTGGGGGGTCACCATTAACCAGAAACTTAACTGGACCAGTCACATAAATACTGTGGCAACAAGAGGTCAGAGGCTGGGTATTCTGCGGCGAGTGTCTCACCTCCTGACTCCCCAAAGCCTTTCCACCATCTACAAGGCACAAGTAAGGAGTGTGATGGAATATTCCCCACTTGCCTGGATGAGTGCAGCTCCAACAACACTCAAGAAGCTCGACACCATCCAGGACAAAGCAGCCCGCTTGATTGGCACCCCATCCACCACCTTAAACATTCACTAGCCCCACCACCGGCGCACCGTGGCTGCAGTGTGCACCATCTACAAGATGCACTGCAGCAACTCGCCAAGGCTTATTCGGCAGCACCTCCCAAACCCGCGACCTCTTCCACCTAGAACGACAAGGGCAGCAGGCGCATGGGAACACCACCACCTCTAAGTTCCCCTCCAAGTCACACAGCATCCTGACTTAGAAATATATCGCCAATCCTTCATTGTCGCTGGATCAAAATCCTGGAACTCCCTAACAGCACTGTGGGAGTACCTTCACCACACGGACTGCAGTGGTTCAAGGAGGAGGCTCACCACCACCTTCTCAAGGGCAATTAGGGATGGGCAATAAATGCTGGCCTTGCCAACGATGCCCACATCCCATAAACAATTTTTTTTTTTTAATTTGCACACAGCAAGCTCCCACAAACAGCAGTGTGATAATGACCAGACAATGTGTTGTCTAGTTATATTGGTTGAGGGATAAATATTGGCCAAGATATCGGGGAGAACTCCCCTGCTCTTCTTCAAAATAGTGGCCATGGGATCTTCTACCTCCACTCGATAGGGCCGGATAGGGCAGAAGTGTCCTCGGTTTAATGTCGCATCTGAAAGATGGCACCTCTGACAAGTCCAGCACTCAGTACTGCACTGGGAGTTAAAAGGAAAAGAAAATAAAAAGAGGAGAAAGGAAAGTCTTGCATTTCTATAGCACCTTTCACGGCCACCAGACGCCCCAAAGCGCTTTACAGCCAATGAAGTACTTTTGAAGTGTAGTCACTGTTGTAATGTAGGAATGTAGCTGTAATGTAGAAGGAGGCAAAGTGTTGTGAGAAAGCCTGAACTGCAACACTCCTTCTCTCCCAAAGGCAAGAACTTCTGCTGTGAACAGCACCATAGGCATCAATAGCGCTCGAGTGATTTAGTTACCACACACGGCTGCAGCGGCTCACCACCACCTTCTCAAGGGCAATTGGGGATGGACAATAAACGCTGGCCTGGCCAGTGCCAAAAAAATGTCTCTCCCTTGTCCATTTTAGTGGCTCACAGTGGAATATGGTCCCATAGCCACTGGCAGCCCGAGCACCTCACACAAGTAGCCATTCTTGACAAGTGAATCAGACAGTCGGCATCATCAGATTATTCAACTGCAGGAGATAATCACACCAAGACCAATCTTATACTCAACCCAACATCCACACACATCCTTTTTTCATTAGATAGAGATCACGAGTAGGAACCATAGGTGATTTTCCCCCTACTTACCTCAGGGACACTAATAAAGAAGAATGACTTGCAATTATATCGCGCCGTTCACAACCGCCGGACGTCTCAAAGCACTTTACAGCCAATGAAGTGCTTTTGAAGTGGAGTCACTGTTGTAATGCAGGAAATGCGGCAGCCAATTTGCGCACAGCAAGCTCCCACTAACTGCAATGTGATAATGACCAGATAATCTGTTTTGGTTATGTTAGTTGAGGGAGAAATATTGGCCAGGAGCAGATGGAGCCTCGGTTTAACGTCTCATCTGAAAGACAGCACCTCCGACAGTGCAGCACTCCCTCAGCACTGCGCTGGAGTGTCAGCCTAGCTTTATGTGCTCAAGCCCCTGGAGTGGGACTTGAACCTACAACCTTCTGACTCAGAGGCGAGTGTGCTACCCCACTGAGCCACAGCTGACGCTCAGCACAAACCAAGGATAAAACCCAAGACTCTCCTAGTAGTCTCCATATACACCAGTTAATGGCAATGTTAATGCCATGCAAGGCCAGAGTGCCGGGAGTTCAAAAGTTTTGGCCTTTCTAACAAGTATGTCAGCTTGCAACCATAGAGCTTATTAACCACAACAGATTTCCTCAGCTCCCCAAAAAAAAGCATCTCCCTTAACCTCTGCTTTTCAAAAGGAAAAATCAAGATCATGAAAGCACATTGATGCACATTCTCTCTCTGGAAATCTAGCCGCTATAACCTTGGTTTCCCCAGTTAAGGAGCCCTGGGGATAAAGCACGAACAATGTAACCTGGGATGCCAAGTATCAGGTATACACAAGTTTATACAAACCAAGCCTGATGAACTGATACGATTAACAATGTTTAGAGGACTGTTGAAAATGCTCAGTAACAGCAGTCCAGTTTAGCAAGTAAGGCCTGCACCATTCCTTCAATTTGCAGCAATATGATTAATTCTCTGATCATCACCAACCAACTGCCAAAATACACTTTTTATCCCCAACAAAATAAAAGCGCAGGGGACTGTCATTTTCAATATGGGAGGGCTGGAAGAGATGCAGTTGCACATTGTAACCCATCTGCAACCGTACTCATTTAAGCCAATGTTATGGCACAGTAACTAACGTGACAGGACACCCAACACTTCCGCTGGGACAGGACAAGACAAGACAACTTGCATTTATATAGCGCCTTTCACAACCACCAGACTCTCAAAGTGCTTAGAGTCAATTAAGTACTTTTTGAAGTGTAGTCGCTGTTGTAATGTAGGAAACGCGGCAGCCAATTTGTGCACAGCAAGCTCCCACAAACAGCAATGTGATAACGACTAGATAATCTGTTTTAGTGATGTTGGTTGAGTGATCAATATTGGCCAGGACACCGGGGAGAACTCTCCTGCTCTTCTTCGAAATAGTGTCATTGGGACCTTTTACGTCCACCTGAGAGGGCAGACGGGGCCTCAGTTTAACGTCTCATCTGAAAGACGGCACCTCCGACAGTGCAGCACTCCCTCGGTACTGCACTGGGAGTGTCAGCCTCGATTTTTGTGCTCAAGTTTCTGGAGTGGGACTTGAACCCACAACCTTCTGACTCCGAGGTGAGGGTGCTGCCCACTGGGCCACTGCTGAAAAGAGCTCTTAACCCAAAAATGTGAGTTTCAACAATTAAATACTTTCAGGAGGGACAAAGCTGTACTGAAACAATATTTAAAGAAAAGTTTTTTTAAAAAACACAAATTCTTGCTGCAATTTCGTACCTGTTCCCAACAGTCAAATACTTTTTGCGCTGCTCTGCTTTTTAAGTCAGGTCCTGGGAGCTGGCTCCTAGCACTCGTGCTCGTGAATCCGGCTTTCACAGACTGCCGGCAGACTTCTCGACCCAGTCGTGCTTAACTTAAATGAAGATTGCTATAAAAGCACATTTAGAGACAGTGCATTGCAGTACAAATACTTTCCAAAGTGCTGACCGGGTTTTAAAGTTGACCTCATTTTATGACCTGATTTGGTGCAGGGGAGTCCCCTAGCCCCCTCCCTGTCTTGTTGTCCAATGATGCTCACAGAGCCCTTCAGCCTCCCGGAGCAAGCTCGCAGCCAACAGAGCAGGCATAAAATTGGATTACGCAAAACCCACGTCAAATTGTACCGTTTGTTCAACTCCCCCCCCAACCACCATCAGCACACGGATGGTCGTAAGCCCGAGTAATCTGCGGCAGTAAATAGGCAAGGAAGGCTCAGACAAAAACAGGATGAAGGGGAAACCATTTCCACTGGCAGGAGGGTCAGTAACCAGAGGACACAGGTTGAAGACAAATTGGCAGAAGAACCAGAAGGGAGACGAGGAGAATTCATGATTTTATTTCTTTTTCATGCAGCGAGTTATAATGATCTGATTTAGTGATGTTGATTGAGGGATAAATATTGGCCAGGAAACTGGAGAGAACTCCTGAAAAGAGTGGTGGAAGCTTATTCAATGGTAACTTACTAAAGGAAATTTGATATATACTTGAAAACGGAAATTTGGCAGGGCTGTGGGGAAAGAGCAGGGGAGTGGGACTCATTGGAGAGCTCTTTCAAAGAGCCGACAAAGGCATGATGGGCCGAATGGCCTCCTTCTGTGCTGCATGATTCAATGATTGTACTGCAATGTACAATGTGAAGGCACTCCAATAGGAATAGCCCCAGGAGACAGTCAGGGCTCTAAGACCTATAAACCTTCCAAATCTGAGGATGCACCTGGCCAATTCCACAACTTCGAAACCATACAGGAAACTCTCCGTAAGTGGCGAACACCTGGACGGAGGAGCTGAAAGAACGACCAAGGGTCACTTTGGGAGCTCGTGTCATTATTTACATTGCATTTGTCAGGATGGCGTGGGAAGCAGAAGGGAGGTAATTTTTAACAACTTGTATTTATATATCGCATTTAACATAGTAAAACAGGAGCGTTATATGACAACATTTGACACATGGAGATATTAGGACAGTGACCAATAGCTTGGTCAAAGAGGTAGGTTTTAAGAAGCATTTTAAAGGAGGAGAGAGAGGTAGAGAAGTGGAGAGGTTTAGGGAGGGAATTCCAGAGCTTAGGGCCTCGGCAGCTGAAGGCACGGCCACCAATGGTGGAACGATTAAAATCAGGGATGCTCAAGAGGCCAGAATTGGTCCGAGATATCTAGGTATTGGACTGCAATATTATTCACGTTACAAAACTGCTCTAAACTTTGCACACAAGCTGATGGTAAAATCTTCCGGCTTGATTCAACTCATTAGAAAACTAAAAACAAGGCTCGGAGTGGCTGAGACATCTTACAGTCCACAATGCAGAGAGCCTGGTAAAGCCTCTGGGACCTTGCAAGCTCTTGGAAGAGTAACTGAACCAGTTGATGCATTGACCATATGGAGCTCTCATTTATTCAAAAGGGTTGTATTTACTGTCGTCATGACGGGTAAACTATAGTCAACGAGGGTCTCAGAGTTGTAGTGAGCGTTCAGAACCACAATATGCTCCGAAGCAAATTCCAATACTTAGTGTCATGTCAGCCTTGGCTCAGAGGTAATCTCTGAGTGAGAAGGTCGTGGGTTCACGACCGGTTCCAGAGACTTGAGCACATGGTGCACTGTTGGAGGTGCCGTCTTTCAGGTAGGACTTCAGATTTTTTTGTCCAATCTGTCCTCTCAGGCGGATGTAAAAGATCCCAAAGAGCAGGGGGGGTTCTTCCGGTGTCCTGGCCAATATTTATCCCTCAACATACATCACTAAAACAGATTATCTAGTCGTTATTCTCTTTGCTGTTTGTGGGATCTTGCTCTATGCAAATTGGCTGCTGCATTTCCTTACATTGCAACAGTGATTACATCCAGGCTTGGGCCGATAACAGACAGGTATCATTCACACCACATCATCAGTCAGCCATCATCTGAGCTCCTGTGATTGTCCTCCCCACTTCTCAAGGCAGGGACTTGAACCCTGGTGCTGTGTTTTGGACTGTACACGGTTGCTCTTTCAGTTATAGTACGTAACACGTCAATGAGTCATGGCTTGCAGGTTGTGGATGTCGGCGGCTAAGGCTCGTCCACCTTTTTATGGTATCGCCTCCATCAAGGGCCCCACAGCCCTCCTCCAGCCGCTCAACCACCCAAAGCACTTTCTGGAGGTGGCCAGTTTATTTAACCACCACCCAGCATTAGGCGTTGACCAGTCACAGGTAGTACTGTCTACTGTCATTACAGTAGCAGTTTTCAACACCCAACCTGATTGTATCACACCACATAAGTACCAAGTAATGACCGCCTCGAACAAGAGAAAGCCCAGCTATCTCACTTTGACCTCAAACAGCATCACCATATCCCCCACCATCAACATCTTCAGGATCACCATTGACCAGAAGCTTAAGTGGACCAGCGTTTTCTACCATAACATGCTGTAAGAGCGGGGCTGAGGAAGGACAGTCTGCGATGAACAGCTCACCTTCTCAAAAGCCTATCCATCAGCTACAAGGCTCAAGTCTTGCAGATGATGGATAGGCTTTTGAAGAGGGAGTGTGATTGAATGCTCACCACTTGCCTGGATGGGTGCTGCCGCAACAACACTCAAGAAGCCAACGCCATCGACAGAGCAGATCACTTGATCAGAGCTCTGGCCAATAGACTCAATATCCGCCTCCTCCACCACAGCACTGTGGTTGCAGTATGCACTGCAGCGATTAACCAAGGTTACTTCGACAGCACCTCCCTCCCCTGTCAGCTGTACCATGATAAGGACAAGAGCAGCAATGTGGTGTGAACACCATCACCTCTGACTCACACATCATCCTGACTTGGACATGTATCGCCGTTCCTTCATTGCCACTGGGTCACTACCCTGGAATTCCCGACCTAACAATATTGTTGGAGGACCATCACCACAAGGACTGTATCCATTCGAGGAGGACCACCACCACCTTCTCAGGGTAACTAAGATATGCAATAAATGCATCCTTGCCATTGACGCCCACATCCCAAAAACAAATATTTAAAAAACTTTGAAAAGTTAGGAGCTGTGGTCTGAGAATTCAATATTTATTCTTTGCAGTGGTGGAACATAGCTTCATATGCTCAGTATCCTGCACATCTCAGTCCCATCACCAGGTGTAACAGTGGCCAGCTACTACACCAAGGGTTAAGAACTTAGGGAGTCACCTCTAGGCTGCTTTCACACAGTAGCCAGTTTCAATAAAGCATCAGTGGAACAGGGAAGCAAGCCTCATTCCTTCTAAGCCATGGAGAAACCAACAATTAGCTGGGAGACAGGCAAAGGAGAGAGTAGAAGGGAGATCATAAAAAGGCTGGAGGAGAAGCTCTTAAATCCAAAGTTGCATCACAATTTAACATCTGCTGGGCAAACTGAATATTCTAATACAATTTGCACAGGAAGAGGGAATTAAGCGCTGATTAAAGCACGAGGCACAGACATCAGCTCCCTATTTCCATGAAGCCAAGAGACAAACATGGGACCTTTTCCTACAGTGTGCACATTCAATTTCATTTATGGTGCTTACTAGTTCTGAAGTTTTTGCATTTCGTTCATCACAGATGCCAGTAGTAAATAAAATTAAACTGTGAAGTAATTAATCATGCAACTATTGTCTAGACTTCTTTTTCTGCAATCCTCTTTGGAGGGTGGTGACATACAGTTGGTCATGGAGTGGGGCCAACAGCCACTCAATTCCTCCCAACAATGGCCATTCTTCATGGGCGAGAAAAAGACAGCAGCCGTCTCAGATGGTGAGGGTATTAAGGGACCAAGGCAGGTGGATGGAGTTAAGATACAGATCAGCTATGTTCTAATTCAATGGCGGAACAGGCTCAAGGGTCTGAATGGCCTACTCCTGTTCCTATGTTCAACTGTGGGAGAGGTAACCCAGCCAAATCCAACTGTCTTGGTCACACATGCAGATTTTCCAACAGGGAATCACTGGACCATGGTCAGGGTGAAGAACCTTGTCCAATTGCGTTCTCCTCTCCATAGTCCAGAAGTATCAGGGCCTGTTGCAGTGCACCCTTACCGCCACCCCAGCTGACACAACACGAGAAAGGTCAAAGCTCTCCCTTCTAGTGCCCTAGCTCTCCCATTTTAGCATCCAACAGCATTTTAGAATAAAAGTGGCCATGAAGCTGTCGGATTGGCGTAAAAAATCCAACTGGTTCACTAATGCCCTTGAGGGAAGGAAATCTGTTGTTCTTACCCACTCTGGCCTGAGTGATTCCAGTCCCACATCAACGTGGCTGACTCTAAACTGCCTTCTGAAGTCACCTAGCAAGTCACTCTGTTACATCAAATAGCTCGTGGTTCAAGAAGGCGGCCCACCACCACCTTCTCGGGGCAACTAGTGATGGGCGAGAAATTCCAGCCTTGCCAACGATTCCACACCTGAGAAAAACCTACAAACGTTAACGGACTCAAAAGCAATATAGGGAAGATTTAACAAGTTCACAGAGGATGGTGGCACAGATTGCCCTGGGAGACAAGTAGATGACATGTAGCCTAAGCAAATTCCAGAGGGAGCTGGATAGCGGTATCATAGAAAAAAAAATCAACCAAAAACTATAAGTGATGGGAGTACAATCATGGCGATCCCTCGAGGCCCTGCCTTTTTATCTGGCATGTAGCTCCCAATACTCCCTCAGCAGGACCTCCTCCCCTGTTCTTTCTTAAGTCGATGGTTCCAACATGAATCACAACAACTGGTTCTCCCCTCCCCCCGCCGCTGCCTTCCCTTTCCAAGTTTCTTTCGAGCCGCTTCACGATTTCCCTTACCCTGGCACTGGGTAGGTAACACACCTTCCTGGACTCCTGATCACGACAACAGAAGATACCCTCTATCCCCCAACTATCGAATCCCTTACGGCAATAACCTTTCTATACAGTCGTTCCCCACTTTGGACAGCTCCACGGTACCTTGGTTAGCATTCTGGCCATCCTACCCACAGCCTTCTTCCTTAACCCCTCAGGTAGCAAGCACATCGTACCTGACCTAAATCCGCGGATTCTCCTTCCCAGCCACCACTAGGTTCTCCCTACCCTGCTGACCACTGGAACTAAATCCCAGCACCAGCGGAACTAAATCCCAGCACCAGCGGAACTAAATCCCAGCACCAGCGGAACTAAATCCCAGCACCAGTCACCAGCAGAACTAAATCCCAGCACCAGTGGGACTAAATCCCAGCACCAGTGGGACTAAATCCCAGCACCAGTGGGACTAAATCCCAGCACCAGTGGGACTAAATCCCAGCACCAGTCACCAGCGGAACTAAATCCCAGCACCAGCGGAACTAAATCTCAGCACCAGCGGAACTAAATCCCAGCACCAGCGGAACTAAATCCCAGCACCAGCGGAACTAAATCCCAGCACCAGCGGAACTAAATCCCAGCACCAGCGGAACTAAATCCCAGCACCAGCGGAACTAAATCCCAGCACCAGCGGAACTAAATCCCAGCACCAGTCACCAGTGGAACTAAATCCCAGCACCAGTCACCAGCGGAACTAAATCCCAGCACCAGTCACCAGCGGAACTAAATCCCAGCACCAGTCACCAGCGGAACTAAATCCCAGCACCAGTGGAACTAAATCCCAGCACCAGTGGAACTAAATCACAGCACCAGTGGAACTAAATCCCAGCACCAGTGGAACTAAATCCCAGCACCAGTGGAACTAAATCCCAGCACCAGTGGAACTAAATCCCAGCACCAGTGGAACTAAATCCCAGCACCAGTGGAGCTAAATCCCAGCACCAGTGGAGCTAAATCCCAGCACCAGTGGAACTAAATCCCAGCACCAGTGGAACTAAATCCCAGCACCAGTGGAACTAAATCCCAGCACCAGTCACCAGCGGAACTAAATCCCAGCACCAGTGGAACTAAATCCCAGCACCAGTCACCAGTGGAACTAAATCCCAGCACCAGTCACCAGCGGAACTAAATCCCAGCACCAGCGGAACTAAATCCCAGCACCAGTCACCAGTGGAACTAAATCCCAGCACCAGTCACCAGCGGAACTAAATCCCAGCACCAGTGGAACTAAATCCCAGCATGTCAGTATTTTCACGAGGGGGAAAAAAGTGGGAGAAAATTGCTATTTAAAAAAAAAGACAAAGTTTAAAGCTTTTTTAGTTATTTGAATAAAGCATTTGAATTTTCATGGGGCTGTATACCGTCATACCATGTTTAAAAAGAAACGGATGAAAGAAAAGTATAAGAACCGCACGGTGCCAAACACCGCAGATGGTCACCTTGGGAAGTAGAGCCAGGTGAAGATTTTCATCACAAATTAGATTTTTTTTTTAATTTCAGTGGCCGAAAAAAATTCCACTTCACCCCATGTTAGAAAAAAGTGATTTTCTTTTAATTTTTGACATTTTGTTAAACAATAACTGTCAGGAAAACATTTTGCCAAGAGAGAGCGAGTAATTTAGCTGCACTCGAATTAAAAAATTGATGGTGCTAGTGATCGATAGGAAGCAGCTGTTTGGGCACAGCTGGCGCTCAGCAACCAGCCGTTCCTGCATCGACCAACTTTGGTTAATTCCTCATTTCCTAAATGTGGATTGGTGGTCAATGCCGACAGTTGCTGTGGATGGAGATGCCTTCAGTTATGACTGATGGCTCCGAGGGGGGGGGGGGGGAAACACACCCATCAACTGAGAGCGTACAGGAGCTTTCATGTGGCACGTGATGGATGGCTTTAGCCCCATCGAGTCGACAGCTAGAAATTGTCGTGTGTGTGTAGGAAGATAATTCGTGAATTCGTTTTTTTGGGGGGGGGGGGGGGGGGGGCGGAAGGCAAGTGTAATCCGGTCACAACAATTAATCGCCACTGAACAATTCATGTAAAACCTTCCCTACTTTCAGAAAAAGCACCCGATCGATCTCTGCGCGAAAGGCTATTACGTAAACTTTAAGCTGTGGGGAGTGAAGATATAACCAGGGAATGGATAAAACACTGGCTGAAGTGTAGAAAGCAGCGCTTGTTTTGGCGAGTCTCGTATCAGGCATGCGGATGATGTGGCCCGTCCATCGGAGCTGATCGAGCGTGGTCAAAGCTTCGAAGCTGGGGATGTTGGCCTGAGCGAGAACACTGACGTTGGTGCGCCTATCCTGCCAATGGATTTGCAGGATCTTGCGGAGGCAGCGTTGGTGGTACCTCTCCAGTGCTTTGAGGTGCCTGCTGTATATGGTCCATGTCTCTGAAGCATACAGCAGGGCGGGTATCACTGCTGCTCTGTTGACCATGAGCTTGGTGCTGGGCTTGAGGCAAGAGAGCCCAGGTGGGCAGAGGAAACGCTTCAAGGACACCCTCAAAGCCTCCTTGAAAAAGTGCAATATCTCCACCGACACCTGGGAATCCCCAGCCCAAGACCGCACAAAGTGGAGGAGAAGCATCCGGGAAGGCGCCGAACACCTCGAGTCTCTTCGCCGGGAGCAAGTGGAAGCCAAGCGCAAACAGCAGAAGGAGCGCACGTCAACCCAAGCACACCACCCACCCGCCCCTTCAACCACCGTCTGCCCCACCTGTGACAGAGACTGCAGGTCCCGCATTGGACTCATCAGTCACCTGAGAACTCATTTTTAGTGTGGAAGCAATTCATCCTCGGTTCCGAGGGACTGCCTAAAAAAAAAGACGACAGCAGCAGGCACTCGAGAAGAGCTTTATCAAGGGCTGATTAGGATGCCCAGGTATCAGCGTTGGGATCCCGCTTCTGTTTGGCATCGACTGGATTTAGAACCTCAACGACAAATTGTTTAATTCGCTGACAGTAACAAACTACGAGGAAGCTCGGGAACTACAGAACGAGGTAGACAAAATATGCAAAAGTGGCAGAGCAATGGTAGCTGAATTTTAAAATGGACAAGCAGAAAGCACTGCACAGCGGAAGGAAACAATGGCTGACATGTGCTGCATGAATGGCATTGAGAGAGATAAGGAAGGAGTCGAAAGAGATTAGGGTTGTTGGTAGACTCAACGCTCAACAATGCGGAGCAAACAGCAAAGCAAATTGGAAAACCAAACTATTATAGCCGAAACAAGAGAGAGCACAACTTGAACCAAGTCATGCTCGCAGTGCTCCGGGGGAGGGGAGAGAGAGAGATATATCATGTAAAATATCTACACACATACATACATATACACACACAGGATTCATAGATTATTGCATCTAAATATTGGTCAAGCTCAGACCAGCCAACTTGGCACAGGCCAGGGTTCGAGCGTTTCAATAGTGTGACGTCACATCCGCAATAATTATAGGTAAATTTGCGGTCTATATGTGCAACTGTTAAAACATAGGCTGCTAAAAAATTTTGCCTCACTACACTGCGCAACCTACATTTTCTGTCCTGGCTACTCTGCTGTGCTCCCACCCTGTGATTCAGTTTTGAAAATAAGGTCACCCTAATGTAATGTATGGCTTCTGATATTTTAAGAGAAGGGAAATAGATGTAAGGATAAGGGGTCATAGTCTAAGGATAAGGGGTAAGCCATTTAGGACAGAGATGAGGAGGAATTTCTTCACCCACAAAGTGAACCTGTGGAATTCTCTACCACACAAGGCAGTTGAGGCCAATTCATTAAATATATATTCAAGAAGGAGTTGGATATATTTCTTAAGGCTAAAGGGATCAAGGGATATGGGGAGAAAGCAGGGACAGGGTACTGAATTTGGATGATCAGCCATGATCTCATTAAATGGCGGAACAGGCTCGATGGGCCGAATGGCCTACTCCTATCTTCTATGTTTCTATATTGAGGGGGGCTACATCTTCCTTTTACAATACTGGGTCTCCTGTTGAAGCGCCTCCTCCATCCATTTAAAAATTAACTCATTTGATTATGTGTCCTAACTCACACCAAGTCCCATTCACCCATCACCCCCTGTGCTCGTTAACTATATTGGCTCCCGGTTAAGAACATAAGAAATAGGAGCAGGAGTAGGCCAATCGGCCCCTCGAGCCCGCTCCGCCATTCAATAAGATCATGGCTGATCTGATCCTAACCTCAAATCTACTTTCACTCTCCATCCCACCCGAACCCATGTGATCTCCCGGGAGAGGCGAAAAACCAGATAAAAAACCCAATGGCGAATTTGGGAGAAAAAAATCTGGGAAATTCCTCTCCGACCCATCTAGGCGATCGAAACTCGTCCAGGAGATCACTCTGTCCCTGTATTTCCTGCAGTACTTACCTTCTGTAAGAGGTGATCTCCACCCCAGCCAGGAACAGGCCCAATTTACTCTTGAAGGACTCCTAGCTGGCAGCCTGTTCCCGAGGTCTCCACTAATCCCTGTGAATAAAACCATCTCCTGAAATCTAACACAGAATTAGAACACAAGTAGGAGGAGCAGGATCAGGCTACACGGCCCCTGGGCCCGCTCCGCCACCCACAGGACCATGACCAATCCGAACCTAGACTCATGTCCGATTTCCTGCCCGCTCCCCATAACCCCTAATTCCCTTTACTTCCAGGAAACTGTCTATTTCTGTTTTAAATTTATTTAATGATGTAGCTTCCACAGCTTTCTGGGGCAGCAAATTCCACAGACCTACCACCCTCTGGGTGAAGAAGTTTCTCCTCATCTCAGTTTTGAAAGAGCAGCCCCTTATTCTAAGATTATGCCCCCTAGTTCTAGTTTCACCCATCATTGGGAACATCCTCACCACATCCACCCGATCAAGCCCCTTCACAATTTTATATGTTTCAATAAGATTGCCTCTCATTCTTCTGAACTCCAATGAGTAGAGTCCCAATCTACTCGACCTCTCCTCATACGGCAACGTATCAATTTCAAAATTCCATCCTTGTTTTCAAATCCCTCCATGGCCTCGCCCCCTCCCCACCTCCGAGATCTCTGCGCTCCTCCAATTCTGGCCTCGAACATCCCCGATTTTAATCGCTCCACCATTGGCGGCCGTGCCTTCTGTTGCCTGGGCCCTAAGCTCTGGAATTCCCTCCCTAAACCTCTCCACCTCGCTCTCCTTCTCTAAGACGCTCCTTAAAACCGACCTCTTTGACCAAGCTTTTGCTCACCTGCCCCTAATTTCCCCTTGTGTGGCTCGGTGTCAAGTTGTTTTCTTATAACGCTCCTGTGAAGCGCCTTAGGACGTTTTACTATGTTAAAGGCGCTATATAAATACAAGCTATTGTTGTTGTTGATTTTATATTGTGTACAAAAAGTATTGTACTTCCCCATTGCGAAGTACATTTTTGTTGCAGCATTTCAATTTCTTTCCTTTTAAATCATCCTTTTCTGGTGGTGACAAATCATTGCTGTACAGAGGTTTTAGCTTTTGTTAAACTTGTGGGCTGTACAAGCGATGCCTCTTTAACGACATTACTGCACCCTGTCATATTCAGCTGCTGGATCTGTGACTGTTTCCCGGAGGATAAGCTCATCAACCCTACACAGCAAAAACGTCATTGTTAGAAATCATCAATTAAGCAGGAGCCAGTGCGACATGAAAGAGGTCCCCCACCAGCTCCGCGTGCTGCTCAAGAGGCTGAGAGAACACAGGGGCTTTCAGAGCAGCAGATGGTTTAAAAAGAAATGGTGATGCAGATACAGAGAGACAGAGAGAGAGAGAGAGACAAAGATCAAGAAAGTGGAGAAAAATAAAAAGGGAGAAAGAAAGAGCGAACAGACAAAAAGCTTGCAAGAGAAAGGCAAATAAAGAGCAAGCAGGGGAGCGAGAAAGAGGGCAAGAGGGGGAGCGAGAAAGAGGGCAGGCGGGGGAGCGAGAAAGAGGGCAAGAGGGGGAGCGAGAAAGAGCGCAGGCGGGGGAGCGAGAAAGAGGGCAAGAGGGGGAGCGAGAAAGAGGGCAAGAGAGGGAGCGAGAAAGAGGGCAGGCGGGGGAGCGAGAAAGAGGGCAAGAGGGGGAGCGAGAAAGAGGGCAAGAGGGGGAGCGAGAAAGAGGGCAGGCGGGGGAGTGAGAAAGAGCGCAAGAGAGGGAGCGAGAAAGAGGGCAGGCGGGGGAGCGAGAAAGAGGGCAGGCGGGGGAGTGAGAAAGAGCGCAAGAGGGGGAGCGAGAAAGAGGGCAAGAGGGGGAGCGAGAAAGAGGGCAAGAGGGGGAGCGAGAAAGAGGGCAGGCGGGGGAGCGAGAAAGAGGGCAGGCGGGGGAGCGAGAAAGAGGGCAGGCGGGGGAGCGAGAAAGAGGGCAGGCGGGGGAGCGAGAAAGAGGGCAGGCGGGGGAGCGAGAAAGAGGGCAGGCGGGGGAGCGAGAAAGAGGGCAGGCGGGGGAGCGAGAAAGAGGGCAGGCGGGGGAGCGAGAAAGAGGGCAGGCGGGGGAGCGAGAAAGAGGGCAGGAGGGGGAGCGAGGAAGAGTGCAGGAGGGGGAGCGAGGAAGAGTGCAAGAGGGGGAGCGAGAAAGAGGGCAAGAGGGGGAGCGAGAAAGAGCGCAAGAGGGGGAGCGAGAAAGAGCGCAAGAGGGGGAGCGAGAAAGAGCGCAAGAGGGGGAGCGAGAAAGAGGGCAAGCGGGGGAGCGAGAAAGAGGGCAAGCGGGGGAGCGAGAAAGAGGGCAAGAGGGGGAGCAAGGAAGAGCGCAAGAGGGGGAGCGAGAAAGAGCGCAAGAGGGGGCGCGAGAAAGAGGGCAAGAGGAGGAGTGAGAAAGAGGGCAAGAGGGGGAGCGAGAAAGAGCGCAAGCGGGGGAGCGAGAAAGAGGGCAAGCGGGGGAGCGAGAAAGAGCGCAGGAGGGGGAGCGAGAAAGAGGGCAAGAGGGGGAGCGAGAAAGAGCGCAAGAGGGGGAGCGAGAAAGAGGGCAAGAGGGGGAGCGAGAAAGAGGGCAAGAGGGGGAGCGAGAAAGAGGGCAAGAGGGGGAGCGAGAAAGAGCGCAGGAGGGGGAGCGAGAAAGAGGGCAAGAGGGGGAGCGAGAAAGAGGGCAAGAGGGGCAGCGAGAAAGAGGGCAAGAGGGGCAGCGAGAAAGAGGGCAAGAGGGGGAGCGAGAAAGAGCGCAAGAGGGGGAGCGAGAAAGAGCGCAAGAGGGGGAGCGAGAAAGAGCGCAAGCGTGGGAGCGAGAAAGAGGGCAAGCGGGGGAGCGAGGAAGAGCGCAAGCGGGGGAGCGAGGAAGAGCGCAGGAGGGGCAGCGAGAAAGAGGGCAAGAGGGGGAGCGAGAAAGAGCGCAAGAGGGGGAGCGAGAAAGAGCGCAAGAGGGGGAGCGAGAAAGAGCGCAAGCGTGGGAGCGAGGAAGAGGGCAAGCGGGGGAGCGAGGAAGAGCGCAAGCGGGGGAGCGAGGAAGAGCGCAAGCGGGGGAGCGAGGAAGAGCGCAAGCGGGGGAGCGAGGAAGAGCGCAAGCGGGGGAGCGAGGAAGAGCGCAAGCGGGGGAGCGAGGAAGAGGGCAAGCGGGGGAGCGAGGAAGAGCGCAAGCGGGGGAGCGAGGAAGAGCGCAAGCGGGGGAGGAGAGAATGAGCAAGAGGGGAAAGAGCAAGAACGTGGGAGAGCGAGACACAGTTTGCATCTCAATAGCTGGAAAAGGCCTGTGGCAAAAAGGCTAAAGCCCTGCTCCCCTACTGTCTTTCACAGGGATGTGTTTTCCTTTCCCTACTCAACCATTTCAACACTACAAAATCGAAGGGCTATTTACATTATAAGCCACTCTCCCAAATTTACTTCTAAATCATGGCGAACTGGCAGCACCTGCAGAGTACTGACACCCTGATACTGCGTCACAATATTACTTTGAAGATAATAAGTAAGTTTGCGCACAATATCATTACATCGCCACAGAATTGTGTTGTTGGTGCCACTAGCTCGAGTAAGGGTGGGAGCAGCTGGAAGAGACAGGTCCTCCTCACCATCGGCCTTAAAAAAAAAAACCAGCAGGTAGACCCTGACACTACTGCCAGCCACGGAGACCCGTGTTATGGGAGATGGCAGCTGCCCAATATCAAAGCGTCTTTCATTTCGAACTCAAAATACTTCCAGGGAATCTTCAGAAAATATTTCGTAGGCAGGCAGTGGCATCAACAAAAGTCAGAGACAAACACTCCACGACGCAAACGTTCCTTTGGGGAACAAGCGATGCGCTTGTGACTATCTGTCAGCTAAAGAAGAATGAAAGACTTGCATTTCACGACCACCGGACGTACCAAAGCGCTTTACAGCCAATGAAGTACTTTTGAAGTGTAGTCACTGTTGTAAAGTAACCAGCTGGAATCAACTGAAATCCTCCCGAAGGTGGTGAGACGCCGTCTGCCTCCGATGGGAAGCAGCAAAGCTAACTGGGTGCCACCTGCTGCACTTGTAGTCAGACCCGCAATCCTCCACCTAGCTGCAGGTGTCTCCAACTCTCAGGAGCATTGCACCAACAGGATGACTGGCCTGTTTGGCCAAGGCATTAGACGTGGCTCAGTTGGCAGCACACTCGCCTCTTGAGTCAGAAGGTTGTGGGTTCAGAGTCCCACTCCAGAGACTTGAGCACATAATCTAGGCTGACACTCCTAGTGCAGTGCTGAGGGAGTGTTGGGCGGTCGGAGGTGTTGTCTTTCGGATGAGATGTTAAACCGAGGCCCCGTCTGCCTTCTCTAGGTGGACGTAAAAGATCCCACGGCACTATTTTGATGAAGAGCAGGGGAGTTCTCCCTGGTGTCCTGGCCAATATTTATCCTTCAACCAACATAACTATAACAGATGATCTGGTCATTATCACATTGCTGTTTGTGGGAGCTTGCTGTGCGCAAATTGGCTGCTGTGTTTCCCACATTACAACAGTGAACACTCCAAAAAGTACTTCATTGACTGTAAAACGTTTTGGGACATCCGGTGGTCATGAAAGGCACTATAGAAATGCAAGTCTTTCTAGGTGTACAAATCTTGTTCCAATGTTACCATCAGTGTAAACGTGGTGGACCGCCTTCAGTGTGCCAGTACAGCCTTCGGTCGCCTGAGGAAGAGAGTGTTTGAAGACCAGGACCTCAAACCCAGCACTAAGCTCATGGTCTACAGAGCAGCAGTGATACCCGCCCTGCTGTATGCCTCAGAGACATGGACCATGTACAGCAGGCACCTCAAAGCACTGGAGAGGTACCACCAACGCTGCCTCCGCAAGATCCTGCAAATCCATTGGCAAGATAGGCGCACCAACGTCAGTATTCTTGCTCAGGCCAACATCCCCAGCATCGAAGCTTTGACCACGCTCGATCAGCTCTGATGGACAGGTCACGTTATCCGCATGCCCGATACGAGACTCCCAAAACAAGCGCTCTACTCGGAGCTCCGGCACGGCAAGAGAGCCCCAGGTGGGCAGAGGAAATGCTTCAAGGACACCCTCAAAGCCTCCTTGAAAAAGTGTAACATCCCCACCGGCACCTGGGAATCCCTGGCCCAAGACCGCACAAAGTGGAGGAGAAGCATCCGGGAAGGCACTGAGCACCTCGAGTCTCTTCGCCGGGAGCAAGCGGAAGCCAAGCGCAGGCAGCGCATGTCAACCCAAGCACCCCACCCACCCGCCCCTTCAACCACCGTCTGCCCCACCTGTGACAGAGACTGTAGGTCCCGCATTGGGCTCATCAGTCACCCGAGAACTCATTTTTAGCGTGGAAGCAAATCATCCTCGGTTCCGAGGGACTGCCTAAGAAGAAGAAGAAGGTGGACTTGGAATGACAGCAGTCACTTTAATTGGAATGGGATAAATGGCTCACCTCAACCTATCATAGTGACACCTTCACATCAAAATTACATGTAATGTTTGCATTCATTTGCCCGACGTGGGCATCGCTGACAAGGCCAGCATCCCTAGCTGCCCCGAGAAGGTGGTGGTGGGCCTTCTTCTTGAACCGCTGCAGTCCCTGTGGTGACGGTGCTCCCACAATGCTGCCAAGTCGGGAGTTTATTTATTGTAGCGGTTTTGATACAACTAAATGGCTTGCTCGGCCACTTCGGAGCGCAGTTAAAAGTTGGTGTATGACTGGAGTTACGTTTAGGCCAGACTGGGTAAGGGCGGCAGGTTTCCTTTCCTAAAGGACGTCAGTGAACCAGTTGGGCTTTTGTGACAATCTGACAGCTTCATGGTCACTTTTACTGATATTTTTTGTTTTATAAAAAATCTGAATTCAAATTCTCAAAATGTCATGGTGGGATTTGAACCAGACTTCTAGACTCAGAGAATCATACAGCATGGAAGGAGGCCATTCGGCCCATCGTGCCAGTGCTGGCTCTCTGAAAGAGCTACCAATTACTCTCACTCCCCTGCGGTTTGCCCACAGCCCTGCAAATTTCTCCTTTGCAATTATTTATCTAATTTTCTTTTGAAAGTTACTAAAGAAAAGACTTGCATTTATATAGCGCCTTTCACAACCACTGGAAGTCTCAAAATGCTTTACAGCCAATTAAGTGCTTTTTGAAGTGGAGTCACTGTTGTAATGTGGGAAATGGGGCAGCCAATTTGCGCACAGCAAGCTCCCACAAACAGCAATGTGATAATGACCAGATAATCTGTTTTAGTGATGTTGGTTGAGGACAGTGACACCCTGCTCTTCTTCGAAATAGTGTCATGGGATCTTTTACGCCCACCTGAGAGGGCATCTGAAAGATGGCACCTCTGACAGTGCAGCACCTTCTCAGCACTGCACTAGGAGTGTCAGCCTAGCTTTTATGTGCTCAAGTCCCTGGAGTGGGACTTGAACCCACAACCTTCTGACTCAGAGGCGAGGGTGCTGCCAACTGAGCCACAGCCACAGCTGACACATCTATTAAATCTGCTCCCACCGCTCTTTCAGGCAGCGCATTTCAGATCATCACAAAATTGCTGCGTAAAAATATTTCCCCTCATCTCTCCTCTCGCTTTTTTGCCCAATTACCTTAAATCTGTGTCCTCTATTTACTGACCTTTTTTGAGGATGTAACTGGTAGAATAGATAAGGGAGAACCAGTGGATGTAGTGTATTTGGACTTTCAGAAGGCTTTCGATAAGGTCCCGCATAAGAGATTAGCGTGCAAAGTTAAAGCACATGGGATTGGGGGTAAGGTACTGTCTTGGATAGAGAACTGGTTGGCAGACAGAAAGCAAAGAGTTGGAATAAACGGGTCTTTTTCCGAGTGGCAGGCAGTGACTAGTGGGGTACCACAGGGATCGGTGCTAGGACCCCAGCTATTCACAAAATATATATATATATATATATATATATATATATATATATTATATATATATATATATATATATATAAATAAATGATCTAGACGAGGGAACTAGATGTAATATCTCCAAGTCTGCAGACGACACAAAGCTGGGTGGGCGTGTGTGCTGTGAGGAAGATGCCGAGAAACTCCAGGATGATTTGGACAGGTTAGGTGTTACTGCATTTGCCATGCATCTGCCCAATGTGGATAAATGCGAGGTTATCCACTTCGGTGGCAAAAACAAGATGACAGATTATTATCTGAACGGCAATAGATTGGGAAAAGGGGAAGTGCAACGAGACTTGGGGTGTCCTTGTGCACCAGTCGCTGAAGGTAAGTATGCAGGTGCAGCAGGTGGTTAAGAAGGCAAATGGTATGGTATGTTGGCCTTCATAGCGAGAGGATTCGAGTACAGGAGCAAGGATGTCTTGCTGCAGTTGTACAGGGCCTTGGTGAGACCACATCTTGAGTATTGTGTGCAGTTTTGGTCGCCTTATCTGAGGAAGGATGTTCTTGCCATGGAGAGAGTGCAGCGAAGATTCACCAGACTGATACCTGGGATGGCAGGAATGACGTATGAGGAGAGATTGGGTCGATTAGGCTTATATTCGCTAGAGTTTAGAAGAATGAGAGGGGATCTCATTGAAACTTATAAAATCCTAACAGGGCTAGACAGACTAGATGCAGGGAGGATGTTCCCGATGGCGGAGGAGTCCAGACCAGGGGTCACAGTCTAAGGATAAGGGGTAAGCCATTTAGGACAGAGATGAGGAAGAATTTCTTCACCCAGAGAGTGGTGAACCTGTGGAATTCTCTACCACACAAGGCAGTTGAGGTCAATTCATTAAATATATTCAAGAAGGAGTTAGATATATTTCTTAAGGCCAAGGGGATCAAGGCATATGGGGAGAAAGCAGGGACAGGGTACTGAATTTGGATGATCAGCCATGATCTCATTAAATGGCGGAACAGGCTCGAGGGGCCGAATGGCCTACTCCTGCTCCTATCTTCTATGACCCTCTTGCCAGTGGAAACAGTTTTTCCCTATCTGCTCTATCAAAACCCATATATAATTTTAAACACCTCTGTTAAATCTCCCCTTAACCTTCTCCAGAACCCAAGGAGAACAATCCCAGCTACTCTAGTCTCTCCACATATTTGAATTCCCTCATCCATGGTACCATTCCAGTAAATCTCTTCTGCACCCTCTCGAAGGGCTTGACATCCTTCATAAAGTCTGGTGCCCAAAATTGGATACAAAACTCTAGCTGAGGTTTAACCAGTGATTTATAAATGTTTACCATAGCTTTGCAGTTACTAGTCCAGTAACATAACCACTACACTACAGTACCCATATAATATGCAGCATGCATTCTCATTCATTGGCTACTTTCAATGCTTCAATGACCCCAGAGGACAGTTACTGTACATCTTGCCTCATTTTATGATATCCATGGAGACTGTTAAAGTCAATGCATCAGGCTGGCTTAAGCAGCAAAACAATGCAGAACACACAGACATTAAATAAAAACGGTTACATTGATAGGGTCATCATCCACAAGACTTCCTGGAACAGCAATTTCAGTTCCCATTAAGGTGACTTCATCGTCCAGTACACAGATACCGGCACTGAGAACATTTGCATCCATTTTATGACTACGAGTTTCGGCAACCAGTCTGAAAAATGCCAGAATACAATCACTCAACTGGACTACAGTGTCACCCGGCAGTACTTCACTCAAGCGGCCAATGTTCACGTGTGTGAGCTTAGACCAGCAAATGGTGACAGACTATTCAACTGTGGAGGTGGTCACAGCTGAGCCCCATTCAGTCCTCGACAGATTTACACACACACACACAGGAGCTGATGGATAGCAATCAATAACAACTTGTATTTATATAGCGCCTTTACCGCAGTAAAACGTCCCAAGGCACTTCACAGGCGCACAATCAGACAAAATTTGACATCGAGCCACACAAGGAGATATTAGGACAGGAATTTGGACAAAGGGGTAGGTTTTAAGGAGCGTCTTAAGGAGGAAAGAGAGGTAGAGAGGTGTTTAGGGAGGGAATTCCAGAGCTTAGGGCCCAGGCAGCTGAAGGCACGGCTGCCAATGGTGGAGCGATGGAAATCAGGGACGCGCAAGAGATGAACGACGGGATGCTGGCTGATTTGCCCACGCCTTAGGTCAGAGGCATGGGCGCCAACCTGGCCAACTTATTGTAGGAGGAAACTTCTTCAAAATCCGACTGCTTCCCCACCTGCTCCACGGTTAAAGACCGTGCACCTGGGCCATACAGACCAGAAAGCCCCCCAGTTTGATTCCTGATCTGTGCCGTTTTAGCTGTCTGCAACTGCGGCGATGGTCGGAGGTGCTGCCAGGATCTCCATTCCCAGTAATCTTGACCCAATTGTCCCTGCACGGAGTGTGGAGCTGTACGGATGCTGACTAAAAGGAAAATCAAGTGTGGCTTTAGTTTCCTTCCCTCAAGCACCATCCCTCTCCTCCACTTTTTACCCCCCCTGAAAAAACTCACTCTCGACCCATCCATCCTCTCTAATTATCACCTCATAAGATGTCGGCTTGGTTGAGTGGTAGAGTTCAGGCTTGATTCAGAACATTATGTGTTCGAGTTTCATTTCAGGCTTTCACAGAATCTGGGCTAATACTATAAATTATAGATGATCAGATTATTTACTGAATCAGTAGGCGGCTTTTTCTATTGGAAAGTCAGGGATTCCATTTCCAAATCCCTTTTCTTTCATCCACCTATCCAATCTAATATTGAATGTCAGCAGTGTTTGCCTCAACCACTAACCCTAGGAAGTGAATGCCACAGCCTCTCAACTCTTTGTGCAGAAGAAAAAAAAGAACTTGCATTTCTATAGCGCCTTTCACAACCTCAGGACGTCCCAAAGCGCTTTACAACCAATGAAGTACTTTTGAAGTGTAGTCACCGATGTAATGTAGGAAACGCAGCAGCCGGTTTGCGCACAGCAAGCTCCCACAAACAGCAACGTGATAACGACCCGATAATCTGTTTTTAGTGATGTTGATTGAGGGCGAAATATTGGCCAGGACACCGAGCAGAACTCCCCTGCTCTTCTTCGAAATAGTGCCATGGGATCTTTTACGTCCACCCGAGGGGGCAGAAGGGGCCTCTCATCCAAAAAAGATGGCACCTCCGACAGTGCAGCACCCCCTCAGAACTCTACCGGAGTGTCAGCCTAGAATTTGTGCTCAACTCTCTGTAGTGGGACGTGAACCCACTGCCTCCTACCTCAGAAGTTTCTCCTGCTCTCGGTTCCAAATCACTTACATTTAATCTTGTATCTATGGGGCCCTGTTCTTGACGCAACAACTGAAAGCAGTCTGCTTCTGTCTATCCTGTCCCTTCCTTTCATGATTTCAAACACCTCTAATAAATCACCCCATAATCTGCGTTGTTCCAATGGAAATAGAACGAATTTTTCAAATCTTTCTTCATATCTGTATTTCCTCATTCCAGGGCTGGAAGAGTTGACAGAAACAGGGAGGGATGAGGCCATAAAAGGATTTAAACCCCAAAGATGAAAATTTATCATTTGAGGCATCGGGGGACCGGGGGCCAACGTTAAGTCAGTGAGAACAGGGCGATGTGTGTGCGGGACTTTGTGCAGGAGAGGATAAGGCAGCAGAGTTCTGGATGGAAGTAGGCAGTATGCGATGGAGAGATCATGGAGTCAGAAGCTTGGGTTTTTTTTAAAATTTGTTTATGGGATGTGGGCGTCACCGGCAAGGCCGGCAGTTATTGCCCATCCCTAATTGCCCTCGAGAAGGTGGTGGTGACCCGCCGCCTTGAACCATTGCAGTCCGATGAAGGTACTCCCACAGTGCTGTAAGGTAGTGTTTTCCAGGATTTACTTCTAAGTCAGGATGGTGTGTGACTTGGAGGGGAACTTGGAGGTGGTGGTGTTCCCATGCGCCCACTGCCCTTGTCTTTCTAGGTGGTAGAGGTCGCGGGTTTGGGAGGTGCTGCCGAAGAAGCCTTGGCGAGTTGCTGCAGTGCATCGTGTAGATGGTACATGGTCTAATAGGACACGGAGGCTGCGAACAGTCAATTATTTTTTAAGAACTCACTGAGCTTGAATTTTTTTTCCTCCAACTTTCCACACAGTTATCTTATCAAAGCATCTGCACAAAGGCACCTGTCTCAATTACCACTTGCCCTCTGCTTGTTCTGACACACTGAAGTGCTTCACCAGACAGTCCACAAAACTGGTCCGTCCAGTTGGATGTTGGCAGACAGGGAGTCGTGCAACATGCACTGAACAAAGACGACTTGAAAACGAAAAATTTAACTTGCAGTCATGTCCCCCTCTCCCTCCATTGGTTAAGAGTGTAAGCCCACTGGTCCTGTGTGGTTGTGAGACATGGGAGTGGTTGAAGCGAATAGTATAGATGCATTTAAGGGGAGGCTGGACAAACGTATGAGGGAGAAGGGAATAGAGGGTTTTGCTGAGGAAAGACGGGAGGAGGCTCGAGTGGAGCATGGACTGGTTGGGCCAAATGAAAAGAAAAGAAAGACTTGCATTTATATAGCACCTTTCACGACCACCGGACGTCTCAAAGCGCTTTACAGCCAATGAAGTACTTTTTGACGTGTAGTCACTGTTGTAATGTAGGAAACACGGCAGCCAATTTGCGCACAGCAAGCTCCCACAAACAGCAATGTGATAATGACCAGATAATGTTTTTTTTTTGTTATGCTGGTTGAGGAATGAATATTGGCCAGGACATTGGGGATATCTCCCCTGCTCTTCTTTGAAATAGTGCCATGGGATCTTTTACGTCCACCTGAGAGAGCAGACGGGGCCTCGGTTTAACGTCTCTTCCGAAAGGCGGCACCTCCGACAGTGCAGCACTCCCTCAGCACTGCACTGGAGTGTCAGCCTAGCTTTATGTGCTCAAGTCCCCATGGTGTGGGACTTGAACCCGCAACCTTCTGACTCAGAGGCAAGAGTGCTGCCCACTGAGCCACAGCTGACACAAATGACCCGTTTCTGTGCTGTATATCCTATGTAATGTAAATTAGGAAGGTTCCAAGTTTAGTTCCCGATCTGTGTTGAATTAGCTGATCACAGTCAAGCAAAGAGTTGAAATGCTACAACTGGCCTCAGCAACTCTCTGCCAAGAACAGAAAAAGAAACGCACCGACCACCTGCTGAAAAGTGTGCACGAGTCAGAGAGCGGAATCGGAGAGTGTGAATCATAATCCAGCAAGAATCAGAAGACTTGAGAAGGCGAGAAAATGGGACAAAAATAAAAAAAGACACCAGCAGTGTGCCTCGTTAGGATTATGATTTTACATCCAATTGCTTCACTGGACTAAACTGCAGTACCAACTGGCAGCCTTGACGATTTAAGCCCCACGTTAAAACTAAGTGCCTGAAAGTCTGTAATGTCGGAAGACTGGCTGCATTACTGGGCTCAGCGGTCAAAACTGGTCAATTCAGGGTTGCTGTGAAATATCAGACCACTTTCACACATTCATCTCACGGTTACCACACTAAGCTTGATAACCGATCTCTCAAATATATACTTATGCTGGAAGTGTGTTGGGGGGCGGGGAGAGGAAAAAAATTCAAAATACAGACAGCAACAGTTCCTCTGATGGATAAATGCACTGCCGAGCGTGATACTAAGTCATAGACCAGAAAGATCCAAGGTTCAATCCTCAGTCTTTACTGATCTGGAGTGACCCAGATTGATTCAGCCACTACTTTCCAGGAGAGGAGGGAGAAAAGCGCAGATTGGGAAAAGAAAAAACTTTTAATATTCCAACACAAGCACAGTATACTCTTTGCAACACAGAAGTTTAATGACATCTGGCATTAGAACAACATCGTATGAACTCGAGCTACCAGACTGATTATTGTACCGAGTGTATAACACAAGGTCGAGCTTCAATGATCAACAGTTGAATGCCTTCAACACCTGGACCACCTTGACTAGAAGCAAGAGGAATGCAAGATTAAAAGACTTGCATTTCTACAGCACCTTTCACGACCTCAGGACGTCCCACAGCACTTTACAGCCAATGAAATACTTTTGAAGTGTAGTCACTGTTGTAATGTAGGAAACACGGCAGCCAAGTTGCGCACAGCAAGCTCCTGCAAACAGCAATGTGATAATGACCAGATCATCTGTTTCAGTGATGTTGATTTGAGGGATAAATATTGGCCCCAGGACACCGGGGAGAACTCCCCTGCTCTTCTTCGAAATAGTGGCCGTGGGATCTTTTACGTCCACCTGAGAGAGCAGACGGCGCCTCTGTTTAACATCTCATCTGAAAGACGGCACCTCCGACAGTACAGCACTGGACTGGAGTGTCAGCCTGGATTATGTGCTCAAGTCTCTGGAATGGGACTTGAGCACATAACCTTCTGACTCAGAGGCGAGAGTGCTACCCACTGAGCCACGGCTGACACTGAATCAACAGTTGCATGCTTTCAACACCTAGACCACCTTGACTAGAAGAATCAAGAGAAATGCAAGATTAAAAGGTGTAGAAAGGTCAATTTGGAATACTGCTTCAAGGGGTGTCTGGAGTTCAAACTGGTGAAAGATAAATTCAGGCCGGATATCAGGAAGTTACCCATGCATGGATTGGTCAACGTTTGGAACAGACTTCCATGCCAGATAGTGGAGATGGTCGGAAGCCGTGATGGGGTTTACTGTCGATTTTTTTCCTCAACGGATTGAGCCAAATTTGATCTTGATCAGAAAAAAGTTTGGTTTCCAGAACCCAGGAAATGGTAGAAGCGAGTCCACAAGACGTGTTCGGTTTGATTAAGTTGACATTTGGAGTTTTGAAAAGTTCCCAAAAAACCACGTGAATGAACTTTTATTGATGTAACTGAGGAGGTTTAGGTACAACATATGGAACAGACACGACGAGACACACCGCTCGGTGACTAGCTTCTATTTAAAAAGAACTGTGAAAATCTTTTGCAGCCAAAAAATAAAAATGAATCACAGGTTACATGTCTTAATTTATTCAGCATGACCTCCTCTGTGAATACAGCACGGTAACAAACTTGTCTTACAGATACAGCAAATGTAAGAAGTCACACAACACCAGGTTATAGTCCAACAGCTTTATTTGAAATCACAAGCTTTCGGAGCGTTGCTCCTTTGTCAGGTGAAGATACAGCAAAGGTTAGATATGGGGTGCGTTCACACTTACAACTGTAGCGCTCATGTGAAGCACCAGGTGGACCTAGTTTAAATCCAGAGTGAATCCCGACTCCGGAGGAAAATGTGCTTAAATCCCTAACTGTAAACTACTCCAGCCTACAATGCCCCCCCGAGCTCTCTGTTCCTCCGACTCGAGCCTCTCTTGTATCCTCCCCCCACCCTTTGCCCCACATTTGGCAGCCGTGCCTTCAGCTACCTAAGTCACACGCTCCGGAATTCCCTTTCAAAAATCCTTCAGTCTCCACCCCATCTCTTCTCCTCAAAACCCACGTCTTTGACTAAATTCTTGGTCACCATTTCCTAATGATTCCCTCTTTGGCTCAGCGCCCATTTTTTTTTTATTCATTGCACCTCTGTGAAGTGCCTTGGGGCATTTTTCTACATTAAAGACACTGTATAAATGCAAGTTGTTGTCGGAGATCATGCTGCAATGCCCCTCCTCCCGGCAGTCACAGTAACCTCGCCCTTTTGGTTTCTCCATCTCGGGCTCTTGTTGTTCAGATCCAGCCAGCCTTTGTTTCTTATCCAGCTTTTTCCCCCCACTGACCCGAGCCCCCCACTGACCCGAGCCCCCCACTGACCCGAGCCCCCCACTGACCCGAGCCCCCCACTGACCCGAGCCCCCCACTGACCCGAGCCCCCCACTGACCCGAGCCCCACACTGACCCGAGCCCCACACTGACCCGAGCCCCACACTGACCCGAGCCCCACACTGATCCGAGCCCCCCACTGACCCGAGCCCCCCACTGACCCGAGCCCCCCACTGACCCGAGCCCCCCACTGACCCGAGCCCCCCACTGACCCGAGCCCCCCACTGACCCGAGCCCCCCACTGACCCGAGCCCCCCACTGACCCGAGCCCCACACTGATCCGAGCCCCACACTGATCCGAGCCCCCCACTGACCCGAGCCCCCCACTGACCCGAGCCCCCCACTGACCCGAGCCCCACACTGACCCGAGCCCCACACTGACCCGAGCCCCACACTGACCCGAGCCCCACACTATCCACTCACTCAGAAAATGGGCTCCATGCCGAGCGTGAAGTTACAAAGTGCATAATAATTAGGGGGGGGAAGAAACACTTTGATCATCTTTTCTTCTTCCAGACTCACTGTCGTCCTCCCCTGCCCAAATTGGCTGCTGCGTTTCCTACATTACAACAGTGATTACACTTCAAAAAAAGTACTTCATTGGCTGTAAATGTAAGTGATACTCCTATCATTTTTATCTCAGGTTGCTTGCTCAAAATCTAGACTGACACTCCAATGCAATACTGAGGGAGTGCTGCACTGTCGGAGGTGCCGTTTTTCGGATGATAATCCGAGGCCCCCGTCTGCCCTCTCAGGCAGATGTAAAAGATCCCATGGTACTAATCCAAAGAAGAGCAGGGGAGTTCTTCTCTCTGTGTCCCTCACATAAAAGGTTATTACACAAGGTTAGAGCTCATGAGGTTGGGGGTAATATAGTACCATGGATAGAGGATTGCTTAACGAACAGAAAACAGAGAGTAGGGATAAACGGGTCTTTTTCAGGTTGGCTGGCTGTAACTAGTGGGGTGCTGCAAGGATCAGTGCTTGGGCCTCTGCTATTTACAATCTATATTAAATGACCTAGATGAAGGGACCGAAGTTTGCTGGTGATACAAAGCTAGGTGGGACAGTAAGCTGTAAGGAGAACACTATGGGGGAATTTTCCCAGCCCTGGGGAGGCCGGACTGCCGTAGCAATTGGAAGCGTGTACTGACCCCGCTCCCAACCCGCCTCGGTGCCATCTTCCCGGGAGGCGGGTCCCCGGATGGCGCAGGGACTGGTCTCCGAGGCGGGAAGGGGATTAGAGCCAATTAATTGCCTGTTAACAGTTAGTTAACAGGCAGTTTAGAGGCTTTTCCCCATTTTACGCCTGCAATTGCGGGCTTCCCAACAGCTGCAAACCTCGCCAGGGTCAGCGAGGCGAGCAGTGGGTCTCCAGGGGTGAGATGGGTTGAAATGTCAGCTGTAGAGGTGAGTGATGGGTGTAAGTGTGGACAGGTAACTATGAGAGGTGAGTGTAAAGTGTTGGAAAAAGTTTCCTTACCTTTGCTTCTTTCTGCAGGCTTCAACCTTTGAGGATCCGGAGGTGCCTCATCTCAACAGCAGAGATGACAGAATGACTGTTGCATTCTCAGATGCTGCACCATCTGATTTCTGCTGAGGGGAGAGGTCTTGGTGAGCCTTCTGTGCAAGGGCTCACCTTAGAACAGAGATTGCCAGTGTTTGACAGCTGTCAAATGCTGACAATTCATCTGTTAAAAAATTTGACAGATGAAGCGTCATACGCGGACGTCATCGGTCACCGGCGTTCCCTTAATTGGCTGGTAACCCCGCAGGGCAGGCTTAACAAGGCCAATCAAGGGAAAATAGCGTGAGTTGGTCAGACGTCGCTGGGGGCTGGACTGAAACCCGGAAACCAGAAGTCCCGCCTCCAGCACGTCTCCATTGAGAAAATCCAACTCAAAGAGTCTGCAAAGGGATATCGATAGACTAAGTGAGTGGGCAGTGAGGTGGCAGATGGAGTCTAATATAGGGAAATGTGAGGTTATTCACTTTGGTAGGAAGAATAGAAAAACAGAATATTTTTTAAATGGTGAGAAACTTTAAATGTTGGTGTTCAGAGAGATTTGGGTGTCCTCGTGCAAGAAACACAGAAAGCTAGCATGCAGGTACAGCAAGCAATAAGGAAGGCAAATGGCATGTTGGCCTTTATTGCAAGGGGGTTGGAGTATAAGAGTAAGGAAGTCTTGCTCCAATTGCACAGGGCCTTGGCGAGACCACACCTGGAGTACTGTGCACAGTTTTGGTCTCTTTATCTAAGGAAAGATATACTTGCCTTGGAGGCGGTGCAACGAAGGTTCACTAGACTGATTCCTGGGATGTACTTTTTTTTTTTTTTAAAAGAAGCCATTTTAATGGTATTTGCAGATTTGAACGACTGCAAAACTTTATTGTGCAAAAAGTAACTTTGAATTAAAAAAAACACAAAAATTTAGGCCAACACTCCAGTGCAGTACTGAAGGGGTGCTGCGCTGTTGGAGGTGCCATTGAGCGCGCAGGCGGGGCCTCGGTTTATGTGGACGTAAAAGATCCCCAGGCACTATTTCGAAGAAGAGCAGGGGGGAGTATCCCCGGTGTCCTAGTCAATGTTTATCCCTCAATCAACATCACAGAAAAAAACAGATTATCTGGTAATTATCACGTTGCTGTTTGTGGGAGCTTGCTGTGCGCAAATTGGCTGCCGCGTTTCCTTCATTACAACACTGACTACACTTCAAAAGTTCTTCATTGGATGTTCTGAGATCGTGAAAGGCGCTATATAAATGCAAGTCTTTCTTTCCATTACTGGCCATTGGGAGTAGAAAGCCACTGTACTGTACAGTTTACAGTAAATGGATTCCATTTTGGAGCTGGCTGGCAGCCTTTTAGCTTTATTTCAGAAAATTATCAAGTCTTACAGATTCACAGAATAATTAAAACAACTGGTCTGAATGCACAGGGTTGTCCGGCCTCCTTTGGGCACTTCCAGGGAACAAATGCAAGCACCTTCATTTCGATAGTGCCTCTCGCATCCTCAGCATGTCCCAAAGCATTTCACAGCCAATGAGCTGTTTGGAACGCAAACACGGCAGCCAATTTGCGCACAGCAAGGCCCAACGTTTCTTCCGAAAGACAGCACCCCCACGACAATCCAGCATTTCCCTCAGTAGTGCATTGAAGGCAAAAATATGGGCAGAGAACAAGCAAGGGAGCGAGCGAGAAATGACAGAGAGAAGTATAGCATTTGGGGCACAAGTTCAGAAGCTTAATATGCCACAGGATTACAATTTCCTGAAATTGAATGATTTGACTGAAGTAATACAAATTCTCAAAATTGACAAAATGTCAATTTCCATTTTCCTGGCCGCAGATTATCCAACACGACAGATTACTGTAAGCAGATTTAATTCAATAAGAAACAAGCTGCCTGCAAAGAAAATCTGATATACAGCGCGGCACATGTAAAACGGGATTTTTACAGAAACAACTCAGTAAGAGGATTATTTGTAGAGAGTAGAAGGCCAGTTTAAACAGAATTACTGATCTGAGCCTAGAGTGGCAGAAGTGAAGTCGAGAGCCACAGAACTGCACCCCACCCCCCTCCCAAAAACAAAATACAAAAATACAAAATGAAAATATACCTTGCTATAAAACAATAGCAATAATATTTTTTTTAAATGATTATTCATTCTCTAGAATAACAGCAGAAAATGCTGGAAATTGCTAGGGGGATAGAATATAAAAATAGGGAGGTATTGCTTCAGTTGTAGAAGGTATTGGTGAGACCGCACCTGGAATACTGCATACAGTTTTGGTGTCCATACTTAAGAAAAGACATACTTGCTCTCGAGTCAGTACAAAGAAGGTTCACTCGGTTAATCCTGGGGATGAGGGGATGGACATATGAGGAGAGGTTGCGTAGATTGGGACTCTACTCATTGGAGTTCAGAAGAATGAGAGGCGATCTTATTGAAACATATAAGATTGTGAAGGGGTTGGATCGGGTGGATGCGGGGAAGATGTTCCCGATGATGGGTGAAACTTGAACTAGGGGGCATAGTCTTAGAATAAGGGGCTGCTCTTTCAAAGCTGAGATGAGGAGGAACTACTTTACTCAGAGGGTGGTAGGTCCATGGAATATGCTGCCCCAGAAAGCTGTAGAAGCTACATCATTACATAAATTTAAAACAGAAATAGACAGTTTCCTAGAAGTAAAGGGAATTAAGGGTTACGGGGAGCGGGCAGGAATTTGGACATGAGTCTAGGTTCGGATCGGTCATGGCCCTGTGGGTAGCGGAGCGGGCCCAGGGGCCGTGTAGCCTGATCCTGCTCCTATTTCGTGTGTCTAATTCTGTTAGATGCAGGAGATGGTTCTGTGATAGTGGATTGGTGGCTAGGATCAGATCAGCCATGATCTTATTGAATGGCGGGGCAGGCTCGAGGGGCCGATTGGCCTACTCCTGCTCCTATTTCTTATGTTCTTATGTAAAACTCAGCAGGCCAGGCAACATCCATGGAGAGAAAATAGAGTCGACGTTTCGGGTCAAAACCCTTTTTCAAAACTGGAAAGGAAATGAAATAGATCGAAAGGCAGGGCTGGGAGAGAACAAAAGAAATGAAGAGACATTAAGAGATATTCATTCTCTGGATGTAAGTGTCATAGGCAAGGCCAACATTTATGACCCATGGATTGGAGGGTAGCTAACGTTACCCCACTATTCAAAAAGGGGGGTAGGGAAAAAGCAGGTAATTACAGACCTGTAAGCCTTACATCAGTTGTGGGCAAAATGCTGGAGTCCATCATTAAGGATGAAATAGCGGAGCACTTAGCAAATGGGGACAGGATAGGACAGAGTCAACATGGATTTACAAAGGGTAAATCGTGCTTGACTAATCTATTGGAATTTTTTGAGGGAGTAACTGGTAGAATAGATGGGGGAGAGCCAGTAGATGTGGTGTACCTGGACTTCCAAAAGGCCTTCGATAAGGTCCCACATAAAAGATTAGCATGGAAAATTGAGGCTCATGGGATAAAGGGGAAAGTATTGGCGTGGATAGGGAACTGGCTGTCAGATAGAAAACAGAGAGTTGGAATAAACGGCTCATTTTCTGAATGGCAGGCAGTAACAAGTGGGGTACCACAGGGATCTGTCCTGGGCCCCCAGCTGTTCACAATTTACATTAATGACCTGGATCAGGGAGTCGGATGCAGCATTTCCAAATTTGCAGACGACACTAAACTAGGAGGGGGGGTGGGCTCAGAGGAAGAGACCAGGAAGCTCCAGAGCGATTTGGACAGACTGGGCGATTGGGCGGATAAATGGCAGATGCACTATAATGTGGACAAGTGCGAAGTTATCCACCTTGGGTGCAGGAACGGGAGGGCAAATTATTATTTAAATGGCAATAGATTGGGAGAGGGGGAAGTACAGAGAGACCTGGGTGTTCTTGTACACCAGTCACTGAAGGCGAGCATGCAGGTGCAACAGGCGGTCAAGAAGGCAAACGGTATGCTGGCCTTCATAGCAAAAGGGTTAGAATACAGGAACAGGGATACCTTGCTGCAGCTGTACAGGGCACTGGTGAGACCACACCTCGAGTACTGTGTACAGTTTTGGTCGCCTCATCTGAGGAAGGATGTTCTTGCCATGGAGGGGGTGCAGCGGCGATTCACCAGGCTGATACCAGGAATGGCGGGAATGACCTATGAGGAGAGACTATGTAGTTTAGGGATGTACACACTGGAGTTTAGAAGATTGAGAGGGGACCTCATAGAAGTGTATAAAATTCTGACAGGTCTAGACAGACTGGATGCAGAAGGAATGTTTCCCTTGGCGGGTGAGAACAGAACTAGAGGACATAATTTAAGGATAAGGGCTAAACCATTTAGGACAGAGATGAGGGGGAATTTCTTCACTCAGAGAGTGGTGAACCTGTGGAACTCATTGCCACAGAGGGCAGTGTACGCCAGCTCATTAAATATATTTAAGAGGGAATTAGATATATTTCTACGGGCAAAAGGGGTTAAGGGTTACGGAGAGAAGGCGGGGACGGGATACTGAATTAAAGGATCAGCCATGATCTCATCGAATGGCGGAGCAGGCACGAAGGGCCGAATGGCCTACTCCTGCTCCTATCTTCTATGTATCTATGTATCTATGTATCCCTAGCTGAGCAGCTTGCTAGGGCACTTCAAACTTCAGTAACTCTGGTGTCTAATTGGAGACAGGACCAGCAACGACAGCAGGTTCCCTTCCCTAAAGGACGTCAGTGAACCAGTTGTGTTTTTACGACAATCCGACAGCTTCATGGTCACTTTTACTGATAACAGGTCTTTAGTTCCAGATTTTTTTAAATTTTTTTTTTAAAGTTACATTTCTCAAACTGCCACGGTGCGATTGGAACTCAAATTCTCTGGGTTAGCAACATAACCACTGTACCCTGCATATTCAACAGGGTGCTTTTACCTAGGTTTCACCTTTTAGCTGGAGGTGGTAGCTCATGCTTGGGCACACTGGCTATCCTCCAGCACATCATCCGGCATCAGGGGGTTACATAAGAACACAAGAACAAGGAGCAGGAGTCGGCCATTCAGCCCTCCAAGCCTGCTCTGCCATTCAATAAGATCACCGCTGATCTATTGCCTCAACCCCACCTTCCCGCACAATCCCCATATCCCTTTTATTCCCTTAGTATCCAAAAAATCTATCGCTCTCTGTCTTGCATATACTCAGTACTTTACCATAAAAAGCATCAGAACTGAACTCAACCCTGCTTCACCCAACGCCCAGACAACTGCAGTCTCCAGCAGCGATCACTGGATGGAGAGGAGGCGTGGGAGCCGTGGGCGAACTTTTCCCTTCCCTTCCCGCCCCGCCCTCACTAGGCTGGGGAACTGAAGGCAACTGTCCTGGCTAAGCTCAGCACCGTGCAGGGATTGAAACAGACACCTTCTGATCACAAACTCGTGATTACACCACAAACAATTTGTTGATTGCCAAGCGCTCGAGTCTAGCCGGAGGATGCGACAGACGCCACACGAACGCAAGTTCTTTGTTCCAGCTCAACTGCACACTCCCTTTACCAACTGAGCCGCTAGATCTTCAATGTGAATAATATTGCAGTCCAATAGAATCATAAAAATTTACTGCACAAAAGGGGGCCATTCGGCCCATCGTGTCCATGCCGGATGAAAAAGAGATACCCAGCCTAATCCCACTTCCCAGCTCTTGGTCCGTAGCCCTGTAGGTTACGGCACTTCCAGTACATATCCAAGTACTTTTTAAATGTGATAAGGGTTTCTGCCTCTACCACCCTTTCAGGCAGTGAGTTCCAGACCCCCACCACCCTCTGGGTGAAAAAAGTTCTCAACTCCCCTCTAAACCTCCGACCAATTACTTTAAATCTCTGCCCCCTGGTTATTGACCTCGCTGCTAAGGGAAATAGGTCCTTCCTATCCACTCTATCTAGACCCCTCATAATTTTACGCACCTCAATCAAGTCTCCCCTCAGCCTCCTCTGTTCCAAAGAAAACAACCCCAGCCTATCCAATCTTTCCTCATAGCTAAAATTCTCCAGTCCTGGCAACAGCCTCGGAAATCTCCTCTGCACCCTCTCTAGTGCAATACCTAGATATCTCAGTCCAATTCTGGCCTCTTGCGCCTCCCCGATTTTAATCACCCTACCATTGGTGGCTGTGCCTTCATCTGCCTGGGCCCCAAGTTCCGGAATTCCCTCCCCAAATCTCTCCGCCTCTCCCTTTCTCTTCTCCTTTAAGGCGCTCCTTAAAACCTACCTCTTTGAGCAAGCTTTTGATCTCCTGTCCCAATAGTTTCTTGTGGCTCGGTGTCAAATTTTGTTTGATAACGCTCCTGTGAAGCGCCTTGGAATGTTTTACAACGTTAAAGGCGCTGTATAAATACAAGTCGTTCCCTCCCTTCTGCTTCCCACGCCATCCTGACAAATGCGATGTAAATAATTACATGAGCTGCCAGAGTGACCCTTGATCGTTCTTTCAGCTCCTCCACCCATGTGTTCGGCACTTACGGAGGGTTTCCTGTATGGTTTCAAAGTTGTGGAATTTACCAGGTGCATCATCAGATTTGAAAGGTTTATAGGTCTTAGAGCCCTGACCGTCTCCTGGGGGTATTCCTATTGGAGTGCCACCCAGGCTAATGATAGAAGTAAATTCCACATTGCAGTACAATTATTGAATCAATCATACAGCACAGAAGGAAGCTATTCGGCCCATCGGGCCTGTGCCGGCTCTTTGAAAGAGCTCCCCAATTAGTCCCACTCCCCCTGCTCTTTCCCCGTAGCCCTGCAAATGTTTCCTTTTTAAGTATTTATCCAAGTCCCTTTTGAAAGTTACTATTGAATCGGCTTCCACCGCCCTTTCAGGCAGCGCATTCCAGATCACAACAACACGATGATTTAAGATGAAGATTTGCTTCTCCATCACATAAGAGATTCATAGATTTCAATTTGTTTTAAGACTACAAGCTATAACTGATAGATATTTCTAACAAAGTCATAGTTAGCAATAACCATATAGCAGAAAAGTACTCTACATTACAATAGTGACACTTCAAAAGTACTTCATTGGCTGTAAAGCGCTTTGGGACGTCCTGAGGTTGTGAAAGGCGCTACAGAAATGCAAGTCTTTCTTTCAAGGCGAAAGCAAAGGGCTGTTCCATGACACACTTGCTAGATATAAACAATGTTAATTCTATTAATAGCCCTCATCAGGACGGATTATCTTAGAGTTGAAACAGAGCACCTAATATATAGAGAGAGACATTTTCTATTTGTAGTTTGTTTTTTTAAATTGCAGTCCGCATGAGGTGTAATGATGTTTACACAATCATAAGCACGTTGTGTATTTGATTACTGCAGTATTATCAGGTTTAGCAAAGAAAAGGAAACCTGCGTTTATGCATGCCTTTCAGAATCTCAGGACATGCGATTCACGAACAACGATTTATTTTTGCAGTGCACTCACTGTTGTTACGTAGGACAAACATGGCAACCAATTTGCACACACAGCAAGGTCTCAAACAAGTGACGAGTTAATCAATTTTTGTCATCATTGCTTGAGGGGTGAACGTCGGCCTGGACACCAGGAGAACTCCCCGCTCTTCAAACAGTTCTACAGAATCTTTTATTTCCACCTGGACAAGTAAATGAGGCCTTGGTTTGAAGATCCATCCGAGAGATGGCACCTCCGACAATGCAGCACTCCCTCACTGAAGTGTCAGCCTAGATTATCCGCACAACTCTGCAGTACAGCTTGAACCTATGACCTCCTAACTCAAAGAGGCGAGAAAATTACCAAATGAGCCAAACTGACATTAGTTGCTTTAAGATGGCATTTAGGGTCTTCATAAATGAGAGGTTGATGCAGGTATCCAGGGGATTTCCACCCTGCGTTATGAACAAGGCAGAGTCAGCAGCAAGGAGGAAGCAAGATTACACTGCAGAACCGCTCCCAGTGGCAGCAACATAAATGGCTGTCAATTCATCATCTCCAGCTGCTCACACCATTACCATCGTCCAACTGTTATACAACTAAAAGTGCTCTCTCAGCACAAGTTTAGAAGGATAAAAAAAATCTGTAATTGCACCACTGTGTGTTTTGGGCATTTGAAGCGGACATACCCAGAACATTTTGTGCGAATGTCATTACGCTCTATTTATATCCCAGTTACAATGTCGAATGCCCTCTCTAACTTTCAACAATAGGCAACTATTTCCCCCCATAAGGTCATAAAGAAAAGTTACCTGGTAATTCGCAAAAGAAAACTATTCAGAAGAATTAAGCAGCACTTTCCACTGCTACAAGGTCACAGGTCACATGGACTGTCAGGAAATGTCCATTGTAGTGTATGTACCTTTAAGAGAGAACTACTTTTACAGCTCCTGTATACTGTAGTACCGGCAGTGACCACACCTGTATATAAGCCTTGAACATGCCTCTGTACTCCCAGTCTTGAGACTACCCTACTCCAGTAAACACCTGTTGATTGTAAGTTACAGCATCCGTGTAGTTATTGGAAAACACCATACTCTCAGAATCACAGATCTAACAGTGGCGACGAGTGTCGATTCGAATCTACCTGCAACTCTGCATTTCCCTTCAAGGATTCGCTCCGGGAGGGCGGGGGAAGAAAGTCGAGGCCAGAAGCACGGGCGTCGACCACGAGCAACCGCCCAGTCGTCCGACAGAGAGTGAACATCGCAGGGGAGGCTGTTGAGAGCCGGGCTTGGTTCCCCAGCCACGACGATCCAGCAACAGACTGGCAACAGGTACAGTGCAGACCCTTCCTGGACAGTGGCGGCTGGAGCCGACCGACGGCAGAGAAAAAGCCGAGCAGCGTCGACGGGGTAAGAGAGAGGGTGAAGCGCACAGGGCGCAGCCGGGGGTTGAAAACCGAGCGGCGTCAAGGAAAAACAAAACGGAGAGAGGGTAAAGCAGCAGCCGGGTTCAGGACCGAGCGGCGGAAACGGGAAAGGCGCACAGGAAAACGCGCAGAGCACAGCCAGGGCTCAAGGGCTGAACAGTGTCTGCGGGAGAAGGGAGAGCGCGGGAGACGCCATTTTTAGAAGCCGCAGCGGAGAAGAAGGGCGAGCGCGGGAAGAAAGGAAAGCACGGGAGACGCCATTTTGTGCCAGCGGAGAAGAAGGGAGCGCGCGGGAGACGGCATTTTTGACAGTTAAATCACACCCAGGGATGCCGAAGAGTGGCAGTATCTCTACGTTCGACAATGAAGTCGAAGATTGGGCGACATATGTGGAACGCATTGAGGTGTACTGCAGGGCGAATGAAGTGCCAGATGCTAGGAAAGCACTGGTTTTGTTAAACTCCATGGGTGCAAAAACTTATGGCTTACTGCGAAACCTAATAACCCCAGAGAAGCCCATGAATAAGAATTTCGAAAGCATAGTAGAAATCCTACAGGACCACTTAAACCCCACACTGCTACTGATAGCAGAAAGATTTAAGTTCCACAAAAGGAACCAGCATAAAGACTAAAGTAATGCTGAGTACTTAACGGAACTGCGCAAGCTATCGAAACACTGCCAGTTTGGAGTGGGACTAGCAGATACGTTAAGGGACAAGTTTGTGTGTGGGCTTCAAAGTGAAGGAACCCAGAAACGGCTTCTATCAGAAAAGGATCTTACGCTGGACAAGGCTTTCAGCATGGCAGTATCACACGAAGCAGCCACAAGGGGCACTGCAGAGATACAACGGAGACCGCAAGAATATGGCACCAATGAAATGTCATATGGAACAGGGAAGTGTTATCGCTGCTGCAAAACAACACACGGCCAGAAGGATTGTTGGTTCAAGGACCAAATGTGCAGACAGTGTGGAAAAGCAGGACACATAGCAAGAGTCTGCAGGTCTGGGAAGAAAACCAACAGCAAGAAATCTCCACAGGAGAAGTACAAAAAAGGTGATGGACAGTAGTTCAGATGAACAGAAAAGTGATACAGACTCCGGAAGCAAGGAGCTGGGTTGTCTGAAACTACATAAGGTAACCAAAATGGAGGATCACCAGACTATCTGGGTTACACTCAAGATCGATGGAGTCCAAGTGAAAATGGAACTGGACACAGGATCAGCCCTAACAGTCATAAACCAAAGGGACTACAAGCGGCTATTTTCACATATACCCTTGAAAGCTACAGAGATTGTCTTGAAGACGTACACGGGACAAAAAGTCTACCCCAAAGGGAAAATAAGGGTGAAAGTGACATACAAAGGCCAGGAAATACCTAAAATGGACCTATATGTATTGCCAGATGGAGGACCACCACTACTAGGACGTGAATGGATCCAGAAGATACAATTAGATTGGCATTCCATACAGGCACTGAAGGTGGAGGCCAAAAAGGATGACAACGTCACACCTGGACGACTGTCAAAAATGCTAACGGACGCAAAAGAAGTGTTCCAGGAGGGACTCGGAACACTAAAAGGTATAACAGCAACGATTAAAATAGAGGAAAATGCAAGCCCAAAGTTTCTTAAGGCCAGACCAGTGCCTTATGCGATCCGACCAGCCGTCGAAGCAGAGCTGGAAGGGTTGGAACGTTCAGGAGTACTGTCCAAAGTAGACTGGAGCGAGTGGGCTACACCCATCGTTCCTGTAATGAAGAGGTCGTTGAGTAATACGCCTGGGGAACCAAAGAGGGTCCGCATCTTTGGGGATTTTAAGGTGACAGTGAACCCAGTCCTTCACACTGTACAATATCCGCTTCCACGAATTGAGGATATTTTCGCCTCGCTATCTGGAGGTAAACACTTCACCAAAATTGATCTGGCCCAGGCGTACTTGCAAATGGAGGTAGAAGAAGCCTCGAAACAATACCTCACGATCAACACTCAAAGGTCTCTACCAATACAACCAGCTGGTATTCGGGGTAGCATCGGCTCCGGCTATTTGGCAAAGGGCGATGGATCAAGTCCTGCAAGGGATTCCAGGGACCCAGTGTTATTTGGACGACATCTTGGTCACGGGCGAAAATGACAGTGATCACCTCGCCAACCTGGAGAAGATGCTCACTAGATTAAAGGAATATGGGCTACGAGCTAATCGCCACAAGTGCGAGTTTTTCCAGAAGCAGATCTCGTATTGTGGCCACGTTATTGATGAAGAGGGGTTACATAAGTCCCCTGAAAATATTGAGGCAGTAGTCAAGGCTCCAGCACCGGAAAATGTGTCACAACTGAGGTCGTTCCTCGGGTTGGTGAACTACTACCATAAGTTCTTACCAAATTTGTCTACAGTATTACACCCACTGAACACCCTACTGCAAACGGGGGTACCATGGAAGTGGAATGACGAACGTAAACGAGCTTTCCAGAAGTGCAAAGAATTGATCACATCAAAAGAGGTGTTGGCCCATTTCAACCCAGCACTACCAATTCGTTTGGCATGTGATGCATCACCCTATGGTATTGGAGCGGTGCTGTCGCACAAATTCCCAGACGGGTTGGAGAGGCCTTTGCGTCTCAGTCACTAACCTCAGCCGAGCGCAACTACGCCCAGATTGACAGGGAGGCCCTCAGCCTAGTATGGGGAGTAAAAAAATTCAACCACTATCTGCATGGGCAGAAGTTCACCTTGCTGACTGACCACCAACCACTTGTCTCCATCTTTAATCCAAAGAAGGGCGTTCCGGTGATGACTGCACAATGGTTACAAAGATGGTCCCTTTTTCTAGGGGCGAACCAATATGAAATAGAATATAAAGGCACGAAACAGCATGGAAACGCTGATGGGCTATCACGCCTGCCACTGCCTACTGTGGAGGAAGCACCAGCAGTGGACCCTATTGAGATATTTTATTCGTCAATAATTGAACGATTGCCAGTAACTAACGCAGATATAGAGGAGACCCGCAATGATCCGACACTGTCTCGGGTATATGATTTGACGGTGAGGGGATGGCCAACACATGGCGACTCACTGTTGCCAGCATTCTCATCCAGAAGAGAACAGCTGTCAGTATGCCAGGGGACAGTGATGTGTGGATCCCGAGTGGTGATTCCACTCAAGTTAAGGGAGAGAATGCTAAATGAGCTTCATGAAGGTCATCTGGGAGGGGTGAAAATGAAAAGCCTTGCTCGGGCTTATGTGTGGTGGCCGGGGATCGATCAGCAAATCGAGGACCTAACCAAGAGCTGCTCAGGATGCCAGAAGGTCCAAAATGCACCACCACATGCCCCTCTACACCCATGGGAGTGGCCCTCCTCTCCACGGCAACGGGTGCATATTGATTTTGCTGGTCCATTCATGGACTCAATGTTCTTAATAGCAGTGGATGCTCACTCGAAATGGCCCGAGGTGATAAAAATGTCCTCAACCACTACAGAGAAAACGATTGCAGTCCTACGGACCATATTTGCCAGGAACGGCTTGCCAGAGCAGATTTGCTCTGATAATGGACCACAGTTTGTGTCCGAAGAGGTTTGGAAATTTATGAGAAGGAATGGGGTAAGGCATTACACATCCGCCCCGTATCATCCAGCCACAAATGGATTGGCTGAGAGGTTCGTACAAACCTTTAAAAAGGCGATAAAGGCCATGTGCGATGATGAAATTCCACTACAGCATAAGGTGGACAGTTTCCTGTTAGCCTACAGAAATGCGACACATGCAGTTACCAACCAGACCCCGGCCATGATGTTCTTTAACCGAAGGTTGAGATCTCGTCTGGATTTGCTCAGACCAAATGTGCGAAGAAATGTTGAGGATAAACAATTCCAGCACATCAACGAGAAGCCGACAAGGAGCTTCAATGTAGGACAACCAGTCTTGGCCCGTGACTACCGAACAGAGAAATGGCAACCCGGAACGATAGGCACAAGGCAGGGGCCATCAATGTACACAGTGGATGTCGGGGAGAACATTGAGAGACGCCACGTCGATCAGATCTTAGCGTCACAGGAACGAGTCAACCCCATGTCTCGCGTACCTGGGGATGAACCCGACATACCGGTAGCATCTACTTCAGAAACAGTAGCAGTAGAAACTGATGAACTAACCGACGAAAAGGGGCCAGAATCGCCTCCGCACCAAGAACAAGAACCTCAGGAAAGGCGCTATCCAGAAAGGATCAGGAAGCCGCCCCAAAGACTGAATCTATAAATGGACTATTTCTGTTTAATGTGCATGTTAAAGTGTTAATTGTTATTTGAATATTATGGGTACTGCTAATCTAAAAGGGGAAGAATTGTAGTGTATGTACCTTTAAGAGAGAACTACTTTTACAGCTCCTGTATACTGTAGTACCGGCAGTGACCACACCTGTATATAAGCCTTGAACATGCCTCTGTACCCCCAGTCTTGAGACTACCCTACTCCAGTAAACACCTGTTGATTGTTAAGTTACAGCATCTGTGTAGTTATTGGAAAACATCATACTCTCAGAATCACGGATCTAACATCCATCTGAAAGCATTAGATGGTGGGGGAATACATAAAGGCTTTCACGTCACTTAAAAAAAAAAAATATATATATATATATAATTCTTGGAACTTGGATCTCTGCGCTCCAATCCTGGCCTCCTGCGCAACCCCAACTTTCACCCTAAACCTCTTTTTTCCCCCTTCAAGACGTTCCTTAAAACCTACCTCTTTGACCAAGCTTTTGGTCACCTGTGCCAATATCTCATGTGGCTCGATGTCAAATTTTGTCCGATAACGCTCCTGTGAAGCGCCTTGGGATGTTTTTACTATGTTGGAGGTGCTACATAAATGCAAGTTGTTGACGTGGGAGTCGCTGGCCGGGTCAGCATTTTATTGCCCATCCCTAGTTGCTTTGAGGTGGTGGTGGGCCGCCTTCTTGAACCACTGCAGTAGTGGTTTGCTGGGCCACTTCAGACAGCGGTTAAGAGTCAACCACGTTGATGTGGGACGTTCGAGCCATGCAGAACAGGAAGAACAAATTTGCATTGATGCAGTGCCTTTCACACCCTCAGGACGTCCCAAAACACTTCACACCCAATGAATTATAAAATTGTAGATCACTATTGTAGTGGTCCCACAAACAACAACGAGATAGATGAGCAGATATTCTGTTTTGGTGGTGTTGGTTGAGGGATAAATGTTGGTCACTGGGAGAACTCCCCTGTTCATCTTCGAGTAGTGCCACGGTATGTTTCATGTCCACCTAAAGAGGCAGACGGGGCCCTCAGTTTAAAGTCTCACCCAAAAAGACAGCATCGCTGACAGTGCAGCACTCACTCAGTACTTCACTGGCGTGTCAGCCTAGATTATGTGCTCAAGTCGTTACCGTGGAACCTGAACCCACGACCTCCGCCTCGGGCGACAGTGCTACCACTGAGCCCAGCGGACCCTGGGAGGTCCCAGGGTCAGTTCCTAGTCCGTGTTAGGTTGGCTAATTTCATTAATGGCAACAGTAGGGGCTCCACAATTTGTCCGAGTGCTCGGGGATCCAACAAGTGGATTGCAATCCAGCGATGTACACAGGTGAGGTTGTGGCACAAGGGCAGGACTGGGCTCAGCTGTGATGGCCCCTCATTGTCAAATAGCCTGCTGACCCCGTCAGTCTGACCGGCCACTTGTCCAAGATAGGCAGCCCGATGCCCGTGGAAATGCAATCCAGAAAGGAATCAACGCCTCTGGAAGATGGGAGAAAGTTAGCAGGAAAAGAACATTTGAGGCACAAGATTAAGGAAGTGACTATGCCTGAAGGGCTCTGAATCTGTCAAGAACAGGCAGCGCCAAACTGGGACCAGCGTCATTTCTTTCTTTACAAAGAAGGCGGTGTGCGAGAAAGGGAAAAGAAACACATTAATAGAACACCCCATCACACTGTCAAAATGTCTGAAAGCACTTCACACTTTGAGTGCAACAGCTTATTCGGCATCAGCGACATCCCACAAAACAGCAATGAGATGAACAACCTGTACATCTGCTTTGGTTGAGGGAGGAATATTGAGCAGGACACTGGGAGAACTCCTGGTTCTTCTTCAAATGTCTCACTGCAGTCAGTTTGCAAATCCAATCAAGTGGTTTTGCAATTTTTCAGGCATCTTTCCACTTTTTTTTTTTTTTTAAACTTACCCCTGGCTATATAATAGCATCCACTAGCCAGGAGGGTAGGCCTAGTCCCAAATTTTATTTTTCAATTTGTTCATGGAATGTGGGCGTCGCTGGCAAGGCCAGCATTTATTGCCCTCGAGAAGGTGGTGGTGAGCAGCCTTCTTGAACCACTGCAGTCCGTGTGGTGAAGGTACTCCCACAGTGCTGTTAGGGAGGGAGTTCCAGGATTTTGACCCAGTGACGATGAAGGAATGGCGACATGTTTCCAAGTCAGGATGGTGTGTGACTTGGAGGGGAACTTGGAGGTGGTGGTGTTCCCATGTGCCTGCTGCCCTTGTCCTTCTAGATGGAAGAGGTCACGGGTTTGGGAGGTGCTGCCGAAGAAGCCTTGGCGAGTCGCTGCAGTGAATCTTGTAGAGGGTACACACTGCAGCCACGGTGCGCCGGTGGTGGAGGGAGTGAAGCAGACTTTGAGGAGATATACAAGTGCTCAGCTCCCCTTCCTTGTTGGAAAGGCAGCTGGCCTTTGCTCAGTGCTTCTCAAGTGAGATTAACTCAGTGTGGGCAGATGCACAGGTGCAAACCCTCGTCCGGCACTCCAATCTTGTCACCAACGTGCTAGCGATGTGCAATGGACTAATTTTTTTTTTTTACACCAGCTGAGAGTCCAAAATTTTCACACCAAGTGCACCTGAAAAACACCCAGTGGTACAATTATACAGTTTGTTTTTCCAAACTTGCATTCTGTCTGTGGAACGCATTTTGAGTTATTGGTAGTTACAGGTCCGCCACTGGTAATGGTAGTGGTGGGAGCAATTTGAGGTGGTGATAAATTAAGTGCAGCACACAAGAGTAAAACGTATTGATTCAAGTACGATATCTCCAAATGCACTGGTGGTGATGCACTATATCTGGCCTATGTAACAACCCCCTGTACTTGGAGGAAATGTCAATACGGTCACTCCACTTGCTGGTAGCGGGATTCTTTCCTTCTTCTTCTTCGACAGTCCCTCGAAACCGAGGATGACTTGCTTCCACACTAAAAATGAGTTCTCAGGTGACTGACGAGTCCAATGCGGGACCTACAGTCTCTGTTGCTGTTGGGGTTGTCCATGAGAGTCCTGACGTTCCAGGACCCGAACTTCATTTTAAAGGGTGGAAGATGCCTGTGCGTGAATTCTTTTAACGCGGGGTGGCCGTTGCACACCAGCTACCACACAGGCTTGACAGAGCAAGGTCTTGGTCCAGTGGCAAGGGGGTCTAAGACGATTGGAGACCAGGCTCCCCACCGCACTATTCAAAGAGGAGCGGGGGGAGTTCTCCCCGGTGTCCTGGGGCCAGTATTTATCCCTCAACCAACATCACTAAAACAAATGATCTGGTCATGATCACATTGCTGTTTGTGGGAGCTTGCTGTGCACAAATTGTTGCATCTCTTGCATTACAAGGGGTTGGTTGTCCTATGAGGAAAGGTTGAGCCTATACTCATTGGAGTTTAGATGAGTGAGAGGTGATATTTACAAAAAAAGGACAAAGCTGCTTTTCAGTGGGGTGTGCTGTACTTTCCCTGGGATCGGTTTGGCAGCAGGAAAGTTCTGGTACAAAACTTTTGTACGGAAGAAGCACACATCCTGCGAGCACAAAACCAATTCCAGGTTCAAGCAAAAAAAAACAATTAATGGTTAACACTGGTCCCTAACTAGCTGGGGACAGACACTGGTTTCTGTATCGATTGGCCAAAAACTCTCGGTGATTAATACACACAGTCCAAGGCCTGACAGCAGGTATCTATCTGCCTTGACTCATCCAAGTGAAACATAACAAAGCCCGCTATTGACATCATTAGTAACGAATCAAACCAGCTTCTCGGATAGGAAAACTATGATATTGGCAGTCGATGTTGTTGGGAGTTCTCAATACGTACTTGAACTATACGTTTCCCACATTACAACAGTGACTACACGCCAAAAAAGTACTTCATTGACTGTAAAGCGCTTTGAGACATCCGGTGGTCGTGAAAGGCGCGATATAAATGCAAGTCTTTCTTTTTTCTTTTATGCAAGTCTTTTGTTACAAGAGGAACTAAACTAAAAGTATCAGTCGTGGCTCAGTGGGCAGCACTCTCGCCTCGGCGTCAGAGGGTTTGTGGGTTCGAGTCCCACTCCAGAGACTTGAGCACAGAAATCTAGGCTGACACTCCCAGTGCAGTGCTGAGGGAGTGCCGCACTGTCGGAGGAGACGTTAAACCGAGGCCCCGTCTGCTCTCTCAGGTGGATGTAAAAGATCCCACGGCACTGTTTTGAAGAGGAGCAGGGGAGTTCTCCCCGGTGTCCTGGGGCCAATATTTATCCCTCAATCAACATCACTAAAAACAGATTATCTGGTCATTGTGGGAGCTTGCTGTATGCGAATAGGCTGCCGCGTTTCCCCACATTACAACAGTGACAACACTTCAAAAAGTACTTCATTGGCTGTAAAGCACTTAGACGCCCTGAGGTTGTGAAAGGTGCTATAGAAATACAAGTCTTTCTTTCCCGGCTCCAATATGCTCTCTTCTCCTGACGCTTTTAGTTTAGTTCCTCTTGTAACAAAAGACTTGCATAAAAGAAAAAAGGCTTGCATTTATATAGGGGTACAGTTCAATAAGCATGTGCAACACATTGTCCAAATGGCTACACTTAACTGCGTGAGCCTTGACCGTCTATTTGGACATAGAAACATAAAAAAGATAGAAGCAGGAGTAGGCCATTCAGCCCCTCAAGCCTGTTCCGCCATTTAATGAGATCATGGCAGCTCATCCAAATTCAGTACCGTCCCTGCTTTCTCCCCATATCCCTTGATCCCTTTAGCCTTAAGAAATATATCCAACTCCTTCTTGAATATATTTAATGAATTGGCCTCAACCGCCCTCTGTGGTAGAGAATTCCACAGGTTCACCACTCTCTGGGTGAAGAAATTCCTCCTCATCTCTGTCCTAAATGGCCGACCCCTTATCCTGAGACTGTGACCCCTGGTTCTGGACTCCCCGCCCATCGGGAACATCCTTCCTGCATCTAGTCTGTCCAGGCCTGACAGAATTTTATAAGTTGTGAGGAGATCAAATTGGACATCACAGCCAACCTTGATTTTATGAGGCTTACTGGGTTGTGAACAGAGGCAGGATCCTTAGCTGAATTATCCCCTCCCTGGCCCCTTGGGCACCAAATCCAATTCCAAGACCCGACTGCCAACCCCGGATAAGATCAGCTAATTGGGAAGCGATTTCAGTTCGCCGCACCTACACATTCAGAAGTTCTTAACAGGAAGGTTCGATCCCTTGCTTTGTACTTCAAGCCAACAGATCTCAGCTGAGATGGCAACAGGGATACTACACCTGCCTATATTAACGATTTACAATCTATATTAACGATTTGGAGGAAGGGACCGAGTGCAACATATCCAAGTTTGCCGACGATACAAAGATGGGAGGGAAAGCAGTGAGTGAGGAGGACATAAAAAACCTGCAAAAGGACATAGACAGGCTAAGTGAGTGGGCAGAGATTTGGCAGATGGAATATAATGTTGGAAAGTGTGAGGTTATGCACTTTGGCAGAAAAAAATCAAAGAGCAAGTTATTATCTAAATGGAGAGAAACTGCAAAGTGCTACAGTACAAAGGGATCTGGGGGTCCTGGTGCATGAAACACAAAAAGTTAGTATGCAGGTGCAGCAGGTGATCAGGAAGGCCAATGGAATCTTGGCTTTTATTGCAAGGGGGATGGAGTATAAAAACAGGGAAGTCTTGCTGCAGTTATACAGGGTATTGGTGAGGCCACACCTGGAATACTGCGTGCAGTTTTGGTTTCCATATTTAAGAAAAGATATACTTGCTCTCGAGGCGGTTCAGAGAAGGTTCACTCGGTTGATTCCGGAGATGAGGGGGTTGACGTATGAGGAAAGGTTGAGTAGATTGGGACTCTACTCATTGGAGTTCAGAAGAATGAGAGGCAATCTTATAGAAACATATAAGATTGTGAGGGGTCTTGATCGGGTGGATGCGGGGAGGATGTTTCCACTGATGGGTGAGATTAGAACTAGGGGGCATAATCTTAGAATAAGGGGCTGCCCTTTCAAAACTGAGATAAGGAAAAACTTCTTCACTCAGAGGGTAGTAAATCTATGGAATTTGCTACCCCAGAGAGCTGTGGAAGCTGCGACATTAAATAAATTTAAAACGGAGATAGACAGTTTCCTAGCTGCTAAGGGAATTAGGGGTTACGGGGAGAGGGCAGGGAAGTGGACGTGAGTCTAGATTCGGATCAGCCATGATCCTATTGAATGGCGGAGCAGGCCCGAGGGGCCTTATGGCCTATTCCTGCTCCTACTTCTTATGTTCTTATGTTCTATCAAAGTCAACCCTACCGGAAAATGCACACATTTAGACTTCAGGCGAGTGCGACATTGGTCTCTGCTGTGATGAACCTCTGTCTCCACACCAGCCCCCCGCGCCCCCACTATCTTATAGCCTCAACTTTTCAACATAAACAGCGTGATAAACGTTTGTCAATGGTTTTGCTCCTTCCACGAGAGAAAAAAAAGAGGATTTGCCAATCATCAGGAAGACAATGTCCCTTTAAAATGTCCTCGATTTACGCAGACACAGAGCCAAGAGGGCAGGCGCTGCCATCATTAAAACCTCATGAATTATTAATTCTCGCAAATCAGACAGGAGGGCACGACCAGCCAGATACAAGAAAATGCAAAGCAGGCGACGGAAACTGCTGATGCTAGAAGTAAAGGTAGGCAAGATAACCTTTAAACCTTAAGGAGGGCGACTCCCGCTTGTAGCCTGCATAAAATCTGCAAACTGGACTTTGTAATGATATTGCGGCGGTTTAATATACACAAAAGAGCTCGACAAGATCAAACAATGCCATGGAATTACGGGGTCGGAGGGGGGGGGGGGGGGGGGGTGTTGCTGCCTCCACAGAAAGGCACAAATGGATGGTTGGCAGCGAGAGGCAGAGCAGTGATTTGTGTCTACAGGTTAGTCATTAGCCGCAGGAGGGGCATTTTTATACAGCAGCATAACCCTGAAATACATGGACTGCCTGGAAAATGGGAGCATGAAAGGAAGTGGAATTTGTTGGGTACTCCCCCTACCCCCTGTAAAATGTGTTATTTAAAACTAAAATCTGGTAACCAACAACAACTCGTATTTATATAGCACCATTCAAGTAATAAAACGTCCCAAGATGCTTCACCAGAGCGATTATCAAACACATTTCGACACCGAGCCACATATTTGGGCAGGTGAGGTCAAAGATTGGTTTTAAGGAAAGTCTTAGAAGGAGGAGAGAGAGTGGAGATGGCAGGACTTGGAGGGTGAGGGAGTTCTCGCAAGCTTTAACCAACACCATGAAAAATGGATTAACTAGACATTCATCTCATTACTGTCTGTTACGTAAGCACGCGCGGCAAACATTTAGCACACAGCAAGATCCCACAAACAGCAATAAGAAAGAAAGACTTGCATTTATACAGCACCTTTCAGGCTGTCCCAAGGCGCTTTGCAGCCAATTAAGTATTTTTGAAGTGTAGTCACTGTTGTAATGTAGGAAACACGGCAGACAATTTGCGCACAGCAAGCTCCCACAAACAGCAATCTGATAATGACCAGATAATCTGTTTTTAGTGATGTTGATTGAGGAATAAATATTGGCCAGGTCACCGGGGAGAACTCCCCTGCTCTTCTTCGAAATAGTGCCATGCGATCTTCTACGTCCACCCGAGAGTGCAGACGGGGCCTCAGTTTAACGTCTCATCCGAAAGATGGTACCTCCGACAGTGCAGCACTCCCTCAGCACTGCACTGGAGTGTCAGCCTAGATTATAGGCTCAAGTCTCTGGAGTGGAAGAGGGGATCTCGACAGGATCAGTGAGTGGGCAAGAACATGGCAGATGGATTATAATATGGATAAATGTGAAGTTATCCACTTTGGTAGAAAAAACAGAAAGGCAGAGTATTTCCTAAATGGTGAAAGATTGGGGAATGCAGATGCTCAAAGGGACCTGGGTGTCCTTGTACATGAGTCACAAAGTGAATGTGCAGGTGCAGCAAGCCATTAGGAAGGCAAATGGTATGCTGGCCTTCAATGTAAGAGGATTTGAGTACAGGAGTAAAGAAGTCTTACTCCAATTATATAGGGCCTTGGTGAGACCACACCTGGAGTACTGTGTACAATTTTGGTCTCCTTACCAAAGGATGGATATACTTGCCATAGAGGGAGTGCAACGAAGGTTCACGAGATTGATTCCTGGGATGGCAGGACAGTCGTATGAGAAGTGATTGAGTAAACTAGGCCTGTATTCTCTTGATATAATAGCAAAATACTGCAGATGCTGGAAATCTGAAATAACAACAGAAAACGCTGGAAAAACTCAGCAGGCCCGGGCAGCATCCGTGGAGGGAGAAACAGAGTTAACATTTCAGGTCGAAACCCTTCGTTAGAACGTTCTGACGAAATGTCTTCGACCTGAAACGTTAACTCTATTTCTCTCTCCACGGATGCTGCCCGGGCCTGCTGAGTTTTTCCAGCATTTTTTGTTGTTATTTCTGTATTCTCTTGAATTCAGAAGAATGAGAGGGGATCTCATTGAAGCATACAAAATGATTACAGGGCTTGATAGGGTGGATGCTGTAGAATGTTTCCCTTCGCTGGGGAGTCTAGAACCAGGGGTCACAATCTCAGAATAAGGGGTTGGCCATTCAGGACTGAGATGAGAAGAAATTTCTTCACACAGAGGGTGGTGAATCTTTGGAATTCTCTACCCCAGAGGGCTGTGGAGGCTCAGTCATTGGGTATATTCAAAACAGAAGTCGATAGATTTCTGACTAGTAAAGGCATCAAGGGATATGGCGATAGGGCCGGTGAATGGAGTTGAGGCAGAAGATCAGCCATGATCTCATTGAATGGCGGAGCAGGCTCGAAGGGCCGAATGGCCGGCTCCTGCTCCTATTTCTTATGTTCTTATGAACCTACAACCCTCTGACTCAAAGGCGAGAGTGCTACCCACTGAGACACAGCTGACACCACCCAATGAAAACTTGCCAGATTTACTAAATCGCTTTAAAAAAAAAAAAAATCTTGCCGGCAGCAAAATTTAGCAAATCCGGCAAGTTTACCTTGTGGCCGTTTCTGACCATTCAAGACTCAAGGCACTTTGGAAACTGGTGGCACAAAAACCCCACTTACACCAATGTAAAAGGGTCTTCAGTCTCCGGCTATCAACGCATCATCTTTGGTCATAGGAGCAGAGGAATTGCTAGACGAGAAAAGGCCAAAGTCTGCCTTCTGCCGTCCTGGTAGTCGATGATACAACGATAATGGAGTTGTTGACTAATCACGGCGATCAATCTCTATCCAGGAGTCTACAACAGACCCAGACACGAGGCGAGGAAAATCCCCAGTGGAGAAGAGCTTTGGGAACCATGGATCCAAAGTCGTGTCTTACTACATCGTGTCTCACATTGCTCATATACTGTAACCCAAAATGTTATTTTCTGAAAGAAATCCAATTTGCATTTGAATGAATCAACACTAACTGCTTCCACCATCTCTCTCGGGAGTCTGTTCCATAGATTGACCACTCGCTCACTGAAATACTGCTTCCTCAGATCAGCTTTGAATTTACCCTCCTTTCTTCGACAGCACCTCCCAAGCCCGCTACCTCTACCGCCTAGAAGGACAAGGGCAGCAGGCGCGTGGGAGCACCATTAACTCCAAGTTCCCCTCCAAGTCACACACCACCCTGACTTGGAAATATATCGGCCGTTCCTTCAGCGTCACTGGGTCAAAATCCTGGAACTCCCTCCCTAACAGCACTGTGGGAGCACCTTTACCACACGGACTGCAGCGGTTCAAGGCAGCAGCTCACCACCACCTTCTTAAGGGGCAATTAGGGATGGGCAATAAATGCTGGTCTTGCCAGCGACGCCCACATCCAGTGAACGAATTAAGAAAAAGTGCAGGCCGTGTCCTCTGGCTCTACTGTTCTGGACAAGGGGAAATAGCTTGTCAAGAGACAAATTTCCTTTCCAAGCCTCCAGGAGCACCACCATAGTCAGTACGGGTGTAAATAGAGAAGGAAAATGCACTTTAAGCCAGTACACTTTAATGTTGTGCGATGTGCTTCTTCCAGATTACTCCTAATGGAAAACTGCTCCCACAGCCAGTGACGGACTGATAACAACCATCACCTCCCCAGGGAGTTCCACGGCATCTCCAGACACAACACAAATTTGGAAGGTCACAGTCAGTAATGGTACGGCTGGGTGTTCTTCTGCAGTTCAGGTGGACATAGTATTAAAATGCCGTACACCCACATTGCGTTTTACTGAGATCTTACTGACAGCACGGGGGAGGATCCTGCAGGGGTGCAGTCCGCCATTGCGGATGAGATGTAAACCCAACCCTCGTTTGCATGTTTGGTGACTCAGGAGGAATGTTACCAGGCTCCTATATCAGTACTTAAAAGAAAGGAAAGACTTGCATTTCTATAGCGCCTTTCACGACCACCGGAGGTCTCAAAGCGCTTTACAGCCAACGAAGAACTTTTTGGGAGTATAGTCACTGCTGTAATGTAGGAAATGCAGCAGCCAATTTGCACACAGCAAGCTCCCACAAACAGCTATGTGATAATGACCAGATAATCTGTTTGTTTGTTTTTTTTAAAAGTGATGTTAATTGAGGGATAAATATTGGCTAGGAGACCGGGGATAACTCCCCTGCTCTTCTGCGAAATAGTGCCATGGGATCTTTTATGTCCACCCGAGAGAGCAGAAGGGGCCTCAATTTAACATCTCGTCTGAAAGACAGCACCTCCGACAGTGCAGCACTCCCTCAGCACTGCACTGGAGTGTCAGCCTGGATTTTTGTGCTCAAGTCTTGGAGTGGGGCTTGAACCCACAACCTTCTGACTGAGGAGTGAGTGCTACAGTGGCATAGTGGTTAGCACTGTTGCCTCACAGCGCCAGGGACCCGGGTTCGAATCCGGCCTCGGGTGACTGTCTGTGTGGAGTTTGCACATTCTCCCCGTGTCTGCGTGGGTTTCCTCCGGGTGCTCCGGTTTCCTCCCACAGTCCAAAGATGTGCAGGCTAGGATGATTGGCTATGATAAATTGACCCTTAGTGTGGGGGATTAAATATGTGGGATTAGGGTGGGATATGTGTTGGTGTAGGGGTTACGGGGATCGGGTGGGATATGTGTCGGTGCAGGCTCGATGGGCCGAAATGGCTTCTATCTGCACTGTGGGGTTTCTGTGATTTCTGTGAAGTGAGTCACAACTGACACTTGAAGAAGAAGAAGAATAGGTAATTCTCATGGTTTCCGGGCCAGCTTTCCTTCCTTAACCAACACCACTTAAAATGGATTAACCAGACATTCATCTCATGGTGTCAGCCGTGGCTCAGTGGGTAGCACTCTCGCCTGTGAGTCAGGAGGCTGCGGGCTCAAGTCCCACTTCCGAGACTGGAGCACAAAATCTAGGCTGACACTGCAGTGCAACAAAGAGGGAGTGCCGCACTGTCAGAGGTGCCGTCTTTCAGATGAGACATTAAACCGAGGCCCCATCTGCTCTCTCAGGTGGATGTAAAAGATCCCCCGTCACTATTTAAAGAGGAGCAGGGGAATTTCCCTCCGGTGTCCTGGCCAACATTTATCCCTCAAGCAGCATCACCAAATCAAATTGTCTGCTCATTATCTCATTGCTGCTTGTGGGAGCTTGCTGTGCTAAAATTGGCAGCCACGTTTCATAGAAACATAGAAGGCAGGAGTAGGCCATTCGGCCCCTCGAGCCTGCTCCGCCATTCAATGAGATCATGGCTGATCAACCAAATTCAGTACCCTGTCCCTGCCTTCTCCCCATATCCCTTGATCCCATTAGCCTTAAGAAATATATCCAACTCCTTCTTGAATATATTTAATGAATTGGCCTCCACCGCCTTCTGTGGTAGAGAATTCCACAGGTTCACCACTCTCTGGGTGAAGAAATTCCTCCTCATCTCAGTCCTAAATGGCTTACCCCTTATCCTTAGACTATGACCCCTGGTTCTGGACTCCCCGGCCATCGGAAACATCCTTCCTGCATCTAGTCTGTCCAGGCCTGACAGAATTTTATAGGTTTCGATGAGATCCCCTCTCAATCTTCTAAACTCCAGTGAGTACAAGCCCAATCGACACAATCTCTCCTCATACGTCATTCCTGCCATCCCAGGTATCAGTCTGGTGAATCCTCACTGCACTCCCTCCATGGCAAGAACGTCCTTCCTCAGGTAAGGCGACCAAAACTGCACACAATACTCAAGGTGCGGTCTCACCAAGGCCCTGTACAACTGTAGCAAGACATCCTTGTTCCTGTACTCGAACCCTCTCGCTACAAAGGCCAACATACCATTTGCCTTCTTAACCGCCTGCTGCTCCTGCATGCTTACCTTCAGCGACTGGTGCACAAGGACACCCAGGTCTCGTTGCACTTCCCCTTCTCCCAATCTATTGCCATTCAAATAATAATCTGCCTTCCTGTTTTTGCCACCACAGTGGATAACCTCACATTTATCCACATTATAGTGCATTTGCCATGTTTCTGCCCAATCACCCAACCTGTCCAAATTGTACTGGAATTTCACGACATCCTCCTCACATCCTTTCACGTTTCCTACATTACAACAGTGACTACTCTTCAAAAATACTTCATTGGCTGCAAAGCACCTTGGGACAGCCTGAAAGGTGCTGTATAAATGCAAGTCTTTCTTTCTTATTGCTGTTTGTGGGATCTTGCTGTGTGCTAAATGTTTGCCGCGCGTGCTTACGTAATAGGGACAGTAATGAGATGAATGTCCAGTTCATCCATTTTCATGGTGTTGGTTAAAGCTTGCGAGAACTCCCTAGCCCTCTTCAAGTCCTGCCATCAGAGTTACATAACATATCTCCCCACCACCCCCCCCACACCCACCCCCCACCAAACAAGGGTTGGGTTTACATCTCCTTCGAGATCATGGACGGCACCTCCGGCAATGCAGCACTGGGGCTTCAACCTAGATTATATGCTCAAGTCACGAAGTGGGCCTTGAACCCACAACCTTCCAACTCGGGAGGAGAGCGCTACCAACCCAGCCACACTAAAAACAGCCCAAACCAGATTACTTCTGAGCTTTAAAACCTCAAGCACTGCTGCAGAAGGATGAATGAAATAAACACAGTGTGGTAAAACGTGAGATTTTTATACTCTTTCCACTTAAATTGTGGATTATAGACATTATCTTTCCAAACTCAGATAGTGAGCCTATTTCCAGTAGAGTAGAAAAGGGCACAAAAAAAATGTTTTTAAAATTACAAAAGGTTTGATAGTAAATAGAGAAATACTGTTTCCTCTGATTGGCGAATGAATGACGAGGGGTCGACAATCTAAAATTGTCATAGAGAATGAGGCGAGGTTAGAAGAAATGTCTTTACATAAAAGGTTGTCGGAGCAGGGAATGCTTTGCCAGAGGGATGGTAGCTATTGCATCTTTAAAGGGAAATTTGGATAAATCTTTTGAAGCAGAGGAAAATACCGGGCTATGGCGAGAGAGCGGCACATGCTTCTGACTGCTCCAACAAGTAGACATAGAAGAGAGGAGCAGGAGTAGTCCATTCGGCCCCTCGAGCCTGCTCCGCCATTCAATGAGATCATGGCTGATCATCCAAATTCAGTGCCCTGTCCCCGCTTTCCCCCCATATCCCTTGATCCCTTTAGCCTTAAGAAATATATCCAACTCCTTCTTGAATATATTTAATGAATTGGCCTCTACTGCCTTTTGTGGTAGAGAATTCCACAGGTTCACCACTCTCTGGGTGAAGAAATTCCTCCTCATCTCTGTCCTAAATGGCTTACTCCTTATCCTTAGACTGTGACCCCTGGTTCTGGACTCCCCCGCCATCGGGAACATCCTTCCTGCATCCAGTCTGTCCAGTCCCGACAGACATGGTGGGCTGAACGGCCTCCCTCGGTGCTGCAATCCTTCTATGGTTCTATATGGAGAAGGCGTTTTGAGCCGTGTAACGGGGAGGGAAGAGCTGGCCGTTACAGGTCTGTCACCAATGGTGCAGCAACTGGAAAAGATGGATTAAAAGTACCGCACAAGTATCACACTGACACAGCCTTTAAAACGAATTACCTGGTGTGTTTTCTGTCCCCCCGCCCCCCATGTAGCATATTAATAACAATACATTGAGTAAGCCCTGGGTGCAAAACCCAAGAGCACCTCAACTACAGAAACCAAAAACACTGGCCTTGGGTCCTGACCTCACTGACTGGAAAAGGAAAACAGAGCAGCTCCGACAAGTGGGAAAGCAAATCTCGGCCAGTCAACCAAACTCCTTGACAAAGCAAGTACTCAGTCCCTAATTATTAAAGCATATTGCCGAGTTGATTGCTCAGGAGAAGAAAAAAAAGAATGAAGCTTCACATGCCACTACTGAAAGGAACTTCAGTCCAAACTCGGTCAATGAAACAGTCCAGACAGGGCACCCATTCAGAAGTATGGCAGAACAGTGCAGACACTTCTTTTACCCCTCCCCTTCCATTCCAACAGTGATGGAATACAATTTGCAATTCGAATTAAATCTAAAGCAAATACGCGAGGAAAAAATAAATCAGAAAGGAGACAGGAATAGTTAATTAGATTGCCTAGTTACTTTGCAGCAAGTTCGAACAGGATCAAAAATCCAAATGACAAAAATCACCTTTCCTAATCTTGCAGTAACTCGTTTAAAGTACACAACGTGTCAATACATAATGGCACCAAGTACAAACAGTCAAAAAGAATGTTTCTTTTTGACTGCGTTTCTGTGCACATACATTCACACGCACGGCTTGGAGAGGGCGCGGCGGAGATTTACTAGAATGGTACCAGGGATGCAGGACTTTAGTTATGTGGAGAGACTGGAGAAGGTGGGATTCTTCTCCTTACCGCAGTTTTAATAGAGGTGCTCAAAACTATGAAGGATTTTGATAAGAGTGGATAGGAAGAAACTGTTTCCAATGGCAGAAGGGTCAGTAATCAGAGGACACAGATTTAATTGGTAATTGGCAAAAGAACCAGAGGGGGAGGTGAGGAGAAATGTTTTTACGCAGAGAGTTGTTGTGATCTGGAATGCGCTGCCTGAAAGGGCGGTGGAAGCAGACTCAATAGTAACTTTCAAAAGGGAACTGGATAAATACTTCAAAGGGAAAGAAATTACAGGACTATGGGACTAGAGCTGGGGGAGTGGGACTAATTGGAGAGCTCTTTCAAAGAGCCGGCACAGGCATGATGGGCCGAAGCTGCATGAGATACTGTACACATATACGCAGAAGGAAATTAATTAAAAAGTGCCCGAGTAAATCTTACTCAAATGAATGAGATTCGGCAGGAGTGCACATAGAGAAGAAGTTCCATTATCTGCCACAATAGGGAGGGTCTTTCTTCACCACCTCTCCCTCCCCCACCCCGACAATAATGCAATTTGGCAGATAGTTAAGCATCTCCAAAATATGGTCTTGCACATCGCCATAACAATGCCCTCAACAGAAAAATGAAGACTAGTGTGAAACAAGTGACAAAGGGGACATTATTATTTTGTCGTTTTATTCACCAAGAAATGGAGGCGAACTATAAAGAAACACGAGCAGTCTGGGCAATGAGACGTCTCAAGCAAGGCTTTGTCCTGCAAACGTCTAGATACACTGTAATCACCCCTGTGCTCGCTGACCTGCATTGGCTCCTGGTTAAGGAACGCCTTGATTTTAAAATTCTCATCCTTGTTTACAAATCCCTCCACGGCCTCGCCTCTCCCAATCTCACCAGACTGATACCTGGGATGGCAGGAATGACGTATGAGGAGAGATTGGGTCGATTGGGCTTGTACTCGCTGGAGTTTAGAAGAATGAGAGGGGATTTCATTGAAACTTATAAAATTCTAACAGGACTAGACAGAATAGATGCAGGAAGGCTGTTCCCGATGGCGGGGGAGTCCAGAACCAGGGGTCACAGTCTAAGGATAAGGGGTAAGCCATTTAGGACAGAGATGAGGAGGAATTTCTTCACCCAGAGAGTGGTGAACCTGTGGAATTCTCTACCACAGAAGGCAGTTGAGGCCAATTCATTAAATATATTCAAGAAGGAGTTAGATATATTTCTTAAGGCTAAAGGGATCAAGGGATGTGAGGAGAAAGCAGGGACAGGATACTGAATTTGGGTGATCAGCCATGATCTCATTGAATGGCGGAGCAGGCTCGAGGGGCCGAATGGCCTACTCCTGCTCCTATCTTCTATGTTTCTATATTTCTAATCTCTAATCTCCTCCAGCCCCACAATCCCTCACCCCACCCCTGCCGAGATATCTGCGCTCCTCCAATTCTGGCCTCTTGAGCATCCTTGATTTTAATCACTCAACCATTGGCGGTCGTGCCTTCAGCTGCCAAGGCCCTCAGCTCTGGAATTCCCTCCCTGAATCGCTCCGCCTCTCTTTCCTCCTTTAAGATGCTCCTTAAAGCCGACCTCCTTAACCAAGCTGCCCAATATCTCATGTGGCCCGTTGTCAAATTTTGTTTTATAACACTCCTGTGAAGCGCCTTGGGACATTTTACTACGTTAAAGGGACTATATAAATGCTAGTTGTTGTTGTTGTTGTTGAAGATGCACGCCACTACACAAGGTAAAGTCATGTAGCAATAGATTGGTAAACAAATAGACCGGGTACTATACAGCACAGGAATGTATCTGGAATCTCAGTGTATTATCAAAACCCTGCACGTTACAATCACATCCCACGGAATTTTACTCTCCAACTGCCAAAAAGAGGTGCTCAGCCAGTCAATAAAACCACCACCATCACTCTGTCACAGACCTCAGTGTGGGAGCAAATACATTAGAACACAAGCATTAATCTAAGCATATTAAACCAAGAAAATGAATATAACCCAACATACAGATGAAATTTAACAGAAGTGTGAAATGCATTTTTGGAAGGAAATATTACAATGGCAATCAATGTTCCCACTGCTTTATTTGAAGGAGCCGCGCAGCCCATTCAAATTACAGGGAACTCTTTTTTATCTGGCACCAACGGGACCGGCGTGGTGCCGGTTGATCAAAAAGTCCGGATTACAGAGAGGTATACTTACCAAGGAACGAGAGCCCCGGTTACACGGCACTCGTGCAGGAGCCCCGGTTACACGGCACTCGTGCAGGAGCCCCGGTTACACGGCACTCGTGCAGGAGCCCCGGTTACACGGCACTCGTGCAGGAGCCCCGGTTACACGGCACTCGTGCAGGAGCCCCGGTTACACGGCACTCGTGCAGGAGCCCCGGTTACACGGCACTCGTGCAGGAGCCCCGGTTACACGGCCACAGATCCAGGAACCCCGGTTACACGGCCACAGATCCAGGAACCCCGGTTACACGGCCACAGATCCAGGAACCCCGGTTACACGGCCACAGATCCAGGAACCCCGGTTACACGGCCACAGATCCAGGAACCCCGGTTACACGGCCACAGATCCAGGAACCCCGGTTACACGGCCACAGATCCAGGAACCCCGGTTACACGGCCACAGATTCAGGAACCCCGGTTACACGGCCACAGATCCAGGAACCCCGGTTACACGGCCACAGATCCAGGAACCCCGGTTACACGGCCACTAATATAAAGTAAAACTTACCTGAACCTACTCCTGAATTTTGCCGGTTAAGAGAGGTTTCCGGTTATTCAGGTGCCGGTAAAAAGAGAGTTTCCTGTACCGCGCAGGTGTGTGTTTTTTCCATTGTAACGCCGTTGCGCGGCACCTGCAGATCGCTGTGCAGCTGCGGGGCCGCACAGCTTAATGGGAACATTGGTGGCAACATAAACAAAATGGTACAATTTTGAAGGGGGTGCAGGAACAGAGACCGGGGATGGGGCAGGGGGGGGGGGGGGGTACGTACACAAATGTTCGAAGGTGGCAGGTCAAGTGATAAAACTGTTTAAAAAAAAAAAAAAACCAATGTAGGATCTTTGGCTTCATATATAGAGGAATAGAGTATAAAAGCAAGGACCAAAGCTTTATAAATCGCTGGCTCGGCCTCAGCTGGAGTATTGTGTCCAATTCTGGGCACCGCACTTTAGGAAGGACGTCATGGCTTTGGAGAGGGTGCCAAGGGTGAGCGAATTCAGTTGTGTGGAGAGACTGGAGAAGCTGGGGTTGTTCTCCTTAGAGCAGAGGAGGCTGAGGGGAGATTTAATAGCGGTGTTCAAAACTATGGGAGTGGTTTTGATAGAGTGGATGGGGAGAAACTGTTTTCCACTGGCAGGAGGGTCGGTGACCAGGGGACACAGATTTAAGATAAATGGCAAAAAAGGCCAAGGGGAGACCAGGAGAATTTTTTTTCCCCCAAACTCAGCGAGTCATGATGATCTGGAATGCGCTGCCTGAAAGGGTGGTGGAAGCAGATTCAATAGTAACTTTCAAAAGGAAATTGGATAAATACTGAAGGAAAAAAATTGTGGGGCTGCGGGGAAAGAGCGGGACTAATTGGAGAGCTCTTTTAGCAAGCTGGCACGATGGGCCCCTTCTGTGCTACATGATTGTATGGTACACTGACTTTTGTTCTTCCTACAAGCAATGCCAAGATTTAGATACAGCTTACATAACTTGTCTCGTAGGGTTGGCTGCAGGTACCAATACAGGGCAGATTAAAAACAAACCTCGAACGCAACAGAAATTATTTGACAATGCAAAACCAATAGGTTAACATAAATAAACTTTCAAAAAAAAAACAAATCCTCTGCTCTATCCCCAGTGGGGGAAGGTACCAGAGACAAAAGGTTAAATATTCAGCGAGTCCCAGAGGCTGCAGTTACCACATATAGAGGGTTGTAGATTCAGAGTGCGGGCCCGGAGTGTATAAAGGGTTCTATATTGGCGGGGGGGGGGGGGGGGGGGGGTAGGGGTCCCGGGCGTACACAGCGCTCTATATTGGGGTTGGGGTGGGGGTCCCGGGCGTACACAGCGCTCTATATTGGGGTTGGGGTAGGGGTCCCGGGCATACACAGCGCTCTATATTGGGGTTGGGGTGGGGGTCCCGGGCGTACACAGTGCTCTATATTGGGGTTGGGGTAGGGGTCCCGGGCGTACACAGCGCTCTATATTGGGGTTGGGGTAGGGGTCCCGGGCATACACAGTGCTCTATATTGGGGTTGGGGTAGGGGTCCCGGGCGTACACAGTGCTCTATATTGGGGTTGGGGTGGGGGTCCCGGGCGTACACAGTGCTCTATATTGGGGTTGGGGCAGTTCCGGGCATACACAGCGCTCTATATTGGGGTTGGGGTAGGGGTCCCGGGCATACACAGCGCTCTATATTGGGGTTGGGGTGGGGGTCCCGGGCGTACACAACGCTCTATATTGGGGTTGGGGTAGGGGTCCCGGGCATACACAGCGCTCTATATTGGGGTTGGGGTAGGGGCCCCGGGCATACACAACGCTCTATATTGGGGTTGGGGTGGGGGTCCTGGGCATACACAGCGCTCTATATTGGGGGTTGGAGTGGGGGTCCCGGGTGTACACAGCGCGCTATATTGGGGTTGGGGTAGGGGTCCCGGGCGTACACAGCGCTCTATATTGGGGTTGGGGTGGGGGTCCCGGGCGTACACAGCGCTCTATATTGGGGTTGGGGTAGGGGTCCCGGGCATACACAGCGCTCTATATTGGGGTTGGGGTGGGGGTCCCGGGCGTACACAGTGCTCTATATTGGGGTTGGGGTAGGGGTCCCGGGCGTACACAGCGCTCTATATTGGGGTTGGGGTAGGGGTCCCGGGCATACACAGTGCTCTATATTGGGGTTGGGGTAGGGGTCCCGGGCGTACACAGTGCTCTATATTGGGGTTGGGGTGGGGGTCCCGGGCGTACACAGTGCTCTATATTGGGGTTGGGGCAGTTCCGGGCATACACAGCGCTCTATATTGGGGTTGGGGTAGGGGTCCCGGGCATACACAGCGCTCTATATTGGGGTTGGGGTGGGGGTCCCGGGCGTACACAACGCTCTATATTGGGGTTGGGGTAGGGGTCCCGGGCATACACAGCGCTCTATATTGGGGTTGGGGTAGGGGCCCCGGGCATACACAACGCTCTATATTGGGGTTGGGGTGGGGGTCCTGGGCATACACAGCGCTCTATATTGGGGGTTGGAGTGGGGGTCCCGGGTGTACACAGCGCGCTATATTGGGGTTGGGGTAGGGGTCCCAGACGTACACAGCGCTCTATATTAGGAGTGGGAGTCCCGGGCGTACACAGCGCTCTATATTGGGGTTGGGGTGGGGGTCCCGGGTGTACACAGCGCTCTATATTGGGGGTGGAGTCCCGGGCATACACAGCGCCCTATATTGGGGTTGGGGTGCGGGTCCTGGGCGTACACAGCGCTCTATATTGGGGTTGGGGTGGGGGTCTCGGGTGTACACAGCGCTCTATATTGGGGTGGGGGTCCCGGGTGTACACAGCGCTCTAAATTGGGGTTGGGGTCCCGGGCGTACACAGTGCTCTATATTGGGGTTGGGGTGGGGGTCCCGGGCATACATAGCGCTCTATATTGGGGTGGGGGTCCCGGGCGCAAACAGCGCTCTATATTGGGGTGGGGTCCCGGGCGTACACAGCGCTCTATATTGGGGTTGGGGTTGGGGGTCCCGGGTGTACACAGCGCTCTATATTGGGGTTGGGGTCCCGGGCGTAAACAGCGCTCTATATTGGGGTGGGGGCCCTGGGCGTACACAGCGCTCTATATTGGGGTGGGGGCCCTGGGCGTACACAGCGCTCTATATTGGGGTGGGGGCCCTGGGCGTACACAGCGCTCTATATTGGGGTGGGGGCCCCGGGTGTACACAGCGCTCTATATTGGGGTGGGGGGGGGGTCCCCGGCGTACACAGCGCTCTATATTGGGGTGGGGTCCCGGGCGTACACAGCGCTCTATATTGGGGTGGGGGCCCCGGGTGTACACAGCGCTCTATAGTGGGGTGGGGGTCCCAGGCGTACACAGCGCTCTATAGTGGGGTGGGGGGGGGGGGTCCCGGGCGTATGCAGCGCTCTATAGTGGGGTGGGGGTCCCGGGCGTACGCAGCGCTCTCTATTGGGGTGGGGGTCCCGGGCGTACGCAGCGCTCTCTATTGGGGTGGGGGTCCCGGGCGTACGCAGCGCTCTATACTGGGGTGGGGGTCCCGGGTGTACACAGCGCTCTATATTGGGGTGGGGGTCCCAGGCGTACACAGCGCTCTATACTGGGGTGGGGGGTCCCGGGCGTACACAGCGCTCTATATTGGGGTGGGGGTGGGGGTCCCAGGCGTACACAGCACTCTATATTGGGGGTGGGGGTCCCGGGCGTACGCAGCGTTCTATATTGGGGGTGGGGGTCCCGGGCGTACACAGCGCTCTATACTGGGGTGGGGGGTCCCGGGCGTACACAGCACTCTATATTGGGGTGGGGGTGGGGGTCCCGGGCGTACACAGCGCTCTATATTGGGGTGGGGGTCCCGGGCGTACGCAGCGTTCTATATTGGGGGTGGGGGTCCCGGGCGTACACAGCGCTCTATACTGGGGTGGGGGGTCCCGGGCGTACACAGCACTCTATATTGGGGTGGGGGTCCCAGGCGTACACAGCGCTCTATACTGGGGTGGGGGGTCCCGGGTGTACACAGCGCTCTATATTGGGGTGGGGGTGGGGGTCCCAGGCGTACACAGCACTCTATATTGGGGGTGGGGGTCCCGGGTGTACACAGCACTCTATATTGGGGTGGGGGTCCCGGGTGTACACAGCGCTCTATATTGGGGTGGGGGTCCCAGGCGTACACAGCGCTCTATATTGGGGGTGGGGGTCCCAGGCGTACACAGCACTCTATATTGGGGTGGGGGTCCCGGGTGTACACAGCGCTCTATATTGGGGTGGGGGTCCCAGGCGTACACAGCGCTCTATATTGGGGTGGGGGTCCCGGGCGTACACAGCGCTCTATACTGGGGTGGGGGGTCCCGGGCGTACACAGCGCTCTATATTGGGGTGGGGGTCCCGGGCGTACACAGCGCTCTATATTGGGGTGGGGGTCCCGGGTGTACACAGCGCTCTATATTGGGGTGGGGGTTCGGGCGTACACAGCACTCTATATTGGGGTGGGGGTCCCAGGCGTACACAGCGCTCTATACTGGGGTGGGGGGTCCCGGGCGTACACAGCGCTCTATATTGGGGTGGGGGTCCCGGGCGTACACAGCGCTCTATACTGGGGTGGGGGTCCCGGGCGTACACAGCGCTCTATATTGGGGTGGGGGTCCCGGGCGTACACAGCGCTCTATACTGGGGTGGGGGGTCCCGGGCGTACACAGCGCTCTATACTGGGGTGGGGGTCCCGGGCGTACACAGCGCTCTATATTGGGGTGGGGGTCCCGGGTGTACACAGCGCTCTATATTGGGGTGGGGGTCCCGGGCGTACACAGCGCTCTATATTGGGGTGGGGGGTCCCGGGCGTACACAGCGCTCTATATTGGGGTGGGGGTCCCGGGCGTACACAGCGCTCTATATTGGGGTGGGGGTCCCGGGCGTACACAGCGCTCTATATTGGGGTGGGGGTCCCGGGCGTACACAGCGCTCTATATTGGGGTGGGGGTCCCAGGCGTACACAGCACTCTATATTGGGGTGGGGGTCCCGGGCGTACACAGCGCTCTATACTGGGGTGGGGGGTCCCGGGCGTACACAGCGCTCTATATTGGGGTGGGGGTCCCGGGCGTACACAGCGCTCTATACTGGGGTGGGGGGTCCCGGGCGTACACAGCGCTCTATACTGGGGTGGGGGTCCCGGGCGTACACAGCGCTCTATATTGGGGTGGGGGTCCCGGGTGTACACAGCGCTCTATATTGGGGTGGGGGTCCCGGGCGTACACAGCGCTCTATATTGGGGTGCGGGTCCCGGGTGTACACAGCGCTCTATATTGGGGGTGGGGGTCCCGGGTGTACACAGCACTCTATATTGGGGTGGGGGTCCCGGGTGTACACAGCGCTCTATATTGGGGGTGGGGGTCCCGGGCGTACACAGCGCTCTATATTGGGGGTGGGGGTCCCGGGCGTACACAGCGCTCTATATTGGGGGTGGGGGTCCCGGGTGTACACAGCGCTCTATATTGGGGGTGGGGGTCCCGGGCGTACACAGCGCTCTATATTGGGGGTGGGGGTCCCGGGCGTACACAGCGCTCTATATTGGGGGTGGGGGTCCCGGGTGTACACAGCGCTCTATATTGGGGTGGGGGTCCCGGGTGTACACAGCGCTCTATATTGGGGTGGGGGTCCCGGGCGTACACAGCGCTCTATATTGGGGGTGGGGGTCCCGGGTGTACACAGCGCTCTATATTGGGGTGGGGGTCCCAGGCGTACACAGCGCTCTATATTGGGGGTGGGGGTCCCGGGCGTACACAGCGCTCTATATTGGGGGTGGGGGTCCCGGGTGTACACAGCGCTCTATATTGGGGTGGGGGTCCCGGGCGTACACAGCGCTCTATATTGGGGGTGGGGGTCCCGGGTGTACACAGCGCTCTATATTGGGGTGGGGGTCCCGGGTGTACACAGCGCTCTATATTGGGGGTGGGGGTTCGGGCGTACACAGCGCTCTATATGGGGGGGGTGGGGGTTCGGGCGTACACAGCGCTCTATATTGGGGTGGGGGTCCCGGGTGTACACAGCGCTCTATATGGGGGGGGTGGGGGTTCGGGCGTACACAGCGCTCTATATTGGGGTGGGGGTCCCGGGTGTACACAGCGCTCTATATTGGGGTGGGGGGTCCCGGGCGTACACAGCGCTCTATACTGGGGTGGGGGTCCCAGGCGTACACAGCGCTCTATACTGGGGTGGGGGTCCCAGGCGTACACAGCGCTCTATACTGGGGTGGTGGTCCCGGGCGTACACAGCGCTCTATATTGGGGGGTGGGGGTTCGGGCGTACACAGCGCTCTATATTGGGGTGGTGGTCCCCGGCATACACAGCGCTCTATATTGGGGGTGGGGGTTCGGGCGTACACAGCGCTCTATATTGGGCACGTCCGCGGGGGGTCCGGGCGTCCCAGAGACGGCGCGCTCGGTTGCCACGGTGACGGTTGCCAGGAGCCGAGCCGGAGGGGCGGGGCTGCCGGGCGCAGTTGCCACGGTGACGGTTACCAGGAGGCGCGAGGGCAAGGCAGGGCGGTGCGGGGAGGCGCGCTGGCGGTTGCCACGGTGACGGTTGCCAGGAGCCGGGCGCGAGCGGCCGCTGGGTCGGAGCTGCCTTCAAGTGGAGTTCGGACGACGCTCCTCTCCATCAACTCACCTCGCCGCCGGTGTTCGCAGACCAAGTTTGTTTACTTCAGCGGGGCCCTCCCGGGGCCTCTTGATATTGTCGGTGTCCGCGGCCGGTTCCCAAAGCGCTGCTGCTGCCACCTCCTTCCCCCTCACCAGGTCTAGGCCTGGCCGCGCCGCTCCTCCTGTTGTCAATCAAGCCGCCGCCGCCGCCTCAACCGAACCTGCCCCGCCGCCCTCCGATTGGACGCTGCTTCCCCTCTGCCGCTTTCCATTGGTGCGTCCCCCCTGTCAATCACTACCAGCGGCGCCCCGCCCACACGCAGCTCACGTTCGGTTGACGTAGGGACCGGAAGTTGCTGCTTTGGATGATGTCATTGCGTTTGGTGCCATTACATCATTGCATTTATTTAAAGGGACAGGCACAGTTTTTTTTCCCCACCATCACCACCACTTAATTTTCTTTCTCCAGCTCTCCTTAAAGATATGGGAGGGTGAGGATTGAGGAATCCGGATCGCTCCTTCTTTCTCCAACATGAAACTTTTAGGCTAACACTTCACCGCCGAGGGAGTGCTGCACTATCGGAGGTGCTATCTCGCCGATGACACGTTAAACCGAGGCCCTGTCTGCCCTCTCAGGTGGATGTAAAAGATACCATGGCACTACTTCGAAGAAGAGCAGCGAAGTTCTCCCGCAACCAACATCACTGAAACAGATTATCTGGTCATTATCACACTGCTGTTTGTGGGAGCTTGCTGTGCGCAAATTGGTTGTCGCGTTTCCTACATTACAACACTTAAAAAGTATTTCATTGACTATGAAGTCAATTGGGATGATAGCAAAATACTGCAGATGCTGGAAATCCGAAATTTCCACCCCTTTGTTTTGGGTCTTCCTTCCCCCTCCCCCCCCCCTTTCCTTTTGTTTCTCTCTCCCACCTGGCAGCTGTCTCCTATCCTGCCAGTACACTTCACACCTAATCTCAGCTGTCTTTTGTCTCCACCGGCCTATTACCATCTCGTCTGGTTTCGAATATCTTTTATTGTCTCACTTCTTTTGTTCGATCGCAGCCCTGCCTTCGATCTATTTTCTTTTCTTTCCAGTTTTGAAGAAGGGTTTCGACCCGAAACGTCAACTCAAATTTCTCTCCACGGATGTTGCCTGACCTGCTGAGTTTTTCCAGCAATTTCTGTTGTTAAGTCAATTGGGATGCTGTTCCGAAAGGCTTTGTATAAATCCAAGTTCTTTCTGAGGGAAATGCAAAAAAGAAATATTTTTTTTAATGTTTTATTTCAATCTTACTCCTGGCTAATAATAAATCAACAGCAATTACATTATGGGGGATTTTGAAAGTTTGTTTCCCTGTGTTTCAATCTTGGCGCTTACTGCCCCCTACTGGTCTCCTGCATAATCCAGCCAATTCTTAGATTTAACTTTACAGTATAATTTCCAATGGATTTATTTGTAGATTATATTCTATTAAACTCTAGTTTAGTGCTGCATTGCTAGAGGTGCCATTCTTTGGATGAGACATTAACCTGAGATCACGCCCATAGAATGTAATCATCACACTAAAAGGATCCTGACCAGATAACCTGTTTTAGGTTTTAGTTGAGGGATAAATATTCGCCAGGCTGACACTGTCGGAGGTGCCGTCTTTCGGATGATACATTAAACCAAGGCCCCATCTGCTCTATCAGGTGGACGTAAAAGGCCCCATCTGCTCTATCAGGTGGGCAGCACGGTGGCATAGTGGTTAGCACTGTTGCCGCACAGCGCCAGGAGCCCGGGTTCAAATCCGGCCTCGGGTGACGTGTCTGTGTGGAGTTTGCACATTCTCCCCGTGTTTGCGTGGGTTTTCTCCGGGTGCTCCGGTTTCCTCCCACAGTCCAAAGTTGTGCGGGTTAGGTTGATTGGCCATGATAAAAATTGACCCTTAGTGTTAGCGGGGATTAAATACGTGGGGTTACGGGGATAGGGCTTGGGTGGGATGCCTGTCGGTGTAGGGACCGGGTGCTAGGATTTGGATGATCAGCCATGATCTCGTTGAATGGCGGAGCAGGCTCGAAGGGCCGAATGGCCTACTCCTGCTCCTAACTTCTATGTTTCTATGTTATGTTTCTAAAACATCCCATGGCACTATTTTGAAGAAGAGCTGGAGAGTTCCCCCTGGTGTTCTGGTCAACATTAACATCACTAAAAACAGATTATCTGGTCATTACCACACTGGTGTTTGTGGGATTTTGCTGTGTGCAAATCGGCTGCTGTGTTTCCGACATTACAGCAGTAGCTGTACTTCCAAAAGTATTTCATTTGCTGTAAAGCACTTTGGGACGTCCTATGGTTGTGCAAGGCGCTATAGAAATGCAAGTCTTTCTTTTATAGAAGATAGGAGCAGGAGTAGGCCATTCGTCCCCGCGAGCCTGCTCCGCCATTCGATGAGATCATGGCTGATCATCCAAACTCAGTACCCTGTCCCTGCCTTCTCCCCATATCCCTTGATCCCTTTAGCCTCAAGAAATATATCCAACTCTTTCTTGAATATATTTAATGAATTGGCCTCAACCGCCTTCTGTGGTAGAGAATTCCACAGGTTCACCACTCTCTGGGTGAAGAAATTCTTCCTCATCTCTGTCCTAAATGGCTTACCCCTTATCCTTAGACTGTGACCCCTGGTTCTGGACTCTCCGAATTTTATTGAAAACCTATACAGGCTTCGTTTCCCAAACAAAAAGCTAATAAAATTCCTTTTCTGAAAGAATTTAAACTTCCGTACCAGGTTCGACCCCTGGTGTGTAGTGAGTGAACTGGTCTCTCAACAAGGACAGTGAGAAGAGGCCCCTGAATTAGAGAGGGGATCATTTGTCCAGGGTTTCCACTCCTGATCACTATCCAGCAAAAAGCCAGTGTTTAGCCTGTGCGTTTGTGGTCAGGACAAGACTTACTTGTGATGCCCTCAACAGTCCAATAGCCTGTTGGCACTCATTGCCATGACCAACTGGGCAAGATACTGGAAATTGTTGTGGAAACATGTACCCCAAAAAGGCCGACATCTTCAGGGGGTGAGGGGGTTGGCGCAAAAAAAAAGAGAATACCAATTTAGCTGCGTGGGTGCTGCCACCTTGTGGCCTGTGTTATTATTGACAAAGGATACTGTATAAATCCTACTTCTGCTGGACGCCAAGCAACATAACCAGGAATTCCACTTGTTGTTTAACCCAGCTGTAATGGAATGCTGACTAAAATGGGAACAAAAGCCAATTATTGCTTTCTGTTGGCTCCACGACTAACTGTTGTAGTACTAGACCGAGGAGTACAAGCTTTGATGCTTAGTTTGTGCCCAGATAAAAGGAAAGAAAAGACTTGCATTTACACAGCGCCTTTCACGACCACCAGACGTCCCAAAGCGCTTTACAGCCAATGAAATACTTTTGGAAGTGTAGTCAATGTTGTAATGTAGGAAACGCGGCAGTCAACTTGCACACAGCAAGCTCCCGCAAACAGCAATGTGACAATGACCAGGTAATCTGTTTTTAATGATGTTGATTGAGGGATAAATACTAGAACGATAGCAAAATACTGCGGATGCTGGAAATCCGAAACAACAACAGAAAATGCTGGAAAAACCTAGCAGGCCAGGTAACATCCGTGGAGAGAGAAATAGAGTCAACGTTTCAGGTCGAAACCCTTCGAAGGGTTTCGACCTGAAACGTTGACTCTATTTCTCTCTCCACGGATGTTGCCTGGCCTGCTGCGTTTTTCCAGCATTTTCTGTTGTTGTGAGGGATAAATACTGTCCAGGACACCAAGGACAACTCACCTGCTCTTCTTCGAAATAGTGCCATCCACTTGAGAGAGCAGACGGGGCCTCGGTTTAACATCTCATCCGAAAGACGGCACCCTCTGACAGTGCAGCGCTCCCCCAGTACTGCACTGGAGTGTCAGCCCAGAATTTTGTGCTCAAGTCCCTGGAGTGGGAATATGAACCCACAACCTTGTGACTCAGAGGCGAGAGTGCTACCCACTGAGCCACGGCTGACTTTCTTTCTCATATTTCTTTATGGATTTTTGGGGTGAGGGGAAGAGACAAGAATCGTACAACCAATTTTCATCAATAATACTACAGCCATTGCAAATACAATCTCCCACAACATGCTCTTCTTCCTCCCACAGCTTTGCTGCAGTGAAATAAGGCCCTGTAGTGTCCGAGTATCAATAATACACGGACTGCAGGAGAACAATAATAACAGGTATTTACTGAACAGAGGGTAAGCTTAAAACTGAAGTACAGAAGCCTGCTATAGCTTTATATACAGGTGTGGTCACTGCCGGTACTGCAGTATAAAATCAGTTCTCTCTTAAAGGGACATACACAACAATTCCTCCCCTTTTAGATAAACAGTACATAACATTCATTTAACAACTAAATAATAACTAATTACAATTACAATTTTCTCTGTACTATATACATCAACTGAAATAATCATTTATAAGTTCAGTCTTTGAGGAGGCTTCCTGATCCTGACTGGATAGCGCCTTTCTCGAGTATCCTGTTCTTGCGGCGGAGTCGATTCTGGCTCATTGTCATTGGTTGGTTCGTCAGCTTCCAATACCACTGATTCTGAGGTAGACGCAATCTGTACTTCGGGTTCATTACCAGGTGCACATGCTCGTGGTATGGGTTTGGCTTGTTCCTGTGACTCTAGAATCTGGTCAGCATGGCGTCTCACGATGCTCTCTCCAACGTCCACTGTGGGTTTCCTCCGGGTGCTCCGGTTGCCTCCCACAGTCCAAAGATGTGCGGGTTAGGTTGATTGGCCATGGAAAAAAAATTGGCCCTTAGTGTTAGGGGGGATTAAATACGCGGGGTTACGGGGATAGGGCTTGGGTGGGATGGCTGTCGGTGTAGGGACCGGGTGCTAGGGTTTGGATGATCAGCCATGATCTCGTTGAATGGGGAGCAGGCTCGAAGGGCCGAATGGCCTACTCCTGCTCCTAGTTTCTATGTATACATTAGTGGTCCCTGCTGTGTGCATATCGTTCCTGGCTGCCATTTTTCTGTTCGGTAGTCGCGGGCCAAGACTGGTTGCCCTATCTTGAAGCTCCTGGTTGGCTTCTCATTGATGTGCTGGAATTGCTTATCCTCAACATCTCGTCTTATGTTTGGTTTGAGCAAATCTAGGCGACATCTTAGCCTTCGGTTGAAGAACATTATGGCTGGAGCTTGGTTGGTGACTGCATGTGTCGCATTCCGGTAAGCAAACAAGAAATTATCCACCTTGCGTTGTAGTGGTATGTCGTCGTTATACATTGCCTTTTTAAAGGTCTGAACAAACCTCTCAGCCAATCCATTTGTGGCTGGATGATATGGGGCAGATGTGTAATGTTTCACCCCATTATTCCTCAGAAACCTCCGGAAATCCTCGGACACAAACTGTGGCCCATTGTCGGAGCAAATCTGTTCTGGCAAGCCATTCCTGGCGAAGATGGTCCGTAGGACTGCAATAGTTTTCTCCGTGGTGGTGGAGGACATTTTGATGACCTCTGGCCATTTCGAATGGGCATCCACGGCAATTAGAAACATTGAGTCCATAAATGGACCAGCAAAATCAATGTGTACCCGTTGCCACGGAGATGAGGGCCACTCCCATGGGTGTAGCGGGGCCTGTGGTGGAGCGTTTTGGACCTTCTGGCATCCTGTGCATCTCTTGGTCATATCCTCGATTTCTTTATCGATTCCCGGCCACCACACAAACGCCCTGGCTAGGCTCTTCATTTTTATCCCTCCCAGATGACCCTCATGAAGCTCATTGAGCACTCTGTCTCTCAACTTGGGTGGAATTACCACTCGGGATCCACACATCAAGGTCCCCCGGCACACTGACAGCTGTTCTCTCCTTGGCGAGAATGCTGGCAACAGTGAGTCGCCATGTGCTGGCCATCCCTTCACCGTCAAATCATAGACCCGAGAGAGTGTCGGGTCATTTCGGGTTTCCTTCTCTATACTTGAGTTTGTAACAGGTAGACATTCGACTATGGTCAAATGGAATATCTCAACAGGGTCCACTGCAGGTGCTTCCTCTACCGTAGGCAACGGTAGGCGCGACAGCCCATCAGCGTTTCCATGCTGTTTCGTACCCTTGTACTCTATGTCGTACTGATGTGCCCCTAGAAAAAGTGACCATCTTTGCAGCCGTTGCGCCGTCATCACCGGAACGCCCTTCTTTGGGTTAAAAATGGAGACCAGGGGCTGATGATCAGTCAGTAGGGTGAATTTCTGCCCGTGCAGATAGTGATTGAACTTCTTCACCCCCCACACCAGGCTGAGGGCCTCCCTGTCAATCTGGGCGTAGTTACGCTCGGCTGAGGTTAACGAGCGCGACGCAAAGGCTATTGGCTTCTCTGAACCGTCAAGGAATTTGTGTGACAGCACCGCTCCAATGCCATAGGGAGACGCATCACATGCCAACCGAATCGGTAGTGTTGGATTGTAGTGGGCCAATACTTCTTTTGAAGTGATTAGGCATTTACATTTCTGAAAGGCACGCTTACACTCATCACTCCATTTCCATGTTACTCCAGTTTGCAGCAGGGCGTTCAGTGGGTGCAGAATTGTAGATAAATTCGGTAAGAACTTATGGTAGTAGTTCACCAACCCGAGAAATGACCTCAGTTGTGACACATTTTCCGGTGCTGGAGCCTTGACTACAGCCTCAGTCTTGTCCGGCGACTTATGCAACCCTTCCTCATCAATCATGTGGCCACAATACGAGATTTGTCTCCTGAAGAACTCGCATTTGGGGCGGTTGGCTCGTAGCCCATATTCTTGTAATCTAGTGAGCACCTGCTCCAGGTTGGCAAGGTGTTCACTGTCATTTTCGCCCGTAACCAGGATGTCGTCCAAATAACACTGGGTCCCCGGGATCCCTTGCAGGACATGTTCCATTGCCCTCTGCCAAATAGCCGGGGCTGATGCTACCCCGAATACCAGTCGGTTGTACTGGTAAAGACCTTTGTGAGTGTTTATCGTGAGGTATTTCCTAGATGCTTCTTCCACCTCCATTTGTAGATACGCTTGGGCCAGATCAATCTTCATAAAGCGTTTCCCTCCAGATAGTGAGGTGAAAATATCTTCTATCCGTGGAAGTGGATATTGTACTGTGTGCAGGACTGGGTTCACAGTTACCTTGAAGTCCCCACAGATGCGAACCTTCTTCGGCTCCCCAGGCGTGCTGCTCAATGATTTCTTCATTACAGGAACGATGGGTGTGGCCCACTCGCTCCAGTCCACCTTAGACAGCACACCCGAACGCTCCAGACTCTCCAGCTCTGCTTCAACGGCTGGGCGGATCGCGTACGGTACCGGTCTGGCCTTAAAAAATGTTGGGTTTGCGTTATCTTCGATTTTTATCGTTGCCGTTATTCCTTTTAGAGTCCCAAGTCCTTGTTGGAACACCTCTTTCGCGTCAATTAGAATTTTTGACAGTCGTCCAGGTGTGACGTCATCATCCTTTTTGTCAGTCACAGTTAGTGCCTGAATGGAATGCCAATCCAATTGTATTTTTCGGATCCATTCACGTCCCAATAATGGTGGTCCTCCATCTTGTAGTATATATAGATACAGTTTCTGCGTTTCCTTGCCATTGTATTTAACTGGCACCCTTATTTTTCCTCTGGGGTAGACTTTTTGCCCCGTGTATGTCTTCAATGCAATGGACGTGTCCTTCAAGGGTATGTGTGAGAATAGCCGCTCATAGTCTCGTCGATTCATGACAGTTAGGGCTGATCCTGTGTCCAATTCCATCTTTACTTGGGACCCTGCTATCATGAGGGTGACCTAAATGGTTCGGTGATCCTCCTTTGCGATCACGTTGTGTAACTTTAGACAACTTAGTCTCCTGCTCCCGGAGTCATTATCACTCTCCTGATCTTCCGAACTACTGTCTGTCATTTTTTTTACTTTCTTGTACTTTTCCTTAGTAGTTCTTTTAGTGTTGGTTTTCTTTCCCGACCTGCAGACTCTTGCTATGTGTCCCATTTTCCCACATTGCCTGCATACTTTGTCCTTAAACCAGCAGTCCTTCTGATCATGGGTTGTTCTGCCGCAGCGATAGCACTTTTCTGCTCCATACGCCATTTTGTTAGCGCTGTATTCTTGTGGTTTCTGTTGTATTTCCGCAGCTCCCCGTGCTGCTGCTTCGTAGGATACTGCCACGCTGAAAGCCTGTTCTAGCGTCAGGTCCTTTTCCAAAAGTAGTCGTTTCTGGGTTCCTTCACTCTGGAGCCCGCAGACAAACTTATCCCTTAAGGTGTCTGCCAGTCCTGCTCCGAACTGGCAGTGCTTCGATAACTTGCGTAGTTCCGTAAGATAGTCAGCATTGCTCTCATCTTTGTGCTGGTTTCTTTTATGGAACTTGAATCTTTCTGCTATCAGCAGCGGTGTAGGGTTTAGGTGTTCCTGTAAGATATTAACAATCTCTTCAAAACTTTTCTCCATTGGTTTAGCTGGGGTAATTAAATTCCGCAATAGGCCGTACGTTCTTGCGCCCATCAAATTTAATAATACCGACGCCTTCTTTCCATCGGCCACCTCATTTGCCTTGCAGTACACTTCAATTCTTTCCACATACGTGGTCCAGTCTTCTACCTCATTGTCGAAAGCAGTGATACTGCCACTCTTCGGCATCTTGGGTGGTTTAAAATGGCGCCTCCCGCGCTTTTTCTTCTTCCCCAATGGATTAAAATGGCACCTCCCGCGCTTTTCCTTCTTCCCCAATGGAATAAAATGGCGCCTCCCACGCTTTTCCTTCTTCCCCTTGCTGCCACGCTGCTCCTAGCGTTCTACAGGGTAATGGCGGTGACCCGCGGCTTCGGCGCGTCTCACTTTTCCTTCCCCTCATTTTATTTTCTCTACGCTGCCCGGTTCTTGAGCACCGACCGCGCCCTGTGCGCTCCACCCTCTCTCTCTCTCTTTTCCTCCCGACAACGCTGCACGGCCCCTTTGCAGAGCCGCTCGATCGAGCTCGAGCCCGCCGCAGTCCGGAAGGGTCAGCGCACTACCTGCTACCAGCACGATTTGCTGGAACACCTTGACTGGGGAGCCAAGCCCAGCTCTCCACAGCCTCCCCTGCAATTCTCCGAACTCCGATGGATCCTTGGCCAGTTGCCCGCGGTCGACGCCCGTTGCTCTGACTTCGACCTCCAAGAAGCTTCTTCTCAGGGAAAGATCCCCGTGAGGTGATGCAGTACTGCAGGTGAGTTCGAACCTGCTCGTCGCCAGTGTAGTGTCCGAGTATCAATAATACACGGACTGCAGGAGAACAATAATAACAGGTATTTACTGAACAAAGGGTAAGCTTAAAACTGAAGTACAGAAGCCTGCTATGGCTTTATATACAGGTGTGGTCACTGCCGGTACTGCAGTATAAAATCAGTTCTCTCTTAAATGTACATACACAACAGGACCCATCGCACACTCCAACTTGTTCTTTCCCAGGACTTTGCAACTGTAGAGAGAACGTCTTATTTTCCTCAGTCTTTCCTGCCACCTGCAATCCTCAGGCTTTACAAACCCAAGCTCAGTATCACCGACCAATCTTCTCTCTTAGGCAGTCCCTTGGAACCGAGGATGACTTGCTTCCACATTAAAAATGAGTTCTCAGGTGACTGATGAGTCCAATGCGGGACCTACAGTCTCTGTCACAGGTGGGGCAGACGGTGGTTGAAGGGGCGGGTGGGTGGGGTGCTTGGGTTGATGTGCGTTCCTTGCGCTGTTTGCGCTTGGCTCCCGGCGAAGAGACTCGAGGTGTTCAGCGCCTTCCCGGATGCTTCTCCTCCACTTTGTGCGGTCTTGGGCCGGGGATTCCCAGGTGTCGGTGGGGATGTTACACTTTTTCAAGGAGGCTTTGAGGGTGTCCTTGAAGTGTTTCCTCTGCCCACCTGCGGCTCTCTTGCCGTGCCGGAGCGCCGAGTAGAGCGCTTGTTTTGGGAGTCTCGTATCGGGCATGCGGACAATGTGACCCGTCCATTGGAGCTGATCGAGCGTGGTCAAAGCTTCGATGCTGGGGATGTTGCCTGAGCAAGAACACTGACGTTGGTGCACCTATCCTGCCAATGGATTTGCAGGATCTTGCGGAGGCAGCGTTGGTGGTACCTCTCCAGTGCTTTGAGGTGCCTGCTGTACATGGTCCATGTCTCTGAGGCATACAGCAGGGCGGGTATCACTACTGCTCTGTAGACCATGAGCTTAGTGCCGGGTTTGAGGTCCTGGTCTTCAAACACTCTCTTCCTCAGGCGACCGAAGGCTGCACTGGCACATTGAAGGAGGTGTTGGACTTCATCGTCGACCTCTGCCCTTGTTGACAGTAGGCTCCCGAGGCATGGAAAGTGGTCCATGTTGTCCAAGACCTTATCGTGGATTTTGATAATCGGGGGGTAGTACTGTGTAGCGGGGGCAGGTTGGTAGAGGACCTTTGTCTTACGGATGTTTAGTGTAAGGCCCATGCTCTCGTACGCTTCGGTGAAGGTGTGAATATTTCTTATAAGTATGCCATTTGGCCCCTTGAGCCTGCTCCGCCATTCAATAAGATCATGGCTGATCTTCTACCTCAACTCCACTTTCCCGCACTATTCCCATATCCTTTGATTCCCTTAGTATCCAAAAATCTACCGATCTCAGCCTTGAATATACTCAACGACTGAGCATACACAGCCCTCTGGGGCAGAGAATTCCAAAGATTCACCACCCTCTGAGTGAAGAAATTCCTCCTCATCTCGGTCTTAAATGGCTGACACCTTATCCTGAGACTATGCCCCCTAGTTCTAGACACTCCAGCCAGGGGAAACAACCTCTCAGCATCTACCCTGTCAACTCCCTTCAGAATCTTGTGTGTTTCAATGAGATCACCTCTCATTCTTCTAAACTCCAGAGAGTATCGGCCCAATCTACACAACCTCTCCTTATAGGACAGCCCTCTCATCCCAGGAATCAATCTAGTGAACCTTTGTTGCATCGCCTCCAAGGCAAGTATATCCTTCCTTAGATAAGGAGACCAAAACTGCACAGTACTCCAGGTGTGGTCTCACCAAGGCCCTGTACAATTGTAGCAAGACTTCCTTATTCTTATACTCCAACCCCCTTGCAATAAAGGCCAACATGCCATTTGCCTTCCTTATTGCTTGCTGTACCTGATAGTTTTGAGCACAGCTTTGGTGGGAGCCCATGATAAATTCGCACATAAGTTAACAGTGCCAGATCTTGTCAAAGCTGTTGGGGTTGTCCAGGGCAATGGCAAGTGATTCACCAACGTATTCAAGAGAGGCAACAGGACCACCCATGGAATGCCTATCCCAGAAACTATACTGCCAGTCGTGGTATCGGACAGAACCTTCAAAGTGATCATTCGAAAGCTGGAGCAGGAAAGGGGCATCACTTTTCTCAGAGAATATAATGAACCTGAGCAAATTTCCGAGAACAAGGAAGGGTGGGTTGAAGAGAACGTGCAGGGCGCGTCTAAGTTCAGAGGCATACCTCTTCAGGATGGTGAAAAGGGGATATCAGCATGAGCCCAGAGATCTTATGAGGGTTCAGGGGATGGACAATCCAACAGGACTGATGGGGTTAAAACCCAATGTCAGTCATACTGACAAACAAATATTGTAACAGACCAAGACACTTTGCCAAGGCCATCAGGATTAGTGTTGGACGAGAAAAATGAGCCACAAAGGTTATCTTTGTCTTTAGGAGAGCTAGCAACATTGTCAAGAAGTTCTGAGAAATTTTGAGAAGCAGTTTGGACAAAGGACCAGCTGAATTGGCTCCGAGAGGAATAGGAAAACAGCACTTGACTTTTATTTTTTTTAATAAAGTTACAGCTTTCACAGCGGACTTACGGAAGTCATGAGCAGTTGTCTCAGGATGATTTGGACCAGTCAGTGTGCCGGGTAGAAGGCAGCAGGGTATCCGGATCTGATAGAAAGGGACAAGCAAGGTATGAAATCGTCCATTCCAAAGGGAACAATATTTTGGTTATGTCACCGGCATAGATAAAAGCAACACAGGAGGAAAAGCAGCCAAGAATTCTCAAAGACCATCCAAGTTGGCCGGCTTACAATGCCAAACAAGACAGAACTAGCTTCCACACAGCGTGATTTGTTGCAATGTACTCTGCAAGAGGCAATGTACAAACAAAGTAAGAGTTGCATTTATATAGCACCTTTCACAACCACCAGATGGTCCCAAAGCGCTTTACAGCCAATGAAGTACTTTTTGAAATGTAGTCACTGTTGTAATGTGGGAAACGCGGCAGCCAATTTGTGCACAGCAATGTGATAATGACCAGATAATCTGTTTTTGTTATGTTGGTTGAGGGATAAATATTGGCCCCAGGACACCAGGGATAAACTAAAACTAAAATGGCAGGGGGTTGGGAACCTGAGCAGGGAGACAAAGGAAAGGGAAACAAGGATAGAAGCAAAAGACAGGAAGGAGAAAAACAAAGGTGGCAATCAGAGAAATCAAAGGTTTAAAACAAACATGGCCACAGTAAATAATAATTCTAAAAGGTCTAAGAGCGTTAAAAAAACAAGCCTCAAGGATTTGTGTCTTAATGTGAGGAGCATTCGTAATAAGGTGGATGAATTAGCAGTGCAAATAGAGGTAAATGAATATGATATGATTGGAATTACGGAAACATGGCACCAGGGGGACCAAGGCTGGGAACTCAACATCCAGGGGTATTCAATATTCAGGAAAGATAGGCAAAAAGGAAAAGGAGGTGGGGTAGCATTGCTGGTTAAAGAGGGGATTAACACAATTGTAAGGAAAGATATTAGCTCTGATGATGTGGAATCTGTATGGGTAGAACTGAGAAATACCAAAGGGCAGAAAACATTAGTGGGAGTGGTGTATAGACCCCCAAACAGTAATGCAGAGGTTGGGGATGGCATTAAAAGGGAAATTAGAGAAGCGTGCAATAAGGTCACAGCAGTTATCATGGGTGACTTTAATCTACATATAGATTGGGTAACCAAATTAGTAACAATACTGTGGAGGAGGAATTCCTGGAGTGTATACGGGATGGTATCCTGGACCAATATGTCGAGGAACCAACTAGGGATCAGGTCATCTTAGACTGGGTATTATGCAATGAGAAAGGATTAATTAGTAATCTTGTTGTGCGAGGCCCCTTGGGTCGGAGCGATCATAATATGATAGAATTCTTCATTAAGATGGAGAGTGAAGTAGTTGACTCAGAGACTAAGGTCCTGAATTTAAATAAAGGGAACTATGATGGTATGAGGCGCGAGTTGGGTAGGATTGATTGGGTAATGTCACTCAAAGGGTTGACGGTGGATAGGCAATGGCAAACATTCAAAGATCACATGGATGAACTACAGAATTTGTTTATCCCAGTTTGGCATAAAAATAAATAAAAAAAGGTGACTCAACCGTGGCTAACGAAGGAAATTAGGGATAACATAAGATCCAGAGAGAGGACATATAAATTGGCCAAAAAAAGCAGCAAACCTGAGGATTGGGAGAAGTTTAGGATTCAGCAAAGGAGGACAAAGGGATTAATTAAGAGGGGGAAAATAGATTATGAAAGTAAGCTTGCAGGGAACATAAAAACTGACTGTAAAAGCTTTTATAGATATGTGAAGAAAAAAAGATTGGTGAAGTCAAGCGTAGGTCCCTTACAGTCAGAATCAGGGGAATTTATAATGGGGAACAAAGAAATGGCAGACCAATTAAATACATATTTTGGTTCTGTCTTCACGAAGGAGGACACAAATAACCTCCCAGAGATGTCGGGGAATATAGGGACTAATGAGGGAGGAACTGAAAGAAATCAGTATTTGTAGAGAAATGGTGTTGGGGAAGTTGATGGGATTGAAGGCCGATAAATCCCCAGGGCCTGATAATCTACATCCTAGGGTACTTAAGGAAGTGGCCCTGGAGATAGTAGATGCATTGCTGGTCATCTTCCAGAACTCGATAGATTCTGGAACAGTACCCATGGATTGGAGGGTAGCTAATGTTGCCCCACTATTCAAAAAAGCTGGTAGAGAAAAAGCGGGGAATTATAGACCGGTAAGCCTGACATCGGTAGTGGGGAAAATGCTAGAGTCCATTATAAAAGATGTAATAGCAGAGCACTTGGAGAGCAGAGACGGGATCGGACAAAGTCAACATGGATTTACAAAGGGTAAATTGTGCTTGACTAATCTACTGGAATTTTTTGAGGATGTAACTGGTAAAATAGATAAGGGAGAACCAGTGGATGTGGTGTATTTGGACTTTCAGAAGGCTTTCGATAAGGTCCCGCATAAGAGATTAGCTTGCAAAATTAAGGCACATGGGATTGGGGGCAAGGTATTGACTTGGATAGAGAACTGGTTGGCAGATAGAAAGCAAAGAGTTGGAATAAACGGGTTGTTTTCCGAGTGGCAGGCAGTGACTAGTGGGGTACCACAAGGATCAGTCCTTGGACCCCAGCTATTCACAATATATATTAATGATTTGGACGAGGGAATTGAATGTAGTATCTCCAAATTTGCAGACGACACAAAGCTGGGTGGGAGGGTATGCTGTGAGGAGCACGTCGTGAAACTCCAGTATGATTTGGACAGGTTGGGTGATTGGGCAGAAACATGGCAAATGCACTATAATGTGGATAAATGTGAGGTTATCCACTTTGGTGGCAAAAACAGGAAGGCAGATTATTATTTGAATGGCAATAGATTGGGAGAAGGGGAAGTGCAAAGAGACCTGGGTGTTCTTGTGCACCAGTCGCTGAAGGTAAGCATGCAGGTACAGCAGGCGGTTAAGAAGGCAAATGGTATGTTGGCCTTCGTAGCGAGAGGGTTCGAGTACAGGAACAAGGATGTCTTGCTGCAGTTGTACAGGGCCTTGGTGAGACCGCACCTTGAGTATTGTGTGCAGTTCTGGTCGCCTTATCGGAGGAAGGATGTTCTTGCCATGGAAGGAGTGCAGCGAAGATTCACCAGGCTGATACCTGGGATGGCAGGAATGACGTATGAGGAGAGATTGTATCGGTTGGGCTTGTACTCACTGGAGTTTAGAAGATTGAGAGGGGATCTCATCAAAACCTATAAAATTCTGTCAGGCCTGGACAGACTAGATGCAGGAAGGATGTTCCTGATGGCCGGGGAGTCCAGAACTAGGGGTCACAGTCTAAGGATAAGGGGTAAGCCATTTAGGACTGAGATGAGGAGGAATTTCTTCACCCAGAGAGTGGTGAACCTGTGGAATTCTCTGCCACAGAGGGCGGTGGAGGCCAGTTCATTAAATGTATTCAAGAAGGAGTTGGATATATTTCTTAAGGCTAGAGGGATATGGGGAGAAGGCAGGGACAGGGTACTGAATTTGGATGATCAGCCATGATCTCATTGAATAGCGGAGCAGGCTCGAGGGGGCCGAATGGCCTACTCCTGCTCCTATCTTCTATGTTTCCTCTGCTCTTCTTCGAAATAGTGCCGTGGGATCTTTTACGCCCACCTGAGAGAGCAGACGGGGCCTCGGTTTAACGTCTCATCTGAAAGACGGCACCTCCGACAGTGCAGCACTCCCTCAGCACCTCACTGGAATGTCAGCTGAGCTTTATGTGCTCAAGTCCCTGGAGTGGGACTCGAACCCACAACCTTCTGACACAGGGTGAGTATACTACCCACTGAGCCACAGCTGATCATGCTCAGAAGAGCCAAGGTTTAGGAAGACTTTAGTGTTAGAGTTGGGATTAGAGTTGCGGTGACGAAAAGGTCTTGAGAGATTAAAATGACTGGGTCAATCAGGGATACAGGTAGGTCGGCCTGAATGTCAAATGAGGAGAACCACAGCCGTTGCTGATAGTGAACATGAAGTCAGCAGGAATGGCCATCTCGACATTGGGGGAAAGTTAGAGTTGATGGATTCAGTTTTGCACAGGGTTGCCAACTCTGATTGGGACATATTCCTGGAGGATTCATCACATGACCTCCCTCCTCCAACCTTCCCCGCCCCCCCCACGCCATTGGTCGCCCGACACTTCTCTCCTGTGTTGCACCGCTTTCCCACTCCAATCGAAAAGCGATCAGACTCTTCATTACCCGATTGGATGTTTCATGATCAGTCAAACAGCCTTTCAACCACACCCCCACCCGCCACCGCATCCCCCCCCCCGAGTCCAGTATTTTTATAACTAAGAAATGAAAGTTTTCAAAGAACACATTTCTTTTGATGCTCCTATCATTTTTATCCTGGGTTTCCTGCTACAAAATCTAGGCTGACCTCCCACTGCAGTGCTGAGGGAGTACAGGTAGACTATCCTTTATCCGAAAACCTCGGGACCAGCCGAGTTTCGGATAAAGGAGAATTTCGGATTTCGGAAGGTGGGTCGGCGGGGGGTCGTGCGCACGACTTACGCTGACGCTCAGCGTAAGGTCGGCGGGGGTCGGGGCCGGCGGGGTCCGCGGGGGGGTCGGCGGTTGTCGGGGCCGGCGGGGTCCGCGGGGGGTCGGCGGTTGTCGGGGCCGGCGGGGGGGGGGGTCGGCGGTTGTCGGGGCTGGCGGGATCGGCGGTTGTCGGGGCCGGGGGGGTCGGCGGGGGGTCGTGCGCACGACTTACCCTTTATCCGAACTTCCGAAACCGGAACCCTCTAAAAACCGAAGATTTTTTCGTTCGTACGCACGACTTACGCTGAACGAAATAACCTTCGGTTTTTAGAGGGTTTCGGTTTTCGGAAGTCCGGATAAAGGGTAGTCTACCTGTACTGCAATGTCAGAGGAGCCGTCTTTCAGATGAGACGTTAAACCGCAGCCCCGTCTGCTCTCACAGGTGGACGTAAAAGATCCCATGGCACTATTTGGAAGAAGAGCAGGGGAGTTATCCCCGGTGTCCTGGGGCCAATATTTATCCCTCAACCAACATAACAAAAACAGAAATAACAACAGAAAATGCTGGAAAAACTCAGCAGGTCAGGCAACATCCGTGGAGAGAAATTTGAGTTGACGTTTCGGGTTGGACCCTTCTTCAAAACTGGAAAGAAAAGAAACTAGATCGGAGGCAGGGCTGCGATCGGACAAAAGAATAAAAGAAACAAAAGAAGTAAAAGAGATTAGAAGCTAGACGAGATAGTAATAGGCTGGGATTAGGTGTAAAGTGTACTGGCAGGGCAAAAGATAGCTGCCAGGTGTGAGAGAGAAACAAAAGGAAAGGGGGGGGGGGGGAAAAGGAGTGGAACAATTACAAGAGAAAATGAAATGGGGGCCGAGCTTATGATCTGAAATTGTTGAACTCGATATTGAGTCCGGAAGGCTGCAGACTGCCTAATCGGAAGATGAGGTGCTGTTCCTTGAGTTTACGTTGAGCTTCCGTGGAACAATACAAGAGGCCAAGGACGGTGAGGTCCGAGTGGGAATGGAGCGGTGAATTAAAATGACAGGCGATAATGACAGATTATTTGGTCATTATCACATTGCTGTTTGTGGGAGCTTGCTGTGCGCGATAGGCTGCCGCGTTTCCTACATTACAGCAGTGACTACACTTCACAAAGTACTTCATTGGCTGTAAAGCGTTTTGGGACGTCCTGAGGTTGTGAAAGGCGTTATATAAATGCAAGTCTTTCTTTATACACATACACACACTTTCTAGCAGAGGTCACTTGCTAGTGGCTAGACTCAGCCAATGGATAAATACAGTGTGGTACTGAGCCATACTGCTTTGACAAGGTCTTGGGTTCGATCCCTAATCTCGATCAGGTTAGTTGATCTTTGTGTGGGGCAATTGGCGACAGTACATTTAACTTCAGTCTGCGTCCCCAGGATAGGGAGGGACAAGTCACCGGGTTTCCCATTTCTGAGCACTTTTCAATATGAAAAGCATAAATTCACAAAGCACAGAAGGAGGCCATTCGGCCCATCATACCTGTGCCGGCTCTTTGAAAGAGCTACCCAATTAATCCCATTCCCCTGCTCTTTCCCCATGAGCCCTGCAATTGTTGCCCCTTCAAGTATATATATCCAGTTCCCTTTTGAAAGTTACTATTGAATCTGCTTCCACCGCCCTTTCAGGCAGCGCAATCCAGATCACAACAACTCGATAAATATCATAGTGGTCTTTTCCATTCCTGATTCCTGCGATAAAGCACTGCAAAAAAGAGGAGAAACAAAAGGAAGTGGAAGGTCGGTAAAAGGAGAGAGCAGAGGTACAACTAACAACATATAGGGAGTTGGGAGTATGAGGGCAATTCTGGGGTTTGGAGTGGGAGGAGGGTGATTGTTACAGGCTGTTCCTCTTTCTCGAGCATGTATCTTTTTAAAGTATTTATGGAGTCTGCGGGGGGGGGTGAAATTGATCTGCCCCAGGCTCAAGGCGAATGCCCAGCCCGTTTTACGCCCCGCTCAATTGTATTTTCCAAGACTCACAGGCTGCAGGACGATATAGACGGGTTGGTCAGATGGGCAGAACAGCGGCAAATGGAATTTAACCCTGAAAAGTGTGAGGTGATGCATTTTGGGAGGACTAACAAGGCAAGGGAATACACAATGAATGGTGGGACCCTAGGAAGGACAGAGGATCAGAGGGACCTTGGTGTGCATGTACATACATCCCTGAAGGCAGCAGGACAGGTAGATAAGGTGGTTAAAAAGGCATATGGGATACTTGCCTTCATTAGCCAAGGCATAGAATATAAGAGCAGGGAGGTTATAATGGAGCTGTACAAAACGCTAGTTAGGCCACAGCTGGAATATTGTGTGCAGTTCTGGTCGCCACACTATAGGAGGGATGTGATTGCATTGGAGAGGGTGCAGAGGAGATTCACTAGGATGTTACCTGGGCTGGAGCGCTTCAGCTATGAAGAGAGACTGGACAGGCTGGGGTTGTTTTCCTTAGAGCAGAGAAGGCTGAGGGGGGACCCGATTGAGGTGTACAAAATTATGAGGGGCATAGATAGGGGAGATAGAAAGGAGCTTTTCCCCTTAGTAGAGGGGTCAATAACCAGGGGACATAGTTTCAAGGTAAGGGGCAGGAGGTTTAGAGGGGATTTGAGGAAAAACGTTTTCACCCAGAGGGTGGTTGGAATCTGGAACTCACTGCCTGAAAGGGTGGTAGAGGCAGGAACCCTCACAACATTCAAGAAGCATTTGGATGAGCACTTGAAACGCCATAGCATACAAGGCTACGGACCAAGTGCTGGAAAATGGGATTAGAATAGACAGGGCTTGATGGCCGGCGCAGACACGATGGGCCGAAGGGCATCTTTCTGTGCTGTATAGCTCTATGACTATGACTGCTTCCAGTGATTGAGGAGTCGGTCTTCTCAAATTTGTATTTTGTGTAATGCTCCACTGGTTGTGCATTTTGAAGTTGGGTGTAATTCGATCAAAGGCCGTGCGTACCTATCTGCCTGACTGTCTGCTTAAACTGCTCTTTTATGTAATTACTAGTTGCGCTCCTGTGAAGTTACTCACAGTGAGTCTGAGCAGTTTCTGCTCTATAACATTAGGGGCGTTCATTTCATGCAGGGGATAACATCACAGTGCCAGCCGTGGGTAGCATGCTCGCCTCTGAGTCAGAAGGTCGTGGGTTCATGTTCAATGTACAGGAAACTCTTTTTTATCTGGCACCGACGGGACTGGCGTGTTGCCAGTTGATCAAAAAGTCCGGATTACAGAGAGGTATACTTACTAAGGTACGAGAGCCCCGTGCACGGCCACAGATCCAGGCGTCCTTGTTGCATGGCAACAGGTGCAGGAACCCCGGTTACACGGCCACAGATCCAGGAACCCCGGTTACACGGCCACTAATATGAAGTAAAACTTACCTGAACCTACTCCTGAATTTTGCCGGTTAAGAGAGATTTCCGGTTATTTAGGTGCCGGCAAAAAGAGAGTTTCCTGTACCTGCTAAGCCGTGCGGCTGCCTGGCTGTCTGGCGGCCCTGTGAAGGCCGCTTACCAACTTCTGAATGCGCAAAATTTTGAATGGGCCGTGCAGCCCGTTAAAGGGACTGCACACCCGAAAAAAAATTAGGGGGAAACATTGCTCAAGTCCCACTCCAGAGACTTGAGCACAAAATCTAGGCCGACACTCCCAGTGCAGTGCCGAGGGAGTGCTGCACTGTCGGAGGTGCCGTCTTTCGCATGAGACATTAAATCGAGGTGGATGGAAAAGGTCCCACGGCATTGTTTGAAGAAGAGCAGTGGAGTTCTCCCCGGTATCCTGGACAATATTTATCCCCCAACCAACACATTTATGTCATTCAATAGCAAAATACTGCGGATGCTGGAAATCTGAAATAACAACAGAAAACGCTGGAAACACTCAGCAGGCCTGGGCAGCATCCGTGGAGAGAGAAACAGAGTTAACGTTTCAGGTCTGGGACCCTTCATCAGATATTAAGCAGGTGCAGAGACAGCAGGGTGGGTTGGGGGGGGGGGGGGGGGCAGCGGCAGGAAGGAATTGAAGGAACATACTGTGCTTATGTAAGAGGTAGGAAAGATAAAATGTTGCAAATGGGAATGGCAAAATCATACAGCATGAAAAATGGGGGCAGGGGTTATAGTCTGAAATTGTTGAACTCAATGTTGAGGCCAGAAGGCTGTAAAGTGCCTAATCGAAAGATGAGGTGCTGTTCCTCGAGCTTTTTATCTCATTGCTGTTTGTGGGAGCTTGCTGTGCACAAATTGGCTGCTGCGTTTCCCACATTACAACAGTGACTGCACTTCAAAAAAGTACGGCATTGGCTGTAAAGCGTTTGGGACGTCCTGAGCTATATAAATGCAAGTTTTTCTTTTTTTACTGATTTACAGAAACTGAATAAATCAAATTGCATTTTTATTACCTGGCATTTTTCCTGGTAATTTGGGGATTAAATTCCACTGCCTTGTCCATTATTCTGTGAAAACTGTACATGAGTGTCCTTTATTTGATATATATTCCTTTACCTAATGTATTTAATTTTCATCTCTGACCATTTTTAAGGCTGAGAAAATAACTATATAATAGCTTGATGATATGCAAGATGTAGAGTAGACGTGGCTTCATCAGCACTTAGGAACATCGGAACAGGAGGAGGTCATTCAGCCCTTCGAGCCTGTTCCCCCATTCAATGAGATCACGGCTGATCTGCACCTTAACTCCATCTACCTGCGGACCCTGTGCTTGGGCTGAACTCTGGAAGGGGAGGTTGAGGTTTGGCACAACCCAGGGTGCGCGCGGGGGGGGGGAGGGCAGCGGGATGGGGGGGTTAAGTTAAATGTGAGGTTTGGCTCACCGGTGGATTGCATGTGCCTGTCAGCAGTGAGAGGAGGGGCATTGGGTAGCGGTTCCCGTGGCTGGCACCACTGGTTTGGGACTTCTTCAGAAAGGTCCCAGCCAATATTACTACAAAGCTCTGGGTGCAGAACAGGGTTTTATCCCACAAACGCTAACAATGTCTTCAACCTACTCAGGTTTCCCCGGGATTCCTGGATGTGGTTCTTCAGGAACAGCATCGTGATCGCAATTGCCACAACAGCTAGAAGCTGCAATTTTAGAATCTAAAGGTCACCACTGAATTGTGGTGGTTTGTGATGGGCTGGTGGACATCTATCTCTGCCTCTAATCCTCTCTCTTTGCCTCTCTAACCTCCTGTTTCCCTCCCACAAGCACAGCTGTAAGAACATTTAAAGGTTCTGATTACAAAACTCTCAGCAAATGATAATTAAAGCTTTCAAAATTCAACTCATTTGTTTTTTTTTGTTTGGTAAAAAAAAAGAACCCAAGATGAAGAAAGATTGAATATAGAATAAAACTTGGAAACAGGCCATTCAGTCCAACTAGTCTGTGTTGATGTTTATCTTCCACTGGAGCCTTATCCCTTTATTCCCCTCTCCTGCATCCACCTATCTAACCCTACGAGTGTCAGCTGTGGTTCAGTGGGTAGAACTCTCGCCTCTGAGTTGTGGGTTCAAGTCTCACTCCAGAGACATGAGTACAAAAATCTAGGCTGACACTCCAATGCAGTGCTGAGGGAGTGCTGCACTGTCAGAGGTGCCGTCTTTCGGATGAGACGTTAAACCGAGGCCCAGTCTGCTCTCTCAGGTGGACGTAAAAGATCCCACGGCATTATTTTGAAGAAGAGCAGGGGATTTCTCCTCGGTGTCCTGGCCAATATTTATCCCACAATCAACATCACTAAAACAAATTATCTGGTCATTATCACATGGCTGGTTGTGGGAGCTTGCTGTGCGCAGATTGGCTGACGCGTTTCCTACATTACAACAGTGACTACACTTCGTGAAAGGCGCCATATAAATGCAAGTCTTTCTTTCTACTCTTAAATGTTGACAAGATCTTTGCTTCAATCACAAACCCTGGCCGTGCATTCCACAGCTTCACAGCTAGTGTGTAAAAAAAAAGTTTCTCCTGCTCTCTGTCCTAAATCTCTTTTAGGTGAAACCCCTCGTCTTGGACCTCTGAGTCACTGGAAATAACTGTTTCTATCTACCCTGTCCCATCCCTCCATAATTTTGAACACCTCTATCAAATCATCCCAGAACATCCTCTGTTCTAACAAAAACAAGCCCCAATTTTTCCAACCTTTCTTTGAATTTGGATTTCCTCACACCAGGTAGAATCCTAGTGAATCTGCTGTACCCTCTCTATTGCCTCAATATCCTTCTTATAGCGTAGAACCCAAAACTGCACACAGTACCACAACTGTGGTCTTACTAAGGTTTTATTAAGATTCACCATTACATCTGGTCTTTTATATTCTATACCTCTTGCCATAAAACCCAATATCCTATTAGCTTTTTTGATGGCCTTCTCTACTTGAGGTTCTGCTTTTACTGTAAAACCCAATCTCCAAACCTCTCTGCTCTTCCACATCACCCACCTTTGTGATGCTCCTGGTCTGACAAGGTTACCTCGGATCTCCCTGGTCTTGAGTTAAAATTGGGTTTATGTCTGCAGCCCCACCATCTGCCCTTGACAGTTAACGCAAGCACCACCAACAGCTTGGAGTCCCCAAAAAATGGACCAGGAATATTAACATCATGGCTACAAGAGCAGGGTAGAGGCTGGGCATTAAGGTATCAGCCTTGGCTCCATGTTAGCTCTCCTGTCTCTCTGAGTCAAAAGGTTCAAGTCCCACTCTAGAGAGTTGAACACATAATACCAGGCTGACACTTCACCATAGTACTGAGAGAGTGCTGCACTGTCAGAGGTGCCATTAAACCAAAGCCCTGTCTGCCCTCTCGGGTGGATTTAAGCAAAAGATCCCATGGCATCATTTGAAGAAGAGCAGAGGAATTCTCCTGGCCTCCAACCAAAATCATTGAAACAGATTATCTGGTCATGAATCTCATTGTTGTTTGTGCTGTTGCGTTTCCTACATTACAACAATGACAGTACTTCATTTGCTGTGAATCGCTTTGGGATGTCCTGGGGTTGTGAAAGATGCTATATAAATGCAAGTTTTTTCTTTACTCTGAAATGAATGATGCACCTCCTAACCCCTCAAAACCTCGCCACAATCTACAAAGCTTGTCGGGAGTGTGATGGATTAGAAGAATGAGAGGTGATCTCATTGAAACATATAAAATTCTGAAGGGGATTGACAGGGTAGATGTTGAGAGGTTGTTTCTCCTGGCTGGAGAGTCTAGAACTAGGGGGCATCGTCTCAGGATAAGGGGTCGGCCATTTAAGACTGAGATGAGAAGGAATTTCTTCACTCAGAGGGTGGTGAATCTTTGGAATTCTCTGCCCCAGAGGGCTGTGAATGCTCAGTCGTTGAGTATATTCAAGGCTGAGATCGATAGATTTTTGGACTCTAGGGGAATCAAGGGATATGGAGATCGGGCGGGAAAGTGGAGTTGAGGTCGATGATCAGCCGTGATCTTATTGAATGGCGGAGCAGGCTCGAGGGGCCGTATGGCTGACTCCTGCTCCTAATTCTTATGTTCTTATGGGGATTGGGATGGGTGCAGCCACAAGAATCTCAACACTCTCCTCATTCTTGTCCTCCACAGGTGCCTACAGTCCCAGCTCCCTTGTAATTGCACCCCACTCCTTAGTTCCAGCTCCCATTCACCAGTAATTACAACTCCTGTTTCGGGTCCTGCATTCCATTCGAGCCTGCTCCGCCATTCAATAAGATCATGGCCGATCTTCGACCTCAACTCCACTTTCCCGCCCGATCCCCATATCCCTTGATTCCCCTAGAGTCCAAAAATCTATCGATCTCAGCCTTGAATATACTCAAAGACTCAGCATTCACTGCCCTCTGAGGCAGAGAATTCCAAAGATTCACAACCCTCTGGGTGAAGAAATTCTCCGCAGTCCTAAACCCTCCTGTAGTTGCCCTCAATCCCACCACTGAATTAACATCCCCCTCTCACCCGCCAACTCCAGTAGTTACCACCTCCCAGCTCTCTCTTCCAGTGGTTGCACCCTCCTCGGTACCATTCTGCCCTCCCCAGCAGTTGCCCTCCCTACCCAGTCCCATTTACCCTCCCCAGTAATTGCCCCTACCCAGTTCCATCCTGCCCTCCCCAGTAATTACCCCCTACCCAGTAATTACCCCCTATCCAGCCCCATTCTGCACTCCCAGTAATTACCCCCTACCCAGTAATTTCCCCCCTACCCAGTAATTACCCCATACCCAGTAATTTCCCCCTACCCAGTAATTACCCCTTACCCAGTAATTACCCCCTACCCAGTAATTACCCCCTACCCAGTAATTACCCCCTACCCAGTAATTTCCCCCTACCCAGTAATTACCCCCTACCCAGTAATTACCCCCTATCTAGCCCCATTCTGCCCTCCCTGTAATTGCCCCCCAACCCTGAGTGACCACGCCCCCCGGGAGGCCCCGCCCCTCCCTCCACGTGTTCTGGCGCTGGGCTCTGTCTCTGTGTCACTGACGCTGCAGCGGAGAGAGAGCGAGCGGAGCGGAGCTTCGACAGCGGCCCGAGCAGCCCAGGCCTGCGGGGAGCGGGGAGCGAGGAGAGAGGGACCGGCAGCGGGGAGAGAGACGCCCAGGACCCGCTCCCACAGCCGGCTTCACCCCTGCCCCAGCTCACCCAGCAGGTGTCCCCCCCCCCCATCTCCAGCTCACCCAGCAGGTGGGTGCCCCCCCTACCCCAGCTCACCCAGCAGGTGCCCCCCCCTACCCTAGCTCACCCAGCAGGTGGGTGCCCCCCTACCCCAGCTCACCCAGCAGGTGGGTGTCCCCCTACCCCAGCTCACATAGCAGGTGGGCCCCTCCTACCCCAGCTCACCCAGCAGGTGGGTGCCCCCCTACCCCAGTTCACCCAGCAGGTGGGTGCCCCCCTACCCCAGTTCACCCAGCAGGTGGGTGCCCCCCTACCCCAGCTCACCCAGCAGGTGGGTGCCCCCCTACCCCAGCTCACCCAGCAGGTGGGCCCCTCCTACCCCAGCTCACCCAGCAGGTGGGTGCCCCCCCTACCCCAGCTCACCCAGCAGGTGGGCCCCTCCTACCCCAGCTCACCCAGCAGGTGGGTGCCCCCCTACCCCAGCTCACCCAGCAGGTGGGCCCCTCCTACCCCAGCTCACCCAGCAGGTGGGTCCCCTCCTACCCCAGCTCACCCAGCAGGTCGGTCCCCCTACCCCAGCTTACCCAGTAGGTGGGTCCCCTACCCCATCTTCAACTTACCCAGCAGGTGGGTGCCCTACCCCAGCAGGCGGATTTCCCCCCCCCCCCCGTCCCAGCTCACCCATCAGGCTCTCGGACCCCGCCTCTTCTGCCCCTCCCCCCCCCACGAGCCACCCCTACCCACGGCAGGCGATGGAGGACGTCCTGGTTTCGCTCGGCGTCCTGGCTGGCACGGTAACGGTGTGCCAGGTGCTGCGCCGGACGGCCAAGGAGATACTGTACCCGCGGCGGCGGGGAGGCCGCGGGGGAGGAGGAGGGGGGCCGCGGCCCAGCGGCTCGGGGACGGACCCCCTGGAGGTGGCGGTCGAGCTCTTCTCCACCCTGCAACTCTGCGTCTGCACCCAGGAGCTGCAGCTGCTGGGCCGCTCGGAGCTGCTGCCCGGGCCGTACCCGGGGCTGGGCATCACCTACCTCATGACCCTGGTCCACCTCTTCACCTTCAGCGGCGCCACCTGCAACCCGGTGAGCTGCCTGGAGCAGTACCTCCGCGGGCAGAGCAGTGGGCGGGGGGTAGCCGCCAAGCTGCTGGCGCAGTTCGGGGCCGCCTCGGTGGCCCGCCGGCTTGCGGAGATGGTCTGGTCCCTGGACATGTCGGACATGCACTGGCATCACCGCCAGCGCGGGTACGCGTGCACCTCGTCCCTGAACGCATATGCCGGCAACGGGGTGGTCGCAGAGTTTTTCTGCGCCTTCACCCTGAGAGCCGTCCTCTTCAGAACTCAGCACCTGGGGCAGAGACGCAAGGCGCACGTGGTGGCCGCTTTGATCACCTTCCTTGTATTTGCAGGTGGGTACGCTTGACCGTCTTTCCGTTGCCGTTAACAGTCGATTTTATTTTCTTTGCCTTCATTTCGCGGGATGTGGGCATCGCTGGCAGGCCCATCAGCGAGTCCCCCCACCCCCCCCACCGAGAGAAGGCGGCAGTGGGCCTTGTTCTTGAAACCGCCGGTAGCGGTTCGCGATTATGGAGTGGCTCGCTGGGCCGCTACAGCGGACTATCAAGAATTGACCGCGTTAAGGAAAGAACTTACGCCTTTCACAACCTCAGGACGTCCCAAAGCGTTTTACAGCCAATGAAGTTCTTTTTGAAGTGTAGTCGCTGTTGTAATGTAGGAAACGTGGCAGCCAATTTGCACACAGCAAGCTCCCACAAACAGCAATGTGATAATGACCAGATAATCTGTTTTTAATTATGTTGATTGAGGGATCAACATTGGCCCAGGACACCGGGGAGAACTCCCCCTGCTCTTCTTCGAAATAGTGCCCTGGGATCTTTTACGTCCACCTGAGAGAGCAGACGGGGCCTCGGTTTATCGTCTCATCTGAAAGACGGCCCCTCCGACAGTGCGGCACTCCCTCAGTACTGCACTGGGAGCGACAGCCTGGATTATGTGCTCAAGTCCCCTCTTTGTCCCAAGGTTACTGACGCAGATTGTAACACCTCCCCACCCGGCAGCCCTGACTGAGGTCAGTTAACCAAATGCAGTCCCGGGGATAGTTCCTGGGACCTTCCTTGTCGGTGCGACCTGGCTGCTCGCTGGATAAAGCCATCGGGTGGGGGCGGGGGGGGGGAAGTGCTGAGTTAACCGATCCTCAATCAGCCTGCCACTGACCCACGGGAGGAAAACCCAGCCAGCGTTCCCCGTCCGAGACGGCCACTCCTATTGGAAGCTCATGCGTGCGGGTGTTGGGTGAGGCTGCCACAGTTGAATAGCCCGCTGACGCTTTCGAGGCTGATGCAAAGAATTCCCACTTGCGTGAGGTACTCGAGCGTTGGAGCCCTGGGATGTGTTAAAGCCCTCAAGGAGAGGGAGTAGACCATTCAGCCCCTCGAGCCTGTTCAATTTGATTACGGCTGATCTGTATCTTAACTCCCATCTACCCGCTTTGGTTCCGTAAACCTTAATACCCCTTGCCTAACAAAAGTAAATTTGAAAAGCACGTATTTGTAAAAAGAAAATGAATACCTTGTGAAACTGAAAAATTGCTGGTATAAATTATTTCTCGTGTTTAAAAGATATAATTTGGTACTGTTTCAATTGTGAGTTGCGCAGCAGGGAAAACATGTTGGCTAACAATTTAAATTATTGTGTAAGGTTAAAAATAAACTTGTTGAAGGGTTAAAGTCTGTTTTTGCAGGATGTTAGGTTGCTGCGCTGATCACATTTTCATTCCTGTGTGGATTTTCTGATTCCTCCCCCGCCAAACTCTAGTAAGAAAGACTTGCATTTCTGTAGCGCCTTTCACGACCACTGGACGTCCCAAAGCTCTTTACAGCCAATGAAGTACTATTTGAAATGTAGTCACTTGTAATGTGGGAAACGCGGCAGCCAATTTGTGCACTTTGTGATAAATGACCAGGTAATCTGTTTTAGTGATGTTGGTTGAGGGATAAATATTGGCCCCAGGACACCGGGGATAACTCCCCCTGCTCTTCTTCGAAATAGTGCCACGGGATCTTTTACACCCACCTGAGAGGGCAGACGGGGCCTCGGTTTAACGTCTCATCCGAAAGACGGCACCTCTGACAGTGCAGCACTCCCTCAGCACTGCACTGGGAGTGTCAGCCTAGACTTTGTGCTCCAGTCTCTCTGGAGTGGGACTTTGAACCCACAACCCTCTGACTCAGATGCGGGAGAGTTACTCACTGAGCTACAGCTGACGCTGTGGAGGTTGCAACATAAATTCTGATGTTAACAAGTAGATGTTTGGGGAATCGCTGAGCTCTTAAAACTTCTCCCCACCCCCTCCCCAGTAATCCGCCCTCCTCTGGTGAAGCCAGTGACTGGGTCGTGGGGCTAATGCAGGTAGATTAAGGGGGATGTAATTAGAAAAATTAACACAGTTTATAAAGAAAGAACGACTGTGTGCCGTCCCAAAGTGCTTTACAGCCAATTAAATACTTTTTAGTCACTGTTGTAGGAAAAACAATTTGCGCACAGCAAGCTCCCACAAACAGCAATGTGATAAATGACCAAATAATCATGGAATGGTTACAGCACGGAAGAAGGCCATTCGGCCTGTCGAGCCCGTGCCAGCTCACTGCAAGAGCACTTCAGCTAGTCCCACTCCCCCGCCCTTGCCCCGTAGCCCTGAAATCTTCTTCCCTCAGGTACGTATCCAACTCCCTTTTGAAAGCCGTGAATGAGTCTGCCTCCACCACCCTTTCAGGCAGTGCATTCCAGATCCTAACCACTCGCTGCGTAAAAAAAGTTTTTCCTCCCGTCGCCTTTGGATCTTCTGCCAATCACTTTAAATCTGTGTCCTCTGGTTCTCGACCCTTCCGCCAATGGGAACAGTTTCTCTCTATCTACTCCGTCCAGACCCCTCATGATTTTGAACACCTCTTATCAAATCTCCTCTCAACCTTCTCTGCTCTAAGGAGAACAACCCCAGCTTCTCCAGTCTATCCACGTAACTGAAGTCCCGAATCCCTGGAACCATTCTCGTAACTCTTTTCTGTTTTTAGTGATGTTGGTTGAGGGATAAATATTGGCCCCAGGACACCGGGGATAACTCCCCTGCTCTTCTTCGGAATAGTGTCGTGGGATCTTTTACATCCACCTCGGAGTGCAGACGGGGCCTCGGTTTTAACGTCTCATCCGAACAGGCTGTTTCACATTTGAAGCTGAGAGGTGCTGGTTCACTGCAGACCTGAAAGCCTTCATTATAACACCCGGAGCATTTCTATGCGTGAAGTGTGTGGAAGCGGAAGCTGAACCCAAGCCCCACAGGGACTCCTGGAGCAGTCTGAGCGTCGGCTGCTGTGCTCACTAGACGCTGAACTGCGTGCAGTCCTGGTCACCACATTATAGGAAAGATGTGATCGCACTAGAGAGGGTACAGGGGAGATTTACCAGGATGTTGCCAGGACCGGAGAATTTTAGCTGTGAGGAAAGATTCAATAGGTTGGGGTTGTTTTCTTTGGAACAGAGGAGGCTGAGGGGAGAAGTAATTGAGGTGTATAAAATTATGAGGGGCCCAGATAGAGTGGATAGGAAGGACCTATTTCCCTTAGCAGAGGGGTCAATAACCAGGGGGCATAGATTGAAAGAAATTGTCGAAGGATTAGAGGGGAGTTGAGAACTTTTTTCACCCAGAGGGTGGTGGGGAGTCTGGAACTCACTGCCTGAAAGGGTGGTCGAGGCAGAAACCCTCATCACATTTAATATGTGCTTGAAGTGCCGTAAACTGCAAGGCTACAGACCAAAGAGCTGGAAAGTGGGATTAGGCTGGATGGCTCTTTTTCTACCGGCACAGACACGATGGGCCGAATGGCCTCCTTCTGTGCCGTAAATTTCTATAAATATGTGATAATGTGGCAAATTACACACAGCTTTGGAGCCTCGGAATAAATCTGGATTTGCCCTTTGTTATGACTGGCACTCAGAATTACATAGAATGTACGGCACAGAAACAGGCCATTCGGCCCAACTGGTCCGTGCCGGTGTTTATGCTCCACCCGAGCCTCCTCCTCCCACCCCTCTTCATCTCGCCCCATCAGCAGGTCCTTCTATTCCCTTCTCCCTCATGTGCTTATCTAGCTTCCCTTTAAATGCATCTATACTATTCCCCTCAACCACTCCCTGTCGTAGCGAGTTCCACATTCTCACCACTCCCTAGGTAAAGACATTTCTCCTGAATTCCCGATTGGATTTATATAAGAACATAAAGAAATAGGAGCAGGAGTCGGCCATTTGGCCCCTCGAGCCTGCTCCACCGTTCAGTAAGATCATGGCTGATCTTCTACCTCATCTCCACTTTCCTGAACTATCCCCATATCCCTTGATTCCCTTAATATTCAAAAATCTTTCGATCTCTGCCTTGAATATACTCAACGACTGAGTCTCCATAGCCCTCTGGGGAAGAGAATTCCATAGATTCACGACCCTCTGAGAGAAGAAATTCCTCCTCATCTCCGTTTTAAATGGGTGCCCCCTTATTCTGAAACTATGCCCCCTCGTTCTAGATTCCCCCACGAGGGGAAACATCCTCTCTGCATCTACCCTGTCGAGCCCCCTCAGTATCACATATGTTTCAATAAGATCACCTCTTATTCTTCTAAACTCCAATGAGTATAGGCCCAACCTGCTCAACCTTTCCTCATATGACAACCCCTTCAACTCAGGAATCAACCTAGTGAATCATCTCTGAACTGCCTCCAATGCAAATATATCCTTCCTTAAATAAGGAGACCAAAACTGTACGCAGTACTCCAGGTGTGGTCTCACCAATACCCTGTACAGTTGTAGCAAGACTTCCCTACTTGTATACTCCATCCCCCTTGCAATAAAGGCCAATATTATGAAGGGAATTCAAAATGTCAGTCTGAACGCTATGGTCAGATCTTCTGACTTTTGAGTTTTTCTTTCTCCTGAAGAAAGCCTAACTGTGGGGAGGGTTTGAATACTGTGGGGATGGGGAGAAATTAAAGAGAGACAATTGGGACTAAACTTGGAGATTGGATGACATTTTTTGACACCGAGTAACTTCTTTCAGATGAGACAATGAGCCGAGGACTCGTCTGGTGGACGTAAAAGATCTCATGGCTCTATTTGAAGAGCGGGGGAGTCACCCTGGTGCACTTACTAATATCTATTCCTCAACCAACATCACTAAAAACATTATCTGGCCATTGTCACATTGTGGGACCTTGCTGTGCGCTAATAGGATGCCACATTTCCCTACATTACAACAGTGACTACACTCAAAAATACTTAAGTTGGCTGGCAAGAGCTTTGGGACGTCCCGAGGTTATGGAAGGTGTTCTATATTTCTTTCTTACTCTTTCTTTTTCTTGTATGTTGGAATACCATTGTGGAATAAAGTTAATAGAAAGGCCAGTCAAGCAGGCAAGATGAACGGGTTCAAGATTAGATGTGTTTCTGGAGAGAGAAGGGATTGAGGAGTTATGGCGGGTCTGTCAATAAAATGGATGAAGATCTTGCGCCGAATGGCCTTTTCCTGCTCCCGATCGGTCTTGTGTTCTTGTGATGCTTTTGGATAAAACGTTTTGATTTCCATCTTTGCGTTGTGCAGCTGGAGACCTGACGGGGGCTGTGTTTAACCCGGCGCTGGCCTATTCCATCACCTTCAACTGCAAAGGAAGCACGTTTCTCGAATACAGCTTTGTTTACTGGCTTGGACCCTTAATGGGTAAGGAGACATCTGAGCGTGTGGGGGAGGGAGGAGGTGTGTTTTCACCTGTTGTTTCGGGCTGGACTGTCTGGTTTTTCATTTGGCTGTTGGGTAACTTCAAACACGTAAGAAGGAAACATGAAACAAGTCCCTTGTATTTTTTTAAACTTATTTCTGTGTCTTCCGACTGAGATTATTGAGCGTATCAATGAATTTTCATCAGCAGCAAAGATGTATCCCTATTCAAGCCGTGGTCTTTACTTCTCTCCAGTTTGGCAGAAGGGGACGACCTTTTGAGAAAGTTTGACAGGTTGTTTGAATTAAATAGGTTGGGGAGGACCAGGGGTCACACATTTAAGCTGTGTGAGGCCAGATCGAGGTTAGCTGTCAGGAGGTGGTTCTTTTCCCAGAGAACAGTGGACCTCTGGAACAGGCCGTGTCGTGTGGTGGACGCCGATTCGCTGAATTCCTTCAGGCGAGAGCTGGACCTGTTTCTGGCTGGGGCGGAGATCACCTCTTACAGAAGGTAGGCACTGCAGGGGAATTCAGGGGCCAGAGTGATCTCCTGGATGAGTTTCGATCGTCCAGTCGGGTCAGAGAGGAATTTCCTAGATTTTTTTTTTCCCCCCTCCAAATTGGCCTGGGATTTTTAAATCTTTTTTTGCCTCTCCCAGGAGATCACTTGGTTTCGGGTGGGGTGGGGAGAGTATTGTGATACGCAAGGTACCGCAGTTGTGTGCGACAGGCTGGATGGACCAGAGGGTCTTTATCTGTCCGTCATTGTTCGAATGTAAAAATGATGGCCGAGTTGGTAAATGCCGTGCGACAACCTGCGTTTAATGTAGAAAAAAAGCCATCCAAGGCACTTATTAAAAAATTCACTTGTTGGGATGTGGGTGTCACCGGCAAGGCCGGAATTTATCGCCCATCCCTGTTTGCCCCAAGAGTGGTGGTGGTGAGCTGCCGCCTTGAACCACTGGGTTTGAAACAACTGAGTGGCTCGCTGGGCCACTTCAGAGGGCAGTTCAGAGTCAACCACGTCGGTGTGAAGACTGGAGTCGCATATAGGCCCAGACTTCCCCCTGGTTCCCTTCCCTGAAGGATATTGGAGGCGTAAGGGGGGGGGGAAATGGACGCCGAGCCGAAGAAGGGGATGTTGGGAGGGGTGACCAAAATCTTGGCCGAACAGGCACGTTTTGAGGAAGGTCTTAAAGGAGAAAAGGAAGATGGAGTTGGGGGAGGGGGAGGGGTTGAGGGGGGTTGGGGTTGGTGGCGGGGTTGAGGGGGGTTGGGGTTGGGGTTGGTGGAGGGGAGGGGTTGGGGAAGGGGTTGGCGGATGGGTTGGGGGAGGGGTTGGGGGAGGGGGTGGGGTTGGCGGAGGGGTTGGGGTTGAGGGGGGTTGGGGTTGGCGGAAGGGTTGGGGTTGGGGGAGGGGGTGGGGTTGGCGGAGGGCGTGGGGTTGGCGGAGGGCTTGGGGTTGGGGGTGGGGGAAATTCCAGAACGTGAGGTATGTACACAGACCAGTTGGGATGCTCCAGTTGCCCCTGTGGTAGGCAGGAGAAAAAATAAATAAATCAGCCATGCCTCCCACTCCTAATTATACCTTCGTGAACCCTGATAGAAGCTTCTGCTGTGGGTGTCGGGTGAGGATAGGGTCTGTCTTAGCTGCGATCGCGAGTAGTTTGCTGACGGGGCTGGTCACAGAGGGTAGTGAAGGCTGTCGACGCCCTGGGACGAGCCAACATCTTCACCTAAGACGAGATACCTTTTGTTTATAGTACACCCCCTTTTTGTATGCCTCTGTGAAGCACTTTGGGGCATTTTTCTCCATTAAAGGTGCTATATTAGTTTATGATGTTGATGTCTGCATTAAAATATCCATAGAATTATTTTTTAATCATTCTGGACCCAGTGAAGACCTGCTTATCAGGTCTCCTTCTCCCCAGGGTACTCGCGGGCTGTTAAGAGAGGAACTGTGAGGGGAAGAAAAATACGAGCTAGAAGCAAATGTGTGATATCTCCAACAAGAGAGAGTCTCACAACAGCCCCTTGACATTCAACGGCATTACCATCGCCGAATTCCCCACCATCAACATCCTGGGGGTCACCATTGACCAGAAACCTAACTGGACCAGTCACATAAATACTGCGGCTACAAGAGCAGGTCAGAGGCTGGGTATTCTGCGGCGAGTGTCTCACCTCCTGACTCCCCAAAGCCTTTCCACCACCTACAAGGCAAAAATAAAGCAATCTGCTCCTAGGATAACTTGTATTTATACAGCGCCTTCAACATAGTAAAACGTCCCAAGGCGCTTCACAGGAGCGTTAGCAATCAAAATTTGACACCAAGCCACACAAGGAGATATTAGGACAGATGACCAAAAGCCCGGTCAGAGAGGTAGGTTTTAAGGGGAGTTTTAAAGGAGCAAAGAGAGGAGGAGAGGTTTAATTCAATTCAATTCAATTTAATTTGCCATATGTAACTAGTACAATGGAATGCTTACTCCCCGTCGGGACACGTCAGCTATTCTTACAGCGCCGTGTTCAGAAAGTCAATTCTTTGGCATGGTGGCCTGCTTCTCCCGCTCACCCTCTGGCCACCATTCCCGGCTCCCCTCCTCCCAGTCGGACTGCGAGTCGTCGTGGCTGCTGCTGCTGGTCGATGCGCTGCGCTGCCTCCGCCCGACTCGCCGAACACATCCTCCGGTCGCCGCGGCCTCCACCTCACCGTCGCCGGCTTCACGGTCCGACGGCCCGGGGCCTGCTTCTCCCGCTTCCGGTCCGGCCTCTGGCCGCCATGCTCGGCTCCCCTCCTCCCAGTCGGAATGCCTTCCCGCTGAGGAGCTGCCGGCTGACGAGCTCTAGCGGGTCGACTAGGGAGGGAATTCCAGAGCTTAAGGACTCGGCAGCTAAAGACACGGCCGCCAATGGTGGAGCGATTAAAATTGGGGATGCGCAAGAGGCCAGAATTGAAGGAGCGCAGAGATCTCGGAGGGCTGTAGGTCTGAAGGAGGTTACAGAGATAGGGAGGGGCGAGGCCATGGAGGGATTTGAAAACAAGGATGAGAAATTTAGAATTGAGGCATTGCCGGACCAGGAGCCAAAAAAAATATTATTTGTTCATGGAATGTGGGCGTTGCTGGCAAGGCCAGCATTTATTGCCCATCCCTAGTTGCCCTCGAGAAGGTGGTGGTGAGCCACCATCTTGAACCGCTGCAGTCCGTGTGGTAAAGGTTCTTCCACAGTGCTGTTAGGGAGGGAGTTCTAGGATTTGGACCCAGTGACGATGAAGGATCGGCGATATACTTCCAAGTTGAGATGGTGTGTGACTTGGAGGTGGTGGTGTTCCCATGTGCCCGCTGCCCTTGTCCTTCTAGGTGGTAGAGGTTGTGGGTTTGGGAGGTGCTGCCGAAGAAGCTTTGGCGAGTCGCTGCAGTGCATCTTGTAGATGGTACACACTGCAGCCACGGTACGCCGGTGGTGGAGGGAGTGAATGTTTAAGGTGGTGGATGGGGTGCCAATGTCCTGGATGGTGTCGAAAATCTTGAGTGTTGTTGGAGCTGCACTCATCTAGGCAAGTGGAGAGTATTCCAGCACACTCCTGACTTATGACTTGTAGATGGTGGAAAGGCTTTGGGGAGTCGGGGTGAGTCACTCGCCGCAGAATACGTAGTCTCTGACCTGCTCTTGTAGCCACAGTATTTATGTGGCTGGTCCAATTAAGTTTCTGGTCAATGGTAACCCCCCAGGATGTTGATGGTGGAGCATTCTACGATGGTAATGCTGTTGAATATCAAAGGAGGGTGGTTGGACTTTCTCTTGCTGGAGATGGTCATTACCTGGCCCTTGTGTGGAGCGAATGTTACTTGCTTTTTATCAGCTCAAGCCTGAATGTTGTCCAGGTCTTGCTGCATGTGGGCACGGACTGCTTCATTATCTGAGGAATTGCGAATGGAACTGAACACTGCGGGACATTCCCACTTCTGACCTTATGATGGAGGGAAGGTCATTGATGAAGCAGCTGAAGATGGTTGGGCCTAGGACACTGCCCTGAGGAACTCCTGCAGCGATGTCCTGGGGTTGAGATGATTGGCCTTCAATCGCCACAACCATCTTCCTTTGTGCTCGGTATGACTCCAGCCAGTGGAGAATTTTCCCCCTGATTCCCATTGACTTGAGTTTTGCTAGGGCTCCTTGATGCCACACTCAGTCAAATGCTGCCTTGATGTAAAGGGCAGTCACCCTCGCCTCATCTTGATGGGTGCAGTATGTACAATCTGCAGGATTCACCACAGCAACTCACCAAGGTTACTTCGACAGTATCTCCTTCCCTGGCGCCCTCTTGCCACCGAGAAGATCACCATTACCTCCACGTTCCGCATGACTTGGACATACATCGCCATTCCTTCATCATTGTTGGGTCAGAATCTTGGAATTCCCTTCCTAACACCATTGTGGGAGCACCATCACATAAGTTCAAGGCTCAAGCTCGCCATCACCTTCTCAGGGCAACTAGGGATGGGCAATAAATGCCAGCGTCATCCACATCCCAAGAACAACAAAAAAATATCCCGAGTACAACGCCTTTCATGTCCCAAAGTGCTTTACTTTTGAAGTGGTGTCATCACTGTTGTAATGTACATCTACAAGGCACAAGTCAGGAGTGTGATGGAATACTCTCCACTTGCCTGGATGAGTGCAGCTCCAACAACACTCAAGAAGCTCAGCACCATCCAGGACAAAGCAACCCGCTTGATTGGCACCCCATCCACCACCTTAAACATTCACTCCCTCCACCATCGGCGCACCGTGACTGCAGTGTGTACCATCTACAAGATGCACTGCAGCAACTCGCCAAGGCTTCTTCGGCAGTGCCTCCCAAACCCGCGACCTCTACCACCTAGAAGGACAAGGGCAGCAGGCGCATGGGAACACCACCAACTCCAAGTTTCCCTCCAAGTCACACACCATCCTGACTTAGAAGTACATCAGCCGATCCTTCATTGTCGCTGGGTCAAAATCCTGGAGCTCCCTCCCTAACAGCACTGTGGGAGCACCTTCACCACACGGACTGCAGCGGTTCAAGAAGGCTGCTCACCACCACCTTCTCGAGAGCAACTAGGGATGGGCAATAAATGCTGGCCTTGCCAACGACGCCCACATCCCATATACGAATAAAAAAAAATGTAGGAAACACTACAGCCAATTTGTGCACAGCAAGCTCCCACAAACAGCATAGAAACATAGACATAGAAACATAGAAGATAGGAGCAGGAGTAGGCCATTCGGCCCTTCGAGCCTGCTCCGCCATTCAACGAGATCATGACTGATCATCCAAACACTAGCACCCGGTCCCTACACCGACAGCCATCCCACCCAAGCCCTATCCCCGTAACCCCATGTATTTAATCCCCCCTAACACTAAGGGTCAATTTTTTATCATGGCCAATCAAGATAACCCGCACATCTTTGGACTGTGGGAGGAAACTGGAGCACCCGGAGAAAACCCACGCAAACACGGGGAGAATGTGCAAACTCCACACAGACAGTCACCCGAGGCCGGATTTGAACCCGGGTCCCTGGCGCTGTGAGGCAACAGTGCTAACTACTATGCCACCGTGCTGCCCGTTAATTTGATAATGACCAGGTAATTTTTTTTTTTAGTGATGTTGGTTGAGGAATAAATATTGGCCAGGACACCGGGGAGGACTCCCGTGCTCTTCTTCAAGGTAGTGCCATGGGCTCTTTCACGTCCACCTGAGAGCAGACGGGGCCTCGTTTTAACGTCTCATCTGAAAGAGACTGTGCAGCGTTTCCTCAGCACTGCACTGGAGGCTCAGCCTGGATTTTTGTGCTCAAGTCCCTGGAGTGGGAATTGAACCCACAACCTTCTGACTCGGGAGGCGAGAGAGAGAGTGCGAGTGCTACCCACTGAGTATTGACCCACCCATCCACCTTGAACAGTCTGGAGACCAAAACCTTCATGGTTGCGTACAGGTTGTGTGCTCTTGCCTCATTCGCTCCTCTTTTGTCTCCCTCCCGTTCCTCCAGGTGCAATGACCGCTGTGATGCTGTTTGAAGAACAATCGGTTCCGCAAACGCAGGAGGCGAACAAGAAAAGAGACTGAAGGGGGCAACCCGACAGCAGCGGAGTCGTACGAATGAACCGTGGACCTTATTGCCGTCTGGAGACCCTCGAAGGCAGAAGGGAGAGCTGTTAACGTTATGAGAATTAATCTTTTTCTACCAATTTCAACAGAGTCTTTGAGTAACGAGGGTCTGTAACGAGCAGTGTTAATCAATTGAGATTTGTCTCGTTTTTAAAGAGGGAGCATCCCATTTTGGACTCCATTTTAATAAACAAAAGCAATAGTTTGAAAGGAAGTTGAGGATAAATTGAAGATTGTTTTTGTTCTGTTTATTTAAAGTCCGGGTGCTGCTGAAATCGGGGCACTGCCTTGGGGAAGGATTCCCTTGTCTGACAGGGCGAGAGAGGGTGGAATTAACATGAATCACATCAGTAGATACAACCCTGTTGCAAGTGAAGAATATATCTTATTTTATATATTTTTTTAAAAAGTGAAGCTGATCAGTTTTATTCTAGGGTTGCAGACACCAATTGCTCAGCCAGCCCAAGAAATAGACTCGCCGATTTAGTAAAATGGTCAGGGTGTAGAGCGGTTAACGCACTAAGTGCTTGCCATTGGGTTTAAGGAGACCAACCCCAGTAACATCAGTGTTGTTGGGGTGGGTGGGTGTGTTGTTGGGGTGAGGTCGCCTTGGCTAATGCCTAGCTCAGCATGGGTGCCCTCCAATGCTCCAATCAGTCAAGCGGGGGCAACAGTGGCACTGGGCAGTAGGGTCGGACGTTTCGGCAGCAGGGTAAAGTGTGGTGAGATGGTTCTGTACCTTCTACCGCCACCCCGCCAGTCCCCACCCCCTTCACGCTGAGTTGCCTCGGCGGCAGTCTCGTTTCATGGAGAGAAGATCGCGGGAGAGTCGGCACTGACCCATCAGAGCGGGATAACCTTGGAGCCGCACTGGCACAGGGCTAGAAGTAGGTCAGTCCACGTGCCCGGTGTGTCTGCCCTCTCTGTCCGATGGGGTAGGGGGGTCAAAATACCTCTTTAAATGAAGGAGGGACTAAGTATATAAAAAATAAACTCATGGCTGCAAAGGGCATAATGTTGATAAGACTTACGGGGAGGACTACCTTTACCCTTCAATACATCTGTGACGCTTGTGAGCCTGGAAGACCTGAGATACTTTGATCGCTCAGTGATTTCCTCTTCCATTGAAACGTTTTTAATATAATGAATACTGGGACAAGGCAATCAAAAATAGCACAAAATGAGCACCAGCATCTAAAAGAGTCAGTCCCTCTTCTGTCTCATATTTTTGAAAAAATGTTGACTGTTTTTTGTTCATTTATTCATTCATGTTCTGATATGTGCAAGGGACATTCGAGTTTGCAACAAAGGAGGTGGGGGGGGGGGGCGCATTTGTTTAATTCTGCTTAGGAACATGGAAGGTCAAACTCCTACACTGGCTCAACAGCTGAATACACTGTCCGGTGTTGCACTGAGCTGCACGGTTGGCTGGTCTGTGCCCAGTCAGTAGACGTTAGTTGGGCTGCTGAATTTGTCCTCTGCACCTCTGAGCTACGGAGAGACAGCGCAAACTCCTGATCGCCATCCAGTGAATCTGCTGCTGAAAGCGTGCACGTGTGGAGCGCATTGAGAGGACAGGACTGGACTGGGCTCGGCTCGGACGGTCAGTCGACACTCGCTGTCTAGGCTTGTGCGCAAAGAATGGCCGCTTGGGAAAAGTACCGGAGGGCACCCACTGCCCACAACCTGTAGACCAGCCCGAGTCGGCACCTGTTGGCGGGTGGGGTGGAAGAAAGTATTTTTCAAGCAGGAATATGAAAATCCGCTTCACAGCTGTCAGGTAGATGAATTCTGGGTGAAGGAAGGACTTCAGTAATCTGTCCATTTGGAAAAGGCATCGTTAGCAGGGATGGGGTGATTCTGGTGTGAAGGATTGCATTGGTTCGGATAAAATCATCTTTCTAGTTCCTGATTTACTTTCGATATATTTCTATAGCACATTCCGATTAAACGAACATTCCTTGATATTGCAGAGAAATGTTGATGTATAAATAAATAAATAAAGGTTTTAAAATTGATTTAAGATTAATCCAGCCTACTTTGCCCATTATTTCCAATGACTGGCCAGTTCCCGGCCAATGGTCTGTTGAATGAACGTCATGACCAAAACTATTGAGTTTACGACAGCTGGTGTCTTGAGGGCAATGGCATTTATTCACTAAGCCACATCTGCCCACATGTTGCGCCAATGTTCCTGGTTGAGATTAGTCCAACCAACATTTTAGAAATGTCTTTAAATTTTAGGTCAAGGCAAAGGATATTGGTGCTGGGAAATGGAACAATCTCAATTTTAGACACCCAGGATTCAGGAGTGTGATGGAATACTCTCCACTTGCCTGGATGAGTGCAGCTCCAACAACACTCAAGAAGCTCAACACCATCCAGGACAAAGCAGCCTGTTTGATTGGCACCCCATCCACCACCTTAAACATTCACTCCCTCCACCACCGCGCACCGTGGCTGCAGTGTGTACCATCTACAAGATGCACTGCAGCAACCCGCCAAGGCTTCTTCGGCAGCACCTCCCAAACCCGCGACCTCTTCCACCTAGAAGGACAAGGGCAGCAGGCGCATGGGAACACCACCACCTCCAAGTTCCCCTCCAAGTCACACACACCATCCTGACTTGGATATATATCGGCCGTTACTTCATCGTGGCTGGGTCAAAATCCTTGAACTCCCTAACAGCACTGTGGGAGTACCTTCACCACACGGACTGCAGCGGTTCAAGGCGGCGGTTCACCACCACCTTCTCAAGAGCAATCAGGGATGGGCAATAAATGCCGGCCTTGCCAGCGACGGCCACATCCCATGAACGAATAAAAAAAAAACAACTGCTGATTTTAAGCTCACCCGCCCGACGGAACGAGGCAGGTTCGGGCCGGATGTCTGGTTTGAAATCGAAGGAGAGTCAAAACAGGCGCCTGATCCCAACCCCTCCGTTCCCACTGAGAAGGTTTGGTTAAATTCCGGGCTAGTCAGCATCCAGCACACCCAGGTGGGATACGGGATGGTTCAATGCAGAATGAGCCTTCCTCTACATTATCGTAACGCTGTACTTTGGCTCCAATCTCAGAAGACCAATCGCTACAGCACCAGTGTGACACATTCGCCCATCAGTCTGTCATTTCTGTTAACAAGTTAGGACCCTTTTGGAACGAGTTGAGAATGCCCCATAAAACCAGGGGAAAGGTTAGGGGGCGATGACACCAAAGGAATTAATTCTGGGCGCCAGAAAGCCAAAGCAAATAAATCACTTATTCCATAAAAGCTTTGAGAGCTGGCACCCAGCTACTGAGAACTTCTGAGCTCACAATGTGTGAATTACATACCCGTTTAATCGTATTACAAAGCTCACCAAGTATAGCCAGTGTTTACATCACACCGAGTATTCGTGGCTCCCTAATGAATGGTTCTCATTTTGCACCCAAATGCCGAGACATTAAACAAACAGTTTGTGTCTGTCTTCGCGGAAGAAGACACAAAAAAAAATTCCAGAAATAGTGGGGAACCAAGGGTCTAGTGAGAATGAGGAACTTAAAGAAATCAGTATTAGTAAAGAAATAGTCATGGAGAAATTAATGGGACTAAAAGCCAACAAATCCCCTGGACCTGATGGCCTACATCCTAGGGTTTTAAAAGAGGTGGCTCCAGAGATAGTGGATGCATTGGTTTTGATCTTCCAGAATTTCCTAGATTCTAGAACGGTCCCCTCGGATTGGAAGGTAGCAAATATAAATTCAAGAAAGGAGGGAGAGAGAGAAAACGGGGAACTATAGGCCAGTTAGCCTGACATCAGTAGTAGGGAAAATGCTAGAATTGATTATTGGAGACGTGGTAACAGGGCACTTAGAAAATCATAATATGATTGGGCAGAGTCGACACGGATTTATGAAAGGCAAATCGTGTTTGTCAAACCTGTTAAGAGTTTTTTGAGATTGTAACTAGCAGGGTAGATAAGGGGGAACCAGTGGACATAGTGTATTTGGATTTTCAAAAAGCATTTAACAAGGTGCCACACAAGAGGTTATTAAACAAAAGTAGGGCTCATGGGATTGGGGGTAATATACTAGCATGGATTGGTTAACGGACAGAAAACAGAGAGTAGGAATAAACATGTCATTTTCGAGTTGGCAGGCTGTAACTAGTGGGGTACCGCAAGGATCAGTGTTTGGGCCTCAGCTATTCACAATCTACACCAATGATTTGGATGAGGGGACTGGATGTAATGTATCCAAGTTTGCTGACGATACAAAGCTAGGTGGGAAAATAACTTGTGAGGAGGATGCAAAAAGGCTGCAAAGGGATATAGACAGGTTAAGTGAGTGGGCAAGAACATGGTGGATGGAATATAATGTGGAGAAATGTGAAGTTATCCACTTTGGTAGGAAAAATAGAAAAGCAGAGTATTTTTAAATGGTGAGAGATTGGGAAATGTTGGTGTTCAGAGGGACCTGAGTATGCTTGTACATAAATCACTGAAAGTTAACAAGCAGGTACAGCAAGCAATTAGGAAAGCAAATGGTATGTTGGCCTTTATTACAAAAGGATTAGTGTATAAGAGTAAAGAAGTCTCACTGCAATTATATAGGGCCCTGGTGAGGCCACACCTGGAGTATTGTGTACAGTTTTGGTCTCCTTATCTAAGGAAGGATATACTTGCCTTACAGGGAGTGCAACAAAGATTCACTAGACTTATTCCTGGGATGGGAAGATTGTCCCATGAGGAGAGATTGAGTAGACTAGGCCTATATTCTCTAGAGTTTAGAAGAATGAGAACTGACCTCATTGCAATATGTAAATATTAAGGCTTGACAGGGTAGATGCAGGGAGGATGTTTCCCCTGGCTGGGGAGTCTAGAACCAGGGGTCACAATCTCAGAATAAGGAGTCAGCCATTTAGGACTGAGATAAGGGGAAATTTCTTCACTCGAAGGGTTGTGAATCTTTGAAATTCTCTACCCTAGACAACTCAGTCGTTGAGTATATTGACGACAGAGATCAATAGATTTTTGGGCACGAAAGGAATCAAGGGATATGGGGATAGTGCGGGAAGGTGGAGTTGAGGTCGAAGATCAGCCATGATCTTATTGAATGGCGGAGCAGGCTCGAGGGGCCGTATGGCCTACTCCTGCTCCTAATTCCTATGTTCTTATGCAAGTTATTTAGTTGGAGGATGCAATCATTTACTTGGCTCAGTTGGCAGCCTCTGAGTCTGAAGGTTGCAGGTGTTACGAGTGAAGTTTGCACCAGTACCTTTTACCCATTCTTCCTAAAGAAGCTAGCTTCCATAGGCAAACCCACACTGCTTATGAACTGAAACTCATCCTCCGCCGTTCTATATAACGGGAATAGGTGCTGCAGGGTAAACAATGACCCCTTACTGTAAACGGGCTAATGGATAGTAGGATTCCACGACCTCTCATCTCACTTCAAAAGGTGGGACAATATGAACCGTGGCAGACACTTTTCATAACAGGCTGAATTATTAAACAGGTGAATGGATTTATTTACAGTCACGAGCAGTAGAAGCAAGATATTGATCAAATCAATACAGCATCAGACTCGAGTATAGGAAATTCATGGGGTGATCTGATCGAGATGTTTAAAATATAAGGATTTGATAAGATAGATACAGAGAAACTATTGCCTCTGGTGGGGGAATCAAGAACGAGGGGACATAATCTGAAAATTATAGCCAGGCCGTTCAGGAGGGAAATCAGGAAGTGCTTTTTCACACAAAGGATGGTAGAAATCTGGAACACTCTCCCCCAAAAGGCTGTAGCTGCTGGGGGGTCAATTGGAGCTTTCAAAACCGAGATCGATAGATTTCTGTTAGGTAAGGGTATCGAGGGATATGGAACTAAGGTGGGAAAATGGAGTTAAGACACAGATCAGCCGTGACCTAATTGAATGGCAGAACTGGCTCGAGGGGCCGAATGGCCTCCTCCCGTTCCTGGTATGGAAACTAATTCACAAGGAGTTAATCAAACAAACCTGACGCACAAAGCCCGTTGAATTCCTCTTACAGAGCTTGGGATGAAGTACTCTCTGAAAGAAATAGGCAACCTCCTTCCTCATCAAAAATAGAATACTGCCTTTGTAGGACTTATATATGGCCTGGACTAATGATCCAGAGACGTGAGTTCAAATCCCACCACGGCAACTGGGGAATTTATGGAATAAAATGCTAGTCTCAGTAATGGTGACCACGAAACTACTGTAAAAACCCATGTGGTTCACTAATGTCCTTTAGGGAAGGAAATCTACTGTCCTTACCCGGTCTGGCCGAGATGTGACTGCAGACCCACGGCAATGTGGTTGACTCTTAACTGCCTCTCTGAAATGGCCTAGCGAGACACTCAGTTGTACCAAACCGCTACGGCCTTCACTGCACGGACTGCAGCGGTTCAAGGCGGCGTCTCACCACCACCTCCTCGAGGGCAATTAGGGATGGGCAATAAATGCCGGCCTTGCCAGCGACGCCCACATTCCAGGAACAAAAGAAAAAATAGGCACAAACTGACAAGAGATTAATTCATCTCTGCACTCCATGGCAAAATGCCAATGCAGGAAAAATAGACACTTGGGTGAAGTAGCCGAGGGGTGCCGGGAGCTGTGGAACCACACCCTAGAGAGAGAAAGAGTCAATGCCTTCAACAGAGGGAACTAACTAAAACAAGACGTTTTACTTGGGTCCATTACTGAAGCAGTGCACTCCCGTTTAATACTGTAAGTGACGCAATGCAAATACTTACTGGACAGAATTTCAATTTCAAAAGGAACTGCCAGGAACTGTGTCAGCTATGGCTCAACCCTTGCCTCTGAGTCAGAAGGTTGTGGGTTCAGAGTCCCACGCTAGAGACTTGAGCACAAAAATCTAGGCTGACACTCCCAGTGCAGTACTGAGGGAGCGCTGCACTGTCGGAGGGTCAGTACTGAGGGAGCGCTGCACTGTCGGAGGGGCAGTACTGAGGGAGCGCTGCACTGTCGGAGGGTCAGTACTGAGGGAGCGCTGCACTGTCGGAGGGGCAGTACTGAGGGAGCGCTGCACTGTCGGAGGGTCAGTACTGAGGGAGCGCTGCACTGTCGGAGGGGCAGTACGGAGGGAATGCTGCACTGCCGGAGGGGCAGTACTGAGGGAGCGCTGCACTGTCGGAGGGTCAGTACTGAGGGAGCGCTGCACTGTCGGAGGGGCAGTACGGAGGGAATGCTGCACTGCCGGAGGGGCAGTACTGAGGGAGCGCTGCACTGTCGGAGGGGCAGTACTGAGGGAGCGCTGCACTGTCGGAGGGTCAGTACTGAGGGAGCACCGCACTGTTGGAGGGGCAGTACTGAGGGAGCGCCGCATTGTCAGATGGGCAGTACTGAGGGAGCATTGCACTGTCGGAGGGGCAGTACTGAGGGAGCACCGCACTGTCGGAGGGGCAATACTGAGGGAGCGCCATACTGTCGGAGGGGCAGTACTGAGGGAGCGCTGCACTGTCGGAGGGGCAGTACTGAGGGAGCGCTGCACTGTCGGAGGGGCAGTACTGAGGGAGTGCTGCACTGTCGGAGGAGCAGTACTGAGGGAGCGCTGCACTGTCGGAGGGGCAATACTGAGGGAGCGCTGCACTGTGAAGGGTCCCAGACCTGAAACGTTAAGAACATAAGAAATAAGAGCAGGAGTAGGCCATACGGTCCCTCGAGCCTGCTCCACCATTCAATAAGATTGTGGCTGATCATCATTACAACAGTGACTACACTCCAAAAAGTACTTCATTGGCTGCGAAGCGCTTCGGGATGTCCGGTGGTTGTGAAAGGTGCGATAGAAATTTATTTTTCTTTTGCCAATGCACAACACGTGCTATTTTTTTTAACTTTTAATTCCTGTGAAAACAGGCTCTTTGATAGAAAACCGGCAGCATCCGTGGAGCGAGAAACAGAGTTAACGTTTCAGGTCTGGGACCCTTCATCAGAGCCGGAAAAAGCCAGAGATGCAACAGACACCAAGCAGGCGCAATTGAAGGAACACACTGTGCTTTTGTAAGAGGCAGGAAAGATAAAATGTTGCAAATGGGAATGGCAAAATCATACAGCATGAAAAATGGGGGCAGGGGTTATGGTCTGATATTGTTGAACTCATTGTTGAGGCCAGAAGTCTGTAAAGTGCCTAATCAAAAGATGAGGTGCTGTTACTCGAGCTTACGTTGAGCACAGTATGTTCCTTCAATGCAGTACTGAGGGAGTGCCGCACTGTCTCTGCACCTGCTTAATATCTGCTACATCTCCAGCTCCCTCCCGCTCCGAAAAAGGGTCCCAGACCTGAAACGCCAACTCTGTTTCTCTCTCCACGGATGTTGCCTGGCCTGCTGAGTATTTCCAGCATTTTCTGTTGTTATTTCAGATTTCCAGCATCCGCAGTATTTTGCTATTGTCTCTTTGATAGATAACTGGCTGGACAACACCAACCATCTTTACGGCTTATATACAGAAAGCCATTAGGGGGACCACCTGGGATGTTGATGAGGATCCAGTAATGTATACAGTGACTGAAAATCCTTGGCAATCCCACCAAAGTATTTATCCAATTCCTTTTTGAAAGTTACTATTGAATCTGCTTCCACCGCCCTTTCAGACATTCGCCTTAACCACCAGGACAGGCAGACCTTGGCTTAATGTCTCATCCAAAAGATGACCGACCCCTCTGACAATGCAGCAGTTCCTCAGTACTATGGGAAAACATGTCATTACTGTCCATGGGATGTTGTCCCAGCACCTGGTGCATTCTGGAAATTATTGGGTTACGTCTTGTTTTAGCTTGTTCTCTCTGTTGAAGGCATTCTCTCTCTCATTCTCTCTCCCTCTCTCTCTCTCTCTCTCTCTCGGGTGCGGTTTCACAGGTCCCAGCAGCCCTCGGCTACCTCAGCCAAGTGCCTATTTTTCTTGTGTGCACCTTGATGGTGTGTGGTGGGAAGCTATTTGACCAGTGAGGGGGAAGCTGCAACCGAGACCCGTCCTATCTGCACCCGTGTCCGCACGGTGCACTTTCCGCGGCCGATTCCCGCTATCCCTTAGCCTCCCGCCAAGTCCCTGTGCCAGTGGGTACGGAGGCCCAGTTATAGTGTTCTGACGGAGATGGCTCCGACACTCAATTGGACCAGCTACATAAATGCTGTGGCTACTAGAGCAGGCCAGAGGCTGGGTATTCTATGGTGAGTGGCTCACCTCCCGACCAATGTTCCTGGTACGCTGCGTCGTCTGCTCGCCGGCTTTACAGTGGGGAAAAACAGCGCCTGCGTGAAAATTTGACTGGGCGCGGCAGTCCGTTTAAAGGGGCCGCGCACCCCCCCAAAAAAATGAGAGGGAACATTGCCCCTAACTCCCCAAAGCCTCTCCACTACCTACAAGGAACAAGTCAGGAGTGTGATGGAATACTCTCCACTTGCCTGGATGACAGCAGTTTTTTTAGCACCAAACATACTGTTCTTAATTTCTGCAGAAGAATGCATAAAGGAGCCATCATCCTCTCCCTACCCTTAGTCCTTTTAAATAACTAATAAGTAAGTTTTATTCTTTGTACCTAGTTTTAAAATCTACCAAGTCATTTTTGTTATAGATAGGATAGGTGGACACTAGTAAATGAATTTAAAGTACATGCGTACTGTACTATAGAAGATAGGAGCAGGAGTAGGCCATTCGGCCCCTCGAGCCTGTTCCGCCATTCAATGAGATCATGGCTGATCATCCAAATTCAGTACCCTGTCCCTGCTTTCTCCCCATATCCCTTGATCCCTTTAGCCTTAAGAAATATATCTAACTCCTTCTTGAATATATTTAATGAATTGGCCTCAACTGCCTTGTGTGGTAGAGAATTCCACAGGTTCACCACTCTCTGGGTGAAGAAATTCCTCCTCATCTCAGTCCTAAATGGCTTACCCCTTATCTTTAGACTGTGACCCCTGGTTCTGGACTCCCCCGTCATCGGGAACATCCGATGTATTTGAAACATTATGATGTAACGGTAGTGTAGTCTGAAAATCCTAAATATAAAAGGTAATATTTTCATAATTATATATTAACCGGTCTGTAAACAAGATGAAACATAATAGCTATTGGTTAATAGATTAACTCAGCTAGAATAGTGCTGCAGTGTTCAACAGCTTTAATTTATTCCTATGAATGGAAATTATTTTTTCATTTTGCATTAGTGCATCGTGAGAATTCAGTAACTATTCAGGATAACTGATAACAAGAGTTGAAAGTGTTATTATAGGCGAGGAATTGATGAGTTTATGTGCTAGTATGCTACAAGCGCCAGGTGTGGGGGATGGGGATGGGATGGAAGGCAAACCAGATACTGTGTGTATTGACCTAGTTCCATGGCTGGTTTTGACATGAGTATCTTGGAAGATCTATGGGGTTGTGGGTTATATTACATATTAGTAACTCTCCCTTAGTATTGCACATGGATGTGTCAGCTGTGGCTCAGTGGGTGGCACTCTCGTCTCTGAGTCAGAAGGCTGTGGGTTCACGTCCCACTCCAGAGACCCGTGCACGCACACAAGCTAGGCTGACACTCCAGTGCAGTACTGAGGGTGCCATCTTTCAGATGAGACGTTAAACCAAGGCCCCATCTGCCCTCGCAGGTGGACGTAAAAGATCCCCTGCACTATTTCAAAGGCCTGGTGTCCTGGGCCAATATTTATCACTCAATCCACGTAACAAAAACAGTTTATCTGCTCATCATCACGCTGCTGGGTATGGGACCTTGCTGTGCTGCCGCATTTCACACATTACAACAGTGACTACACTTCAAAAAGTACTTCATCGGCTGTACAGCACTTTGAGACGTCCGGTGGTCGTGAAAGGTGCTGTAGAAATGTAAGTCTCTCTTTTCTTTTATGGATAGTTAAGACCAAGTATAGTCTTCAGAGGAAATGTGATTAGATGGAGGGGTTAATTGGACTAGGGCATACAGACACAATAAAGCCATATGCTCTACAGAGAGCCGGCATGGACTCGATGGGCCGAATGGCCTCCTTCTGTGCTGTTATGACTCTATAACACTCAAGAAGTTCGACACCAGCCAGGACAAAACAGCCCGCTTGATTGGCACCCCATCCACCAACTTAAACATTCACTCCCTCCACCACCGGTGCACCGTGGCTGCAGTGTGTACGCTCTACAAGATGCACTGCAGCAACTCGCCAAGGCTTCTTCGGCAGCACCTCCCAAACCCATGACCTCTTCCACCTAAAAGGACAAGGGCAGCAGGCGCACGGGAACACCACCACCTCCAAGTCACACACCATCCTGACTTGGAAGTATATCGGCCATTCCTTCATCGTCGCTGGGTCAAAATCCTGGAACTCCCTCCCTAACAGCACTGTGGGAGTACCTTCACCACACGGACTGCAGCGGTTCAAGAAGGCAGCTCACCACCACCTCAACTGGGGATCAGCAATAAATGGTGTGCATATTCGCAGAATAAATAAAACATTTTTTTTTACATCAGATAACTCAGCTCAGACCAGGGATTAAACATGGAGCCTTGTAATGTGTATGGGTTAGCAGCACTCCGAGCAATACCTGCATGGAACGTAGGTGCTTTGGTTTAATCTTTTTACTCAGGAATTGGAGAAGTTATTGCCATTTCCAGTCTTGTTTTTCCTCTGGGTTTTGCAAGGAAGTTTTACTGATCTTCACTGAAAAGGACACTCGTGAGGATGTGCAATAAAATTTACTCATACTATGTGTGTGTGTGTGTGTGGCTGGCACTTGGACAGTCTCTGTATACAAAGCTCAAAAGTTATGCTTAGACACAGTAAACTGTACAAGGCAATTGTCACCACAGTAGGTGTCGAGACTAAGATTTGGGCATTGCACTTTGAATTCAAATAGCTCCATGTTGTACAGGCTTCATCTGAAACGGGTAATATAAATGGGTTCAAGAGACAATTAAACGTGTTACTGTAGAAAGGGGTTGATGGATACAGTGAGAAGGCAGGTAGGTGTGATAAGGGCACTTAGTATAGCACAGGAGGGGACCATTTGGCCCATCGTGCCTGTACTGGCTCTTGGTAAAGCTATCCAATTAGTCCCACTCCCCTGCTCTTTCCCCATAGCCCTGTAATGTTTTTTCCCTATTCAAGTATATATTCAATTCCCTTTTGAAAGTTGCTATTGAATCTGATTCCACCACCCTTGCAGGCAGTGTATTCCAGATCATCATAACTCAAACCTAGTTTGTCAGCCGTGGCTCAGTGGGCAGCACTCTCGCACTCGAGTCAGACGGTTGTGGGTTCAAGTCCCACTCCAGAGACTTGAGCACAAAAATCTAGGCTGACTCTCCAGTGCAGTGCTGAGGGAGTGCCGCACCGTCAGAGGGGCCATCTTTCGGATAAGACGTTAAACCGAGGCCCCACTGTGCACAAATTGGCTGCTGCGTTTCCTACATTACAACAGTGACTACACTTCACAGAAACCCCACAGTGCAGATAGAGGCCATTTCGGCCCACCGAGCCTGCACCGACACATATCCCACCCTATCCCCGTAACCCCACATATTTAATCCCCCTAACACTAAGGGTCAATTTATCATAGCCAATCAACCTAACCTGCACATCTTTGGATTCATTAGCTGTAAAGCGCTTCGGGACGTCCTGAGGTCGTGAAAGGCGCTTTATAAATGCAAGTCTTTCTTTCTATGTCGCCTCTGGTTCTTTTGCCAATCACCTTAAATCTGCGCCCTCTGGCCGACCCTTCTGCCACTGGAAACAGTTTCTCCTTATTTACTCTTATCAAATCTCCTCAACCTTCTCTGCTCTATGGAGAACAACCCCAGCGTCTCCACATAACCTGCTGCGATAGTTGGATGCTCTTTTCTTCCATTTCAGTTAAACATTTGATGTGTGAGTGGACACGGACCCCCCTCCAGGCCTGCCTGAAAAGGGATTACACCGAGTTTATACAATCCCATCTTTTATTACGTGTCTGCCTCACTGCAAGAGTTGCTGTCCGTTATTGTTTAATGGTCTCTGGGAAAACGATAAAATCCTCATCTATCTAAATCACCACATTACTGGAAGGATGCGATTGCGCTAGAGAGGGTACAGAGGAGATTTACAATGATGTTGCCAGGACTGGAGAATTTTAGCTATGAGGAAAGATTGGATAGGCTGGGGTTGTTTTCTTTGGAACAGAGGAGGCTGAGGGGGGGTTTAATTGAGGTGCGTAAAATTATGAGGGGCCCAGATAGAGTGGGTAGGAAGGACCTATTTCTTTTAGCAGAGGAGTCAACAACCAGGGGGTATAGATTTAAAGTAATTGGTAGAAGGATTAGAGGGGAGTTGAGGAGAACTTTTTTCACCCAGAGGGTGGTGGGGGTCTGGAACTCACTGTCTGAAAGGGTGGTAGAGGCAGAAACACTCATCACATTTAAAAAGTGCTTGGATATGCACTTGAAGTGCTGTAACCTACAGGGCTATGGACCAAGAGCTGGAAAGTGGGATTAGGCTGGAGAGCTCTTTATCGTCCGGCACGGACTCGATGGGCCGAATGGCCTCCTTCTGTGCCGTAAATTTCTATGATCTTGGCTGAACCCGAAATCGAAGTTGGAAAGTATGGAATTGGAATCCAAATGTCAATGGAACCACCCTTCAATTACTTTTAAGTTGGCAGATTTGTGTACAAGTTAGAGGTATTTAATTGTTAAAAATAAACCATCAGTTTATAAAGGGTTAACTGTTGGTTTATCCTATTAACTGAGCTTTACTGCAGCAAGCTGTTTGAAGGGAGTACACAGAGGAGACGGAACAACAACCACCACCTGTATTTATATAGCGCCTTTAGTGTAGTTACACGTCACAAGGCGCTTCAACAGGACAAAAATTTGACACCGAGCCACCCAAGGAGAAATTAGGGCAGATGACCAAAAGTTTGGTCAAAGAGGTAGGTTTTAAGGAGCGTCTTCAAGGAGGAAGGAGAGGTAGGGAGGCGGAGAGGTTTAGGCAGGGAATTCCAGAGCTTAGGAACCAGACAGCTGAAGGCAGGGCCGCCAATGGTTGAGCGATTATAATCAGGGATGCGCAAGAGGCCAGAATAAGGGACAAGGTAAATGCTGACCGGATGCAGACCAGCCTGCAACTCTGCTATCCAGACCTCAAAATGGTCAGAGGGCGCGAGGGGACTTTCCGAAGGCAGTCCACCTCTGCTCTTCAATGAGTTAAAGGAAAAATTCCAGGATCAAGATCTTGTGGAGGAACGGAACGGAATTACCCGCAGCCGATTAATGCCATTGTCCTAAAAGCTCCAATTTGGTGTTTGGCAGGAAGAATGCACAAGGCTTCGGCTCCTGTCTTTCCATCTGGAAATAACAGAACTAGACAGTCTGAGAAGCAGAGTCGGGGCTGTCGAATTCCACTCTTCTGTTGAGCCATGATGTCAAGGGCTCCACAAATTAAACATTCAGATGATTGCGTAACAAAACCTGAGCAAGGTCATAGATTCATACAGCACAGGAGGAGGCCATTCAGCCCATCATAACTATGCCAGCTAGAACATAAACATAAGAACATAAGTAGTAGGAGCAGGAGTAGGCCATACGGCCCCTCAGGCCTGCTCCACCATTCAATAGGATCATGGCTGATCTGAATCTAGACTCACGTCCACTTCCCTGCCCTCTCCCCGTAACCCCTAATTCCCTTATCTGCTAGGAAACTGTCTATCTCCGTTTTAAATTTATTTATTGTTGCAGCTTCCGCAGCTCTCTGGGGTAGCAAATTCCATAGATTTACTATCCTCTGAGTAAAGAAGTTTCTCATCTCAGTTTTGAAAGGGCAGCCCCTTATACTAAGATTATGCCCCCTAGTTCTAGTCTCACCCATCATCGGAAACATCCTCACCGCATCCACCCGATCAAGCCCCCTTATATGTTTCGATAAGATCGCCTCTCATTCTTCTGAACTCCAATGAGTAGAGTCCCAACCTACTCAACCTTTCCTCATACGTCAACCCCCTCATCTCCGGAATCAACCGAGTGAACCTTCTCTGAACCGCCTCGAGAGCAAGTATATCTTTTCTTAAATATGAATTAGCTATCCAATTAGTCCCACTCTCCTGCTCCTCCTTAAAACCCCTTTGACCAAGGTCACCTGTCCTAATATAATAGCAAAATACTGCAGATGCTGGAAATCTGAAATAACAGAAAATGCTGGAAATACTCAACAGGCCAGGCAGCATCCATGGCTCGGTGTCAAAATTTGTTTGATAATCGCTGCTGTGAACGGCCTTGGGATGCTTTACTACGTTAAAGGCGCTATATAAATGCAAGTTGCTGTTGTTGTTATAGCCCAGCAACATTTCCCCCCTTCGAGTATTATACACAATTCACTTTTGAAAGTCACTATCGAGTCCACCACCCTTTCAGGCAGCGCATTCCAGGTCACAACAACTCACTGCGTAAATAATCGGTTTTGGTCCATCCAATTCTATCGCCCTCCTCTCCCGGAGTTGCTGACCTGTGCTGGGTAGAGTGCCGTGGGTTCCGACTTCCCTTCTGCACTTTGCCATTCTTCACGTGTAATGTTATGACAGTGTGCGTCGGCCCGTTTCAGTAAAATAGGAATCGCTAGATGAGAAAAGACAGAGGTCTGTCCAGTTTGCCTTCTGCAATCCTGGTAGTCGATGATACAATGATAATGGAGGTAGAAGATCATCCATGACCTTATTGAATGGTGGCGCAGGCTTGAAGGGCCATATGGCCCATTCCTGCTCCCAATTCATATGTTCTTACCTAAGTAAACTTGAGATCATCCAAAGCTCTGCTGCCCCGTGTCCTAACTCGCACCAAGTCCCGTTCACCCATCACCCCCTGTGCTCGCTGACCTACATTGGCTCCCAGTTAAGCAACGCTTCAATTTTAAATTCTCATCCTCGCTGTCAAATCCCTCCATGACACCTCCCCTCCCTATCTCTGTAACCTCCTCCAGTCCCTACAACCCTCCGAGATATCTGCGCTCCTCTAATTCTGGCCTCGAGCATCCCGGATTATAATCACTCCACCGTTGGCGGCCGTGTCTTCAGCTGCCGAGGCCCTAAGCTCTGGAATTCCCTCCCTAAACCTCTCTCTCCTCCTTTAAGACGCGCCTTAAAACCCATGTGGCTTGGTGTCAAATTTTGTTTTGCAATACTCCTGTGAAGCGCCTTGGGACGGTTTTGCTACGTTAAAGGCGCTACATAAATACAAGTACAGGAAACTCTCGATTTACAGGCACCTAAATAACCGGAAATCTCTGTTAACCGGCAAAATTCAGGAGTAGGTTCAGGTAAGTTTTACTTCATATTAGTGGTCGTTCCTGGATCTGTGGCCATGTACGGGGCTCTCATACCTTTTACTATATCTCTCTGTAATCCGGACTTTTTGATAAACCGGCACCACGCTGGTCCCGGATAAAAAAAAAAAGTTTCCTGTAGTTGTTTGCCCAGCTAATGGCACGGTAAATATAAACTCCTCACAGCCGATGACACCAGAGACCGGCTTTTTTCATGGATCCCCTGCACTGCCACCAAAACTATTGGCCACCATTTCAAAACGAGGTCAAACAGGTAATCCCAACATACATTTAGTGCAGCACAATACTAACCTCCATTATTAATTGTAAAAAAAAAAAGTGGTTGGGTGGGAAAAAAATGGATTGTGCCAAGGAGTCCATTGATTTTTTTGTTTTGTTTGGACACCTTAATAGAATCATACAGCACAGGAGACTGCTGTTCGGCCCATCGTGCCTGTGCCGGCTCTTTGAAAGAGCTCTCCACAATTAGTCCCACTCCTCCCTCCCCCGTGCTAAAAATGTGCCCTCTGGTTACCGACCCCCCTCAAACCAGTGGAAACTTATTTACTCGCTTCAAAACCCCTCATATTTTGAATACCTCTATTATATCTCCCTTTAACAGTCTCTGCTCTATGGAGAACAATCCCAACTTCTCCAGTCGCTCCACATATCTGAAGCCCCTCATCCCCGGTATCATTCTGGTAAATCTCCTCTTGCACCCTCTCCAAGGCCTTGACATCCTTCCTAAAGGAAGGTGCCCAGAATTGGATACTATACTCCAGCTGGGGCCTAACCAGCGATTTATAAAGGTACTATAAACTTCCTTGCTTTTGTACTCTATGCCTCAATTTATAAAGCTAATAAGGATCCTGTATGTGTACAAGGACAATCCAGGAACATCACTCTCCCTCTCTCTAGGCCTCCCTCCCTTTCTGCGGAGTCACTTACTGCCCCCTCCCATTTAATTGCTAGTTGAGTCTGGGAATGTGTTGTGTTCCAAATGGCAGGAACATTGCATGCAACGCTGCCAAGTCTTGTGCTCGCAAGCCTAAAGCGACAATAACCAGAAACTGACCATAATAACAAAGGGTTTTGTAGTTTAATATGCCTTCAGTTGTGGAGGTACAAATTTTTACAATTTATTCATTCACCCCCCCCTCGCCCCCCTAAAAAACAGTCTAGAAGTTTTGATCCGAGTGCAACCAGCTAGTTTAACTATCGTCAGGATTAACATTTTAGTTTTAAAACGTTTCTGAAAGATATTATTGTTCTTCAGTTACACGGCAAAAAAATGCAATCAATCAGAAAATGCTGCACACTTATTGGGATTCCCTCTTAGCCTCACTCCTCCCCCCCCCCCCCCAATAAGAGACTCAAAAAGCAGGTGAAACCAGTTATTCACTCAGTACAAAAGAGAAATAGGTTTTACTCAACACCGTAATCTTGCAACACTGGTCGACACAAAACGTGACATACACTGTACGGAAACAGCACTATATTAAGCATCGCGTCCCACCTTTATATGGAGAGTAATTTAAGTGGCAGCTGTCAGTACGGGACACATTTCACCCTGCAACTGTTTTTGTTACATTTAAACCAGGTTAGGCGGCTGATCTCTCTGTTTTCTTCCAAATGTTAATTATTAAGCTTCCGTTAATCAGGTCGACCACTGTCGCGTCACAATGAGATGCAGACTTTGCCGGTCAGAAACACTGGCCGATGATCAAGGCCCGTCTGCAAGACAAATGGAAGATTAGGTTAAAAAAATTACATATTTAAAGAATTTCTTTTAAAAAAAAAGGTTTTGTTTTTCCATCTTCTGCCTCCCCGCCCCCCTCCATTTGGGGGGGAGGGGTGAATTTACATGTCACCAGGTACATCAGCCAAGAACCTGTTTTTCCAAAATAACAGAAAATGCTGGAAAAACTCAGCAAACCAGGCAACATCCGTGGAGAGAAATGAGAGTCGACGTTTCGGGTCGAAACCCTTTTTCAAAACTGGAAAGGAAATAAAATAGATCGAAAGGAGGGCTGGGGAGGTTTTCCCTCCTCCCCCCGCCCCCCCCCCCCCATTCCTCTTTTTTTTTTTTACATGGCAGCTGTCTCTCATTCTCCCAGTACATTTCACACCGAATCTGAACCGTCTTTTGTCTCTTTACTAGTCCTATCACCATCTCGTCTGGTTTTGAATACCTCTTAATGTCTATTCACTTCTTTTGTTCCCTCCCCAGCCCTCCTTTCGATCTATTTCATTTCCTTTCCAGTTTTGAAAAAGGGTTTCGACCCGAAACGTCGACTCTAATTTCTCTCCACTGATGTTGCCTGGCCTGCTGAGTTTTTCCAGCATTTTCTGTTGTTATTTCGGATTACCAGCATCTGCAATGTTTTGCTATCGAACCTGTTTTTCCAATTGGGCCCAGGCTATTCAACACGGCTCTGAATTGCACACAGGATGCTTTCTTCGACAGCACTTCCCAAACACGATCACCTCCAAATTCCCCTCCGAGTCACACACCATCCCGGCTTGGACATACAGTGGCCGTTCCTTCAAATGGCACTGGGTCAGAATCCTGGAACTCCCCACCAATGTTCCCGCTAAGCTGCGCAGCCATCTAGAAGACTCCACACGGGCCGCTCACTGGCTTGTATGTTGTAGATACCGCGCATGCGGAAAAGTTTGAAGGGGAGGCAGGCCACGCAGTTTACGGTGGGGGACGTTGTTCCCTACCTAACAGCACTGTGGGAGCACCTTCACCTCACAGAGTGCAGCGGTTGAAAGCGGCGGCTCACCACCACATTCTCCAGGGCAACTAGGGACGGGCAATAAATAAATACCGGCCTTGCCAGTGATGCCCACACCCCGTTGATTAATTAAAATTTAAGAAAATTCTAAACTCATGGCGTCAAAGACTGGCCTGATTCTGTCCTCATCAGATGTCCATGCAAACGTGCTTTCAAGTGTTGGGGTTGGGGTGGGGGGGGGGGAGTTTTACACCCTGGTTATTAGTTCCTATCCTCAGCTCGGGAGCGCGGAGGCTCTCTGTAATGTGCAGGGGAGTTATCCCCGCTGTCTTGGCCAACATGTATCCCTCAATCCACATAAAAAAACAGATGATTATCTGGTCATTATCACATTGCTGTTTGTGGGAGCTTGCTGTGCACAAATTGGCTGCCGCGTTTCCCACAGTGACTACACTCCAAAAAGTTCTTTGGCTGTAAAGCGCTTTGAGACGTCCGGTGGTCGCTAAAGGCGCTATAGAAATGCAAGTCTTCCTTTTGTCTTTTAAAGTCACCTTGGCTGAGATTAACGAACTCAGCACAGCCTCGCACGTGATCTGCTATCGGATACACAGGCTGACAGCACAGAGGGTGGTGTGGTTGTGGCTTCGGAAGTGGTTGTGGAGAATTAAGAGTTGGATGTCTCGTTACGTTTTTGGGTCTTTTTTATTCTAGATATGTTTCTGCCCTCCATCTCTAGAAGCCAAGCCTTGCTCCCTATGTCCTTGACAGTACTGGCACTGATTTCTACACAAGTCTGATAGTGTGCCCTGAATAACAAATAGAAAAACCTCTCTTTAGATTACTTCAGCTGCTAGAATCTAGCCTCTGCCTCCACAGGATCCTCCCTGCATTTTCCAGAATGGGCAAAACGTCACAGCCACAATCCTCGTATCCAGGCCTCAATCACCAAACAAACTTATTGGCCAATTGAACATTGAAAAAACAGTAATATTTTGACTTGACAATAAATTAACTTCAGAAATAAGAGCAGCTCACAATCCGGGTACTAACCTATATTTTATTAATATATTTGGTTGTTTTCTTATATTCTTACTAACTGCAGGAGCCTAATTTAATCTCTCAAAAAAAAGTTAGCGACCGACTTTCTGATTTGAACAGTCCAGTTTAATAAAGACTCATGAAAGTTGGTATGCGCAAGAAAAACAATCCCAATGGCAACACAAGTAATCGCATCAACTTGTAGGTTTTAACTCAATTGTCTGGCTTCAGACATGGCTGCAACTTATACCAACACTGGCGTACTGAAATCCCACTACAAGAAGATCAAATTTCTTGTTTGTTACTGACTGTTTAGAGGCATACCGCCCAGGGCATTATATAAGGAAACAAACAACTTGCATCTGTACAAGCGCCTTTAACATAATAAAATGCCTCAAGGCGCTTCACAGAAGCGATTATCAAACAAAATTTGACACAGAAAATATCGGAAACACTCAGCAGGTCAGGCAGCACCCGCGGAGAGAGAAACAAGAGTTAACATTTCAGATCAAGATGACCTTTCGTCAGAAATGGAAGTAGTTAGAGATTTAAGTTTTTAAGCAAGTACAGAGCTAGGAAAAAGGTGTGTGTGTGTGTTTGTTTTTGGGGGGTGGGGGGGGAAGGGTAAGAACAAAAGGAAAGGTCTATGATATGGTGTAGAGGACAGGAGTGATTAAATGGCAGAAGGGATGATGACGCAAAGCAAAAGGAAGTGATAATGGGACAAGTAATTCTATACTGGCTCTGTACTTGCTTAAAAGCTGATCATCTCTAATACCTTTCAGTTCTGATGAAAGGTCATCAACCTGAAATGCTAACTCTGGTTTTTAAGAAATAGGAGTCGTCGGCCATTTGGCACCTCGAGCCTGCTCAGTCATTCAATAAGATCATGGCTGATCTTCGACCTCAACTCCACTTTCCTGCACTATCCCCATATCTCTTGATTCCCTTAATATCCAAAAATCTATCGATCTCTGTCTTGAATATACTCAACGACTGAGCCTCTGGGGTAGAGAATTCCAAAGATTCACCACCCTCTGAGTGAAGAAATTTCTCCTCAGCTCAGTCCTAAATGGCCGACCCCTTATCCTGAGACTGTGACGCCTGGTTCTAGACTCCCCAGCCAGGGGAAACATCCTCCCTGCATCTACCCTGTCAAAGTTGTGTATGTTTCAATGAGATCACCTCTCATTCTTCCAAACTCTAGAGAATATAGGCCTAGTCTACCCAATCTCTCCTCTTAGGACAATCCCATCCCAGGAACCAGTCTGGTTTTCTCTCTCCGCAGATGCCACCTGACCCGCTGAGCGCTTCCAGACTGGTTTTGATTTCCGATCCCCAACATCCGCAACCATTTTGCTTTAGTTTTACCAGAAAAAATCTACACAGTTGGGAGTTTTTGTTTAGGGACCCAGCCCCTCGAGGGTGAGCACTTTACCAGCGCAAAGCACCAGTGAGTCTCTTGACGCTTGCCCAGTTAGGACCGCCCTACTCTTCAGGGCATTGACTTGCAGGGTTAATTCAAGCCGAGCGGGATGGATTCCAGCACCCAGCGACAAGCCTAACTTCCTCCAGCGCACATTAAAGAAAGACTTGCATTTCTATAGCGCCGTTCACGACCACCAGACGGCTTTATAGCCAACGAAGTACTTTTTGAAATGTAATCACTGTTGTAAATGTGAGAAACGGGGCAGCCAATTTGCGCACAGCAAGCTCCCACAAATAGCAATGTGATAATGATCAGATAATCCGTTTTTTTTTTTTAAGCGATGTTGATTAATGACTTGGGCTGGCTGGTCGAGGGGCTGACTCTTGCTCCTATTTCTTATGTCATGTTCAGTCACAGTGCCCTAGAGTACTGCTGGATCTCTCGGGCTCAGGTGTCAGATTTGCAAGTTTCCCACACAGTGTCGAGTTTTATCATAAAAATAACGATTTGGTTCCAATCTTCCATCATTGGGCGTGTCACCTTTGGAGCCAACTGGACCCCCCCCCCCCACCCCACCCCACCCCACCCCAAAGAAATCCATTCTGCTCCCCTCCCCTCAGTGATACTGAGCCACAGAGCACAGATCAAGGACCTTCCCGATGAGTTAGCCAGAGGGATCTATGAATGACATCAATAGCCTGGAGTTAAGGAGGGGAATTAAAATTAAACCAAATCAGTCAAAGCAGCTCGTCGTGTTTTGACTCCTGTTGGAATGTGATCGTTTGGACATCAAGTGAGGACAGAATCCAGTTCAGTCGGATACACTCCAGAGCTGAATGGGCTGCCAACACTCATAGGCCGAGTTATCAAGTGTAGAGTAGCCCGTGTGGCGAGGTCACGGAGGACTGCTGGAGCCTGAGGAACTGTACACCAGTAAGAGTTCGTTCAGGAGAGAAAGCAAGAGAAGCAGGAAAGAAACACACTATCCTGCTCAACGCAGACACAGATGAGGTCCTGCTCGACAAATCCCGAGACCAATTTGCTTGAAGATCATTTCCAAGCTTTGTCGTAGGTGGTCAAATTTGAACAGTTCATCTGAAAAGTGCGAGGGCTCCTACAATCCGCTACTGAAGAGACGGTGTCAGCCGTGGCTCAGTGGGTAGCACTCTCGCCTTGGAGTCAGAAGGTTGTGGGTTCAAGTCCCACTCCAGAGACTTGAGCACAAAATCTAGTTCTGAGGGAGTGCTGCACTGACCAGAGTTGCCGCCTTTCAGGTGAGACGTTAAACCGAGGCCCCGTCTGCCCTCACAGGTGGACATAAAAGATCCCATGGCACAATTTCAAAGAGCAGGGGAGTTCTCACCAGTGCCCTAGCTAATATTTATCCCTCAACTGACTAAAAAAAGGCGCCATATAAATGCAAGTTTTTTCTTCTTCTTTAAGACAACTCATTAACTCATTGATGAGCACAGTTCAGTTGTGACCGAGGAGCTGTATAATCTTTAAATATTCCCATATATTTTGTAAAAGTTGGATTGCTTGGAACAGTATTATCACCACATCTTAAGAGATTGTACCCTAACCAATTGGGGGGTGGGGGGGGGGCGCGTCAGGGCTCCACAGATGACTGTCATCTTCATCAACAACCGAGTTATCCCCGGTGTCCTGGCCAATACTTATCTCTCAACCAACATAACAAAAACAGATTATCTGGTCATCATCACATTGCCGTTTGTGGGAGCTTGCTGTGCGCAAATAGGCTGCCACGTTTCCCACATTACAACAGTGACTCCACTTCAAAAAGTACTTCATTGGCTGTAAAGCATTTGAGACGTCCGGTGGTCGTGAAAGGCGCTGTATAAATGCAAGTCCTATACTCCCTCATCCAAGTGGCCATTCTTCACGTGCGAGACTAGACAGCGAGGCAGTGTCATCAGGCTATTGGACCATGGCTGCATCAGAGCCAAGTTCAATCCTGTCCTGATGTTCATAGATGTGGACTTCCCAGCAGGAGTAACTGACCAGCAATCTGGCCAATCCCCCACCCCGCCCCCTCGGTCTATCTGTGGCACCGTCATTGCAGCTCTGCCGAAATCAGCTAACGCCACATAAACCAAGGATTCCACCTCGGACTGTCAGCTTTGTGTGGCTCAGTCTCGCATCTCTTTTACCAAATGAGCTATCATGGGAGTTTCTGTTGTTTTGAAGATATAATCTCTCCCTACCCTGCTCGCCATCATCCTTACAATTTCTCTCGGAAACCCAAGTAACCACTACTTCTCGATTCGTCTCGTCTTCTCTCCTCTTAAACGGTGGTGTTGTCCTGCCCGAGGAGGACCTTGTCTCTTCAGCTTGGTTTTCCAATTTAAAATACATTATTTTTAACTGGAATACACTACTTTTACAGCACGGAGATATGACTGACGCTCACAATATGTAAATCTACCCCGGGCTACATCACGATTGGAACTGGGCACTTTGTGCGCTGCTCAATTACAAACGTTTCCAGGCTCCAAACTGGCAGCTTGCTCGGCGATGGAGTCCAGCTTTATCAGACAACTCAACACCGCTACCCAACTGGGGATTTGTCCCTCCAGACAGGGGTGGGATAAGAGGCAGCAGCACCCAGAGCAACGTGGGTTTAACTGGCATGATCTACGGAAGATTGCTTAGCTTGATGTAACATTTTAAACACCCACCTAGTACTTCGTTCAAAATGACGATGGATTAACCCAGAGACCGTTGACTGTTTTGGAGAAAATCTCTCCCCGATTGGCTGGTTGTGTTTGGTTCCAGCTCACGCACAGACTTTGAAATGGATATTAATATCGCAGCAATAAAGCTACTCTACAATCAGGAATAGATTAGTGTATTACTAAAACTACTAAACACCTAAAATACAATTTTATATCAAACTACAAAAATAAAGTACTTCATCTGTGTTCACCCCATTACTCCCTTTTCTTTGTTAGATTTTTAAAAACTATTTAACTGCTAACAGAGTGGAGGAGCAGGCTTACTGGGTCAAGTGTCACACTCCTGTTCCTATGAACCCTATTCACGTCACTGTTAATTTTAACATGATTTCACCCAGTGACACAGCAAGTCTAATCAATGAGTAGCTCATTAATACAGGACACGAAGGTGCAAGGTTCAAGGGTCTGTGCTGAGTTAGCACATTGTGGGCATTCAACAAGACAGCACTGGGCATGGCTGTGACAATGATCACAGTAAAATAGCCTGCCAAAACGCACGTAAATATGGGGGAGATATCAGATGCTGGACTGGCACTCGTGAACCTGTGCCACATCCAGGACTCAAATGTCTTCCCAGGGAAGTTAACTATGAGGAGAAATTGAGCAGATTGGGCCTATACTCTCTGGAGTTTAGAAGAATGAGAGGTGATCTCACTGAAACATAAGATTCTGAGGGGGATTGACAGGGTAGATGCCGAGAGGTTGTTTCCCCTGGCTGGAGAGTCTAGAACTAGGGGGGCAATGTCTCAGGATAAGGGGTCAGCTATTTAAGACTGAGATGAAGAGGAATTTCTTCACTCAGAGGGTCCACCCTTTATCTATTGGGGACTTGGCCTGGAGAGTGTTGCACGGAGCAGTCCTGTGCAATAAGATTTTAAACAAGTTCACGGACTCCCAGGCCGCTTGCCATTTTTGCGGCCTAGAGGAGTCCGTGTTTCACATCTACATTGAGTGAGACAGGTTGCACCCCCTGTTCCATTTTTTGAAGGGGCTGCTCCTTGATTTTTGGCTGCACTTCAGTCCCACGCTCCTGATCTACGGCCACCCGGTGCGGAGGGGAGAGGGCAGATCGGAAGACCTCCTCCTGGGCCTGGCCAAAGTGGCCATTAATAGGTCCAGGCAGCGGGCGGTCGAGGGGGTCATTCGGCCAGTTTGTCTGCCTCTCTTCCGCGGCTATGTTCGCGCCCGGGTGGCCCTGGAGATGGAGCACGCGGTGTCTGCCGGCAAGCTCGAGGCCTTCCGAGACAGGTGGGCGCCGCGGGGACTGGAGTGCATCGTCACCTCGGCCGGGGTGATTATAATTTAAACTGATAAGTTTTAAATATTAATCTAGCGTTTTTTAAGCTTTTTTTAAAAATATAAACAGTCCACCAGTTCGGTCGGGAGAGCGGGAGGCTCCGCTCGGCGATGCAGAGAGCCCTGCAGATGGAGAAGTGTCAACCAGAGTCTGCCGGATCGGCACAACCCACCACTGGGAGCGCCGAACCTCATCTGTGTGAATTCCTGGAGACCCGCTATCTGGATGAACAAGTGAAGACGACCAAGAAGCTTGTAGAGACTGTGATCCCTGCCTTGCAGGCATGAGGGCTTGTGACTGTGTACAAAGAGCTGAGACCTGAGCTCTGTAAATGTGATTTACTGTAAAATGTTCAATTTTAAAATTTAAAAAAAAGGTTGTGAATCTTTGGAATTCTCTGCCCCAGAGGGCTGTGGATGCTGAAGCGTTGAGTGTATTCAAATAATGTATTTTAAATGGGAAAACCAAGCTGAAGGGACAAGGCCCCCTCGGGCAGGACAACACCACCGTTTAAGAGGAGCGAAGACGAGACGAATCGAGAAGTAGTGGACTCTAGGGGGAATCAAGGGATATGGGGATCGGGCGAAAAGTGGAGTTGAGGTTGAAGATCAGCCATGATCTTATTGAATGGCGGAGCAGGCTCGAGGGGCCGTGTGGCCGACTCCTGCTCCTATTTCTTATGTTAAGTTAGAGAAAACAAATTGTTCAAATTACCTTTACTTGTTTGCCTTCCAATTCCCACCGACCCTTAAAACAACAACTTGCATTTATGTAGCGCCTTTAATGTGGTAAAAACATCCCAGGGTGCTTCACAGGAACGTTATCAGACAAAATTCGACACCGAGCCACATAGAGATATTAGGACAGGTGACCAAAGAGGTAGGTTTTAAGGAGCGTCTTAAAGGAGAGAGAGTCGGAGAGGTTTAGGGAGGGAATTCCAGAACTTAGGGCCTAGACAGCTGAAGGCACGGCCGCCAATGGTGGAGCAAAGAAAATCAGGGACGGTCTAGAGGCCAGAATTGGAGGAGCAAAGAGATCTCGGAGGGTCGCAGAGGTTACAGAGATAGGGAGGGGCGAGGCCACGGAGGAATGTGAACACAAGGATGAGAATTTTTAAAATCGAGCCGTTGCCAGACTGGGAGCCAACATCAGTCTGCGAACACATTGCTCCGAAACCCGGAAAAATGGCTCTAAAAAAATCTCTTCCAACCAATTGAAAACCCAACCGTTTATGTGGGAATCGTGTCCAAACTCAACCCACGCAGCCAAGCAGTGTCACGATATTATAAACCCGCCTGTGTGGAGGAAGTTTCAGCCAGCAGGAGCCTAGCATTTCCTTGCCGGGGGGGGGGGGGGGGGGGGATCGTAACTGTGTAGCTTTTCCTCCCCATCCCACTCACGAAACAGCGAAACAGGTGGCAAAAAGTTTAATGTCAAAGAACAATTCATAAATGTCAACTACTGCTTTAAATATTCTACTTCTGAGAAATAGATAAAGAGTACAACAGAGAACTTGAGATCGCCAGTGACGCTGAAAGCACACCACAAACTTTATCAAGCCAAATCAATCTTAATAAGCCGTTTCAATATTTTATACTGAACTGCATTTCTTCCTTTATCCACCACAGTGGCCCCCACTGCTGCATCACTCACTGTGGAACATCAATTACTATCACTACAGCTGGCATTTTTCAGAAGCCAAGCTTTTAGATCCCATCAGTGCTGACAAGCTCAAATGAACTGGATGCGTCACCTGCTAGCTCTACCAATGCAGCCGTTTGCACACTGCGTGTTACAGTAATTTACACCTCAAGCCACTGAGACATGGTAGGTTTCATTTTCTCTCGAGGAAGCATTGACAGGAGGCACTGCAACAGCTAGTGTTTCACACCACTCCCCACCCAGCACCCCCTCCGCCGCCCCAGTCCCCACCCAGCACCCCCTCCGCCGCCCCAGTCCCCACCACCCACCTGGAGTGTTTACGGGATGGTTTCCTGGACCAATATGTCGAGGAACCAACCAGAGATCAGGCCATCTTAGACTGGGTATTATGCAACGAGAAAGGATTAATTAGCAATCTTGTTGTATGAGGCTCCTTGGGTCGGAGCGATCATAATATGATCGAATTCTTCATTAAGATGGAGAATGAAGTAGTTGACTCAGAGACTAGGGTCCTAAATTTAAATAAAGGAAACTACGATGGTCTGAGGAGCGAGTTGGGTAGGATTGATTGGGGAATGTCACTCAAAGGGTTGACGGTGGATAGGCAATGGCAAACATTCAAAGACCGAATGGATGAACTACAGAATTTGTTCATCCCAGTTTGGCATAAAAATAAAACAAAAAAGGTGACTCAACCGTGGCTAACAAGGGAAATTAGGGATAGCATAAGATCCAAGGAGAGGGCATATAAATTGGCCAGAAAAAGCAGTAAACCTGAGGATTGGGAACAGTTTAGGATTCAACAAAGGAGGACAAAGAGATTAATTAAGAAGGGGAAAATAGAATATGAGAGTAAGCTTGCAGGGAACATAAAAACTGACTGTAAAAGCTTTTATAGATATGTGAAGAGAAAAAGATTGGTGAAGTCAAGCGTAGGTCCCTTGCAGTCAGAATCAGGGGAATTTATAATGGGGAACAAAGAAATGGCAGACCAACTAAATACATATTTTGGTTCTGTCTTCACAAAGGAGGACACAAATAGCCTCCCAGAGATGCCGGGGAACATAGGGTCTGATGAAAGGGTGGAACTGAAAGAAAACAGTATTTGTAGGGAAATGGTGTTAGGAAAATTGATGGGACTGAAGGCCGACAAATCCCCAGGGCCTGATAATCTACATCCTAGGGTACTTAAGGAAGTGGCCCTAGAAATAGTAGATGCATTGCTGGTCATCTTCCAGAACTCTATAGACTCTGGAACAGTACCCATGGACTGGAGGGTAGCTAATGTTACCCCACTATTCAAAAAAGGTGGTAGAGAAAAAGCGGGGAATTATAGACCGGTAAGCTTGACATCGGTAGTGGGGAAAATGCTAGAGTCCATTATAAAAGATGTAATAGCAGAGCACTTGGAAAGCAGTGACAGGATCGGACAAAGTCAACATGGATTTACAAAAGGTAAATCGTGCTTGACTAATCTACTGGAATTTTTTGAATATGTAACTGGTAAAATAGATAAGGGAGAACTGGTGGATGTGGTGTATTTGGACTTTCAGAAGGCTTTCGATAAGGTCCCGCATAAGAGATTAGCGTGCAAAATTAAGGCACATGGGATTGGGGGCAAGGTATTGACTTGGATAGAGAACTGGTTGGCGGATAGAAAGCAAAGAGTTGGAATAAACGGGTCGTTTTCCGAGTGGCAGGCAGTGACTAGTGGGGTATCGCAAGGATCGGTCCTAGGACCCCAGCTGTGCACAATATATATTAATGATGTGGACGAGGGAATTGAATGTAATATCTCCAAATTTGCAGACGACACAAAGCTGGGTGGGAGGGTATGCTGTGAGGAGGATGCCGTGAAACTCCAGTACGATTTGGACAGGTTGGGTGATTGGGCAGATGTGGTAAACCACTGTTATTGTTGTTGTTGTTGCACACTGTTGTACCTATGCATGCCTCAGCATGTCTCTGCTGGCTCCGCCCCTGGCTCCACCCACAGGCCCAGGTATAAAGGTGACCGCTCTGCAGCCCCCTGTCTTCTTGGAACCCAGTCAACCACGAGAGACATGCTCTGTTCTTTGCTAATAAAAGCCTTTAGTTACTCTCCTAACTCTCCGTCTTTTATGAGTAATTGATAGCGCATCAATTTTATTAGCAAAAACAAAATGTCGACAACAAACGCTGAGCAGCAGGAGCTGCTGCGAGCCCTCAGACCAACATGCCTGGACCTAGACCCCCAAGAAGCGGGTTCGGCTACCAAATTCGCGCATTGGCTGCATTGCTTCGAGGCCTACCTGCAAGCCTCAACTGTGACCCTGGACGAAAACAAGTTGGAAATCCTGGCCTCAAAGGCGAGCCACCAAGTTTATACAATAATCCAGGACGCGACGACCTACGCGGCGGCTATCGATCTGCTAAAAGGGCAATACGCACGCCCGGTAAATACAGTCTATGCCAGGCACCTCAAGATCCCGCAGACAGCAGCCCGGGGAATCGGCGGAGGCCTTCCTACGGGCACTACGGATACTCGGCCAAGGCTGCGATTGCAAAGAAGTATCAGCCGCAGCACACACGGAGGGACTGATCCGAGATGCTTTCGTTGCGGGTCTAAGGTCCGACTACTCCCGGCAGAGACTGTTGGAAAAGGGAGAAATGGACCCGAGAAAGGCAGTGTCCCTCGCGCTCTCGCTCGACGCGGCCCACAGGAATATGGACGCCGTCTCCCCTAACCGCTCCGCAACGTGGACGCCACTTTTATGTTTTATTAAACTTTTATGTTTAATAATAAGCAGAGGGGCAAAATCAAGAATGACAAGATCTTGAGGTGGAGAATCGAACTCTCCACCTACAATTACGATATCTTGTACCGGCCCGGGAAACTCAATGAGCCCCCAGATGCCCTATCACGTGGTACATGCGCCAATGCGCAGGTTGATAGACTGAAGACCCTCCACAATGACCTCTGCCACCCGGGGGTCACCAGGTTTTTTCACTTCATCAAATCCCGTAACCTGCCCTACTCCATCGAGGAGGTCAGGACCATGACCAGGAACTGCCAAATCTGCGCCGAGTGCAAACCGCATTTTTATAGGCCAGACAGAGCAAGCCTGATCAAAGCCACGCGCCCCTTTGAACGGCTGAGCGTCGATTTTAAAGGGCCCCTCCCCTCCTCTGACCACAATGTGTACTTCCTCAACATAATTGACGAGTACTCCCGTTTCCCGTTTGCCATCCCTTGCTCAGACATGACCAGTACCACGGTCATCAAATGTCTGAATGACCTCTTCGCCTTGTTCGGTTTCCCTAGCTATATTCATAGCGACAGGGGCTCATCCTTTATGAGCGACGAACTTCGTCAGTACCTGCTCGCGAGAAGTATTGCTACAAGCAGGACCACCAGCTACAACCCCCAGGGGAATGGCCAGGTGGAAAGGGAGAATGCGACGGTCTGGAAGGCAGTCCTTTTAAACTTGAAATCTAAGGGCCTTCCGACCTCTCGCTGGCAGGAGGTCCTCCCTGCGGCGCTCCATTCCATTCGGTCACTGCTCTGTACAGCCACCAATGCCACCCCTCATGAGAATGTTCTCCTTCCCCAGGAAGTCCACATCGGGGATCTCGTTACCGACATGGCTGACTTCTCCAGGACCCGTCCTACTGCGGAAGCATGGGAGGTCCCATAAGACGGACCCCCTGGTCGAGAGGGTGAGCCTCCTCCATGCCAACCCTCAGTATGCTTACGTGGTGTACCCGGACGGGCGGGAGGACACAGTCTCCATACGAGACCTCGCACCTTCGGGTGCCCCCGAAACACCTCCTTCGCTACCCACCACTACCCACGCCTACCCCCAGTACGCTTACGTAGCGTACCCGGACGGGCGGGAGGACACAGCCTCCACATGAGATCTCGCACCTTCGGGTGTCCCTGAAACACTACCATTGCCATCCACCACTACCCACAACCCAACCCCGCTAGACGGCATGCCGCAGCCCCAGGACCAGTCATTGACCTCCCAACCACTCAATGAGACGCCTGATTCAACGTTGGATGCTGCACCATCACCGCCGCCACCATGACGATCAGGATGGCATACAAGGCCACCTGATAGACTTACTTACACGAACCTTTAGTACACTTCATCCCGCCGGACTCAATTTTAAACAAGGGGTGAATGTGGTAAATCAGTTATTGTTGTTGTTGTTGCACACTGTTGTACCTATGCATGCCTCAGCATGTCTCTGCTGGCTCCGCCCCTGGCTCCACCCACAGGCCCAGGTATAAAGGTGACCGCTCTGCAGCCCCCTGCCTTCTTGGAACCCAGTCAACCACGAGAGACATGCTCTGTTCTTTGCTAATAAAAGCCTTTAGTTACTCTCCTAACTCTCCGTCTTTTATGAGTAATTGATAGCGCATCAGCAGAAACATGGCAAATGCACTATAATGTGGATAAATGTGAGGTTATCCACTTTGGTGGCAAAAACAGGAAGGCAGACTATTATTTGAATGGCAATAGATTGGGAGAAGGGGAAGTGCAAAGAGTCGCTGAAGCTAAGCATGCAGGTGCAGCAGGTGGTTAAGAAGGCAAATGGTATGTTGGCCTTCGTAGCAAGAGGGTTCGAGTACAGGAACAAGGATGTCTTGCTACAGTTGTGCAGGGCCTTGGTGAGGCCGCACCTTGAGTATTGTGTACAGTTTTGGTCGCCTTATCTGAGGAAGGATGTTCTTGCCATGGAAGGAGTGCAGCGAAGATTCACCAGGCTGATACCTGGGATGGCAGGAATGACGTATGAGGAGAGATTGTGTTGATTGGGCTTATACTCACTGGAGTTTAGAAGATTGAGCGGGGATCTCAGCGAAACCTATAAAATTCTGTCAGGCCTGGACAGACTAGATGCAGGAAGGATGTTTCCGATGGTCGGGGAGTCCAGAACCAGGGGTCATAGTCTAAGGATAAGGGGTAAGCCATTTAAGACTGAAATGAGGAGGAATTTCTTCAGCCAGAGTGGTGAACCTGTGGAATTCTCTGCCACAGAGGGCAGTGGAGGCCAGTTCATTAAATATATTCAAGAAGGAGTTGGAAGGATTGGCTAAAGGGATCAAGGGATATGGGGAGAAAGCAGGGACAGGGTACTGAATTTGGATGATCAGCCATGATCTCATTGAATGGCGGAGCAGGCTCGAGGGGCCGAATGGCCTACTCCTGCTCCTATCTTCTATGTTTCTATGAGTCCCCTCTAGTTAATAGAACGAGCCCGCCCCCCCCCCCTCTCGTTAACATAGTCAAACGTAACAATTGCATCGCAGTAATCTAGTCAGGGGGCAGGGCAGATAAATTAGCACCCACAAACTCCTCCCATTGTTTACCCAGTCTAACAGGTTTAAAATATCTATTTTTAAATTGTTCTCAATTCAGAATCTGTAACACAGGAGGAAGCCATTCAGCCCACTGTGCCTGCGCTTCGAGGGAAGCTGTTTTTTCTTTGGTTTCCCTGCCTGTATCCTCTTATATTCTTTTTCAAACGCTTGTCTGATTCTTGCTTTTTAAATGTGATTCTAGTCTCGGCCTCAATAACCAGTATGTGGTAAAGCATTCACTGTGATCTAATAACTCTGAGGGGGTGGTGAAACGTTTTATGTTGATTTTCTGCAATGTCAACATCCATGTCGCTCATTAACTCTGCCCTGGACATATATAAAGTAACAAAATAAAAATGAGGTGAAACAGGTTTCGTCAGGGCTGTGACGATTGTGGTTTATGAGGTTGTCACCACGCGAGTGTTATTTCTATGACTTGCAGCTTCTATCGTAGACAACATTATTTAAAAAGCAAAAAGTGTTTTTTTTTGGGCTTGGAAGGGTAGAAGGTCAGAGAGAGTTTAATCACACACACATACCCACAAAGAATTGAAAAACCTTTGCTGGGTCGCCCCGGTGGTTGTGTAGCAGGGACACTGACCAGGAGGATGTCAGCTTCAATCCCAGTTTGGCAGCTGTGGCTCAGTGGGCAGCACTCTCACCCCTGAGTCAGAAGGTCATGGGTTCAAGTCCCCTCCAGAGACGTCAGCACAAAAATCGAGGCTGACACACCAGTGCAGTGCTGAGGGAGTGTGGGCACTGTCGGATTTTGGATGCGACGTTAAACCGATGCCCCGTCTGCTCTCTCGGGTGGACTTAAACGATCCCACAGCACTATTTTGAAGAGGAGCAGCGGAGTTCTCCCCGGTGTCCTGGGGCCAATATTTATCTCTCAATCAACATCACCAAAACAGATTACCTGGTCATTATCACGTTGCTGGTTGTGGGAGCTTGCTGTGCGCAAATTGGCTGCTGCGATGCCTACATTACAATAGTGACTACACTTCAAAAAAGTACTTCATTGACTGTAAAGCGCTTTGGGACATCCTGAGGTTGTAAAAGACGCTGGAGAAATGCAAGTTTGTCTTTCGTGTGGGCTGATCTTGGTCGGTCAGCAGCAGGGGCTCAGAACCCCTGAATTGAGAGGGGGGGCGAAGAAAGCACGATTCCCATTCCTGGTCACCAGCCCACGACCCGACATCTCCATGAAGGGCGCGCGTGCAGACATCGGGTGAGAACGGGATCAGGCTCGGCTGTGATGTACCCACCCCTGCTCCACCCGAGGGCAAATACCCCAACATTCGCCACCAAGGCTCGCCCGTGAATAGTGACCACTTGGGCGAGGTACTGGAGGAGAGCAGGTCCCCCGTGCAGCTCTTTTCCATCAAGGAAAACAGGGAAGAAAATTCTCATCTTTGTTTTCAAATCCCTGCATGGCCTCGCCCCTCCCTATCTCTGTAACCTCCTGCAGTCCTACATCCCTCAGGTCTCTGCGCTCCTCTAATTCTGACCTCCTGAGCATCCCCGATTTTAATCGCTCCACCACTGGTGGTCGTGCCTTGGCAGCTGTCAAGGCCGTAAGCTCTGGAATTCCCTCCCTAAACATCTCCACCTCTCTCTCTCCTCCTTTAAGACGCTCCTTAAAGCCCGCCTCTTGGAGCAAGCTTTTGGTCACCTTTCCCCAATATCGCCTTATGTGGCTCGGCGTCAAATTTTATTTGACAATCGCTCCTGTGCAGTGCCTTGGGACGGTTTAGAAACATATAAGATAGAGCAGGAGTAGGCCATTCGGCCCCTCGAGCCTGCTCCACCATTCAATAAGATCATGGCTGATCATCCAAATTCAGTACCCTGTCCCTGCCTTCTCCCCATATCCCTTGATCCCTTTAGCCTTAAGAAATATATCCAACTCCTTCTTGAATATATTTAATGAATTGGCCTCCACCGCCCTCTTTGGTAGAGAATTCCACAGGTTCACCACTCTCTGGGTGAAGAAATTCCTCCTAATTTCTGTCCTAAATGGCCTACCCCTTATCCTTACTACGTTAAAGGCGCTATATAAATGCAAGTTGTTGTTGACCGGGGCAGAGATTGCCTCGTATCAAAAGCAAGTGGTTTGACAGACTACACTTGGTCGGTGTGACCTCCTGGACTGGTTTCGATCGCCTGAGGGGGGGGGGGGGGTGGTCGGAGAGTAATTTTCCAGAGTATTTTCCCCCCTTAGTGGCCCTGGGTGTTCTCTCTCTTTTTTGGGCCTCTCCCAGGAGATTACATGGCTGCGGTGGGGTGGGAGTGGGAAGTGTTTCGTTAAAAAAAAAAAAAATGTATTCATTCACGGAATGTGGGCATCGCTGGCATTTATTGTCCATTCCTAACCGCTGCAGTCCGTGTGGTGAAGGTACTCCCACAGTGCTGACTTTGTCGTAGCAGGCTTGGGTACAACTGCGTGGCTTGCTGTGCCATTTCAGAGGGCAGTTAAGAGTCAACCTCATTGTCGTGGGTCTGGAGTCACATATAGGCCAGACTGGGTAAGGACGGCAGATTTCCTTCCCTAAAGGACATTAGTGACCCAGATGGGTTTTTACGACAATCCGGTAGTTTCATTACTGATACTAGCTTTTTAATTCCAAACTGAACTCCCTCCCTAACAGCACTGTGGGAGCACCTTCACCACACGGACTGCAGCGGTTCAAGAAGGCGGCTCACCACCACCTTCTCAAGGACAACTAGGGATGGGCAATAAATGCTGGCCTTGCCAGCGACGCCCACATCCTGTGAACGAATAAATAAAAAATTCCCCAGCTGCCGTGGTGGGATTTGAACTCATGTCTCTTGATCATCAGTCCAGGCCTCTGGATTACTAGCCCAGTAACATGACCACCATGCTACCGTTCCCCTAAGTCATGATGTCTCACCATCATTAAGAGTGGGAGTAGGCTTGGTGGACCAGTTGGTCTTTTCCTGCCAATCATTATCATATGTACCAGCTGGTCACCAGCACATTACGGCGAGTAAAAGAATAAAAATCTGATTGAAATCCTTCCTCTTGCATTCCCTCTGCAGGTCATATTGTATAACTGCAATAACGCCGTGTCAGACGAGACTTGAAATCAGTTTAATAGACTATACCAGTGATCGACGTCAGCATCATCAAACTGGCCGGTCTCTGCTGGCGTGGCGTCTACCTCCATCCCATCTGCAAAGAGAATTGACAATTAGGCCCCAAAACATTGCAGCACTGCACAGATATCACGGCATCGAAGGGCAGCACTCCTGCCTCCGGGTCAGAGGTCCCGGGTTCAAACCTCACTCGAGGCTCGAGCACATAGTGCATAGTGCATTTGCCATGTTTCTGCCCAATCACCCAACCTGTCCAAATCGTACTGGAGTTTCACGACATCCTCCTCACAGCTTACCCTCCCACCCAGCTTTGTGTCGTCTGCAAATTTGGAGATAGTACATCCAATTCCCTCGTCCAGATCATTAATATATATTGTGAACAGCTGGGGTCCTAGGACCGATCCTTGCGGTACCCCACTAGTCACTGCCTGCCACTCGGAAAACAACCCGTTTATTCCAACTCTTTGCTTTCTGTCCGCCAACCAGTTCTCTATCCAAGTCAATACCTTGCCCCCAATCCCATGTGCCTTAATTTTGCACGCTAATCTCTTATGTGGGACCTTATCGAAAGCCTTCTGAAAGTCCAAATACACCACATCCACTGGTTCTCCCGTATCTATTTTACCAGTTACATCCTCAAAAAATTCCAGTAGATTAGTCAAGCATGATTTACCTTTTGTAAATCCATGTTGACTTTGTCCGATCCTGTCACTGCTTTCCAAGTGCTCTGCTATTACATTTTTTATAATAGACTCTAGCATTTTCCCCACTATCGATGTCAGGCTTACCGGTCTATAATTCCCCGCTTTTTCTCTACCACCTTTTTTGAATAGTGGGGTAACATTAGCTACCCTCCAATCCATGGGTACCGTTCCAGAGTCTATCGAGTTCTGGAAGATGACCAGCAATGCATCTACTATTTCTAGGGCCACTTCCTTAAGTACCCTGGGATGTAGATTATCAGGCCCTGGGGATTTATCGGCCTTCAGTCCCATCAATTTTCCTAACACCATTTCCCTACAAATACTGATTTCTTTCAGTTCCACCCTTTCATCAGACCCTATGTTCCCCGGCATCTCTGGGAAGTCTTGCTTGTGCTGAATAAAGTTAAGTCGCTGTCCCCAATACAGGTCAACCTCGAATCATTTGGAACCAGGGTCCCTCTGGGATCTTACAATACGACCCCTCGAGCCTGCTCCGCCATTCAATAAGATCATGGCTAATCTTTGACCTCAACTCCACTTTCCCGCCCAACCCTTAAATGTCCAAAACGCTAGCGATCTCAGCCTTGAATATACTCAACGACTCAGCATCCACAGCCATCTGGTGTAGAGAATTCCAAAGATTCACAACCCTCCGAGTGAAGAAATTTCTCATCTCAGTCCCAAATGCCCGACCCCTTATCCTGAGACAGTGACCCCCCAGTTTTGGACTCTCCAGCCAGGGGAAGCAACCTCTCAGCACCTACCCAGTCAAGCCCTTTAAGAATTTTATATGATTCAATGAGATCACATCTCATGCTTCTAAACTCCAGAGAGCATTGGCCCATTCTACTCGATCTCTCCTCATAGGACAACCCTCTCATCCCAGGAATCAACCTACATCCCGAGGGAGTGCTGCACTGTCGGAGGTGCCGCCTGTCGGACATTAAACCTGCCCGGTCAGGGGTGTGTTCTGCTGTCCTGGCCTACATTTATCCTTCAACCAAAAAGCAGATTATCTGGTAATTTTGTGGGAGCTTGCTGTGCGCAATGTTGGCTGCCGCGTTGCCCTACAGTACAACAGTGACTACACTTCAAGAGGTAATTAATTTGCAGTGAAGGACTTTGGGAGGTCGCAAAAGGCGCTATATAAATGCACGCTCTTTTTCTTTAACTGCACAAATATCACATTACTGAACTCCGAACCGCGCACCACACCACACAGGTCTTAAAATAGCAGCCTTTTGAGTATATAATAAAGCTTCCCCAAGAGCTCAATGAGTAGATACATTGAGTTGTGCTAAACCAATCAGAATACGATTGCTCCCGGCTCTGCCCCGAGTTAGTTAATCTCTATTAAACCTTACACAACAGCGAACTTTGTACAGGAAACTCTTTTTTATCCGGCACTGACGGGACCGGCGTGGTGCCGGTTTATCAAAAAGTCCGGATTACAGAGAGGTATAGTAAAAGGTACGAGAGCTCCATACACAGCAACAAATCCAGGCTTCCCTGTTGCTTAGCAACAGGTGCTAGAACCCCGGCCACAAGATCATGGCGTCCCTGTTGCTTAGCAACAGGTGCAGGAACCCTGGTTACATAGCCACATATCCAGGAACGGCCACTACAGGAAACTTTCGATTAACCGGCCCCTAAATAACCGGAAATGTCGGTTAACCAGCAAAATTCAGGAGTCGGTTTCAGCTAACTTTTATTACTTGCACAGCAACAAATTGAGGAAGGCAAGGGTTTGGCTGCAGCTGTTGCTAAGCTACAGAGACGCTGGCAACTTGTGGACGTTGTTCTGAAGCGCAACAGGGTTTGTTGCTTCATACGGAGCTCTAAGGTCCGTATCTATCACTATAGCGTTCGGTTATCCGGAATTGTTGCTGAACCGGCACCACGTCGGTCCCATCCGTGCCGGATACCAGAAAGTTTCCTGCAATATGAAGTAAAACTTACCTGACCCTACTCCTGAATTTTGCCGGTTAACAGAGATTTCCGTTTATTTAGGTGCCGGTAAATCGAGAGTTTCCTGTACATACACAACCCCCAGAAACGACACCAGCATCGGTCATCTTTGCTAGCCATTAACGGTTACGATTCACGGTACAGCACAGCCAGGCCTGCCTTTACAGTAAAACACTGTGTAGGTATTAAATTAGTCCCTTTTCCCCCAACCCCTTGTGGTAAACCACTTTTATCGTTCACTATCGTTACACTATAGTTATCACTGTTGTATTGTTATCACTGTTCTCACTGTTGTATCACTATACGAGGTCGCCTCTTGTCGCGCTGTTATACCTGGGCTGACCACCTCCGACTCCGCCCATGGCTCCACCTACCTGCCCAGGTATAAAGGTAGTCGACTGGCTGGTATTCCTCCTTGTTGGACCCGATCACCCACGAGGGTGGGCTCTGTTATTTAGTCAATAAAAACCTTTAGTTACGTTCCTAACTCGTCGCTTTTTATTGGACGAATTGATAGGTATATCAATTTTATTGACTAAATTTTAAAGATGTCTACTACTGGCCAGCCAGAAGCCCTCCCAGAAGCACAGCCACAGCAGCTTTCAGACACCGGGCTACACCAGCCGGCTTGGCTGCAAGCCCTCAAACCACCGTACCTGGATCTAAACCCACAGGCAGCAAACTCAGCCCTCGACTTCAAACACTGGCTGGGCTGCTTCGAATCCTACCTGGAAGAATCCGGCGTCCCGCAGAGATCCAAACTAAGAGTTCTGAACGCCCAAGCGAGCCCGAGAGTATACGCACTCATCCAGGACACGACTACATACGAGGCCGCTATCAACCTACTGAAACAGCAGTACCGGAGCCCGGTAAATTACATGTACACCAGGCACCTCCTAAGATCCCGCCCGCAACAGCCAGGAGAGTCTGTAGCTGAATTTTTACGGGCGCTAAGAGCACTCGGCAGGAACTGTGACTTTAAAGCGGTGACGGCTGTTGAAAATACGGAAGATAATATCCGCGATGCCTTTGTGAAAGGCCTACGGTCCGACTACTCACGGCAAAGACTGCTTGAAGCTAAAGACCTCGACCTGGACAAAGCTGAAGCCCTCGCTCTCTCCCTAGAGGTGGCCCATCAGGACCAGGAGGCGTTTTCCAGGTACTGCTCGCGACCCTGGGACTCGGGCCCGACCCCTACCGCAATACCCTTCGCAGCGCCGCCCCCGGGACCTACCTCAGCGTCGGCGTCCCGGACCCGACCGGGACCGCCACCCCCGGTACCGACATCGGGCACCCGCGATCGGGCCGCCGGCTGCTTCTTTTGCGGCCAGGAGAAGCACCCGAGGTCGCGCTGCCCAGCCAGGAACTCTACCTGCTCAACCTGCAGGAAGAAAGGCCACTTCTCTAAGGCCTGCAGGAGCGGATCTTCAGAGGCCAGCAGTGCCTCATGCGAACTGTGGGGGCGGCCATCTTCTTTCAAGGCAACTGAGGCCAGCATCCCCACACGTGAGTCATGGGGGCGGCCATCTTTGATCAAGGCAACCGACCCCAATAGTGCCTCATGAGAGTTATGGGAGCAGCCATCTTCTCCGCCATTTTGTCCTACCTCGTGGGAGACGCCATTTTACCCACCACGCCCGACTGCCACCGGGCCTCCGGACCCGACGACCGCCTCGCCCGCAGACGACAACGACTCGCTTACCTACACACTAGCCTCCGTCACTCTGGATCAAGCCCGCCCACACCACCTGTCCAAGTCGATGATGGACATCAAAGTAAACGGCCACGCCACGACCTGCCTGTTCGACAGCGGAAGCACGGAGAGCTTCATCCACCCAGACACGGTGAGCCACTGCTCCCTCCCTGTCCTGCCAACGCGCAACTGAATCTCGATGGCATCGAGGTCCCACGCCACGGACATTAGCGGCTACTGTGTTGTGACCTTGTCGGTTAAGGGTACGGAGTATAAAAATTTTAAACTCCTCGTCCTCCCCCAGCTCTGCGCTGCCGTCCTACTAGGGCTGGACTTCCAATCCCACCTCCAAAGTGTAACCCTAGCATACGGTGGACCCCTCCCCCCACTCACAGTCGACAACCAGCGAATGTTAAACCGCCCACCGCGTAACACCTGCAGCCTATCCACCCTCAAGGTGCCGCCACCTTCCCTGTTCGCTAACCTCACCCCCGACTGCAAACCCGTCGCTACCAAGAGCAGGCGGTACAGCGCTGGGGACAGAGCCTTCATTAGCTCTGAGGTGCGGTGCCTCCTGAAAGAGGGCATTATCGAGGGGAGCAACAGCCCCTGGCGTGCCCAGGTCGTGGTCGTTAAGACCGGCGATAAAAATCGCCTGGTCATCGACTACAGCCAGACCATAAACAGATACACCCAGCTGGACGCATACCCCCTTCCCCGCATATCTGACATGGTCAATCAGATTGCACAATACCGCGTATTCTCGACCATCGACCTTAAGTCGGCCTACCACCAACTCCCTATCCACCCCGAGGACCGCCAGTACACCGCCTTCGAGGCGAATGGGCGCCTATACCGCTTCCTTAGGGTCCCCTTCGGTGTCACCAACGGGGTCTCGGTCTTCCAAAGGGAGATGGACCGGATGGTTGACCAGAACGGACTGCAGGCCACATTCCCCTATCTAGATAACGTCACCATCTGCGGCCGCGACCGGCAGGACCATGACGTGAATCTGGAGAAATTCCTCCGTACGGCCCAACGGCTGAACCTCACCTACAATAAGGAGAAATGTGTGTTTAACACCTCGCGCCTTGCCATCCTTGGCTGTGTAGTAGAGAACGGACTCATCGGCCCCGACCCCGAAAGAATGCGCCCCCTCATGGAGCTACCCCTCCCCCACTGCCCTAAGGCACTTAAGAGAACCCTGGGGCTCTTCGCCTACTATGCCCAATGGGTGCCCAATTGTGCGGACAAAGCCAGACCCCTCATGAAGTCCACATCCTTCCCCCTCACGGAGGAAGCGTGCGCGGCCTTCTCCCTCATCAAGGGAGACATAGCCAAGGCCACAATGCACGCAGTGGATGAGTCCATCCCCTTCCAAGTGGAGAGCGATGCATCCGACTTCGCCCTAGCCGCTACCCTTAACAAGGAGGGGAGGCTGGTGGCCTTCTTCTCAAGGACCCTACAGGGCCCCGAGATCCGACACTCGTCGGTCGAGAAGGAAGCCCAGGCAATTGTGGAGGCGGTACGGCGCTGGAGGCATTACCTGGCAGGCAAACGATTTACCCTCCTCACCGACCAACGTTCGGTTGCTTTCATGTTTAATAACAAGCTGAGGGGCAAAATCAAGAATGACAAGATCTTGAGGTGGAGAATCGAGCTATCCACCTACGATTATGATATCTTGTACCGGCCAGGTAAGCTGAACGAACCCCCTGATACTCTTTCACGAATTACATGCGCCAGCGCGCATATTGATAGACTTCAGACCCTCCACAACGACCTCTGCCACCCCGGGGTCACCAGACTTTACCATTTCATTAAGGCCCGCAACCTGACCTACTCCATCGAGGAGGTCAGGACCATGACCAGGAACTGCCAGACCTGCGCCGAGTGCAAACCGCACTTCTATAGGCCGGACAGAGCAAGCCTGATCAAGGCCACCCGCCCCTTCGAGCGCCTGAGCATCGACTTTAAGGGACCTCTACCGTCATCTGACCGCAATGTGTACTTCCTCAACATCGTTGGTGAGTACTCCCGTTTCCCTTTTGCCTTCCCCTGCCCAGACATGACCAGTACCACGGTCATTAAATGCCTGAACGACCTCTTCGCCTTGTTCGGGTTCCCGAACTATATACATAGTGACCGGGGCTCCTCCTTCATGAGCAAGGAACTCCGTCAGTTCCTACTAGCGAGAGGTATTGCTGCAAGCAGGACCACCAGCTACAACCCCCGAGGGAACGGCCAGGTGGAAAGAGAGAATGCGACGGTATGGAAGGCCGTCCTCTTAGCCTTAAAGTCTAAGGGCCTCCCAACCTCCCGCTGGCAGGAAGTCCTCCCGACAGCGCTGCACTCCATCCGGTCACTACTTTGCACTGCCGTTAACGCCACCCCCCATGAACGAATGTTTGTTTTCCCCAGGAAGTCGACTACGGGAACCACTCTACCAACCTGGCTGACCTCTCCGGGGCCCGTCTTGCTGCGAAAGCACGTGAGGGCCCATAAAACGGACCCCCTGGTCGAGAGGGTGAACCTCCTGCACGCCAACCCCCAGTACGCCTACGTGGCTTACCCAGACGGGCGGGAGGACACTGTCTCCTTACGAGACCTCGCACCCTCGGGCACTCCGGAGACACCACCTTTACCACCCCCCCCCACCACCCCCCCAATTCCAGCCCAGGTAGACGGCATGCCGGAACCCCACGAGCCTTCGCCGACCACGCAGACACCAGCATTAACACCGGATAATGCAGCACCGCCGCTGCGACGATCGGAGAGGCTTACGAGGCCTCCGGACAGACTGACATACCAGAACTGGTAGTACACTTCACCCCGCCGGACTCAAATCTAAACAAGGGGTGAATGTGGTAAACCACTTTTATCGTTCACTATCGTTACACTATAGTTATCACTGTTGTATTGTTATCACTATTCTCACTGTTGTATCACTATACGAGGTCGCCTCTTGTCGCGCTGTTATACCTGGGCTGACCACCTCCGACTCCGCCCATGGCTCCACCTACCTGCCCAGGTATAAAGGTAGTCGACTGGCTGGTATTCCTCCTTGTTGGACCCGATCACCCACGAGGGTGGGCTCTGTTATTTAGTCAATAAAAACCTTTAGTTACGTTCCTAACTCGTCGCTTTTTATTGGACGAATTGATAGGTATATCACCCCTATAATCTTAAAATTAGAGCTAGGCCATTGAGGAGTGAAACCAGGAATCACTCTGTTCCTACAAAAGTGGCAGAAATTCTCTCCCTCAAAAGGCTGTGGATGTTGGGGATCAAATAGGAACTTTCAAGACTGGGATCGGTAGATTTTTGTTCGGTAAGGGTATCGAGATATGGAGCGAAGGTGGCTAAATGGAGCTGACGTAAAGATCAAACATGATCTAACTGAATGGCGGAGCAGGCTCGAGGGGCTGAATGGCCTCCTCCTGGAGGCCAATACTTTGCACCTCTTTAGCTTATAGATTCCACGTAGGTTCAAAAGATATCCTGGAGTGACTGCATTGAGCGTGGCCGCTTTAGACCAGCTTGGCGGGCATTCTAAAGCTATCTTGCCACCCCAGGGTGAACAAAACAAAAGCTACTAGCTATTGCACTGGAGAGGGTACAGAGGAGATTTACAAGGATTTTGGCAGGACTGGAGAATTTTAGCCGAGTAAAGATTGGATAGGCTGGGGTTGTTTTCTTTGGAACAGAGGAGGCTGAGGGGAGATTTAATTGAGGTGTCTAAAATTATGAGGGGCCTGGATAGAGTGGATAGGAAGGACCTATTTCCCTTAGCAGAGAGGTCAATAACCAGGGGGCACAGATTTAAAGTAATTGGTAGAAGGATTAGAGGGGAGTTGAGGAGAACTTTTTTCACCCAGAGGGTGGTGGGGGTCTGGAACTCACTGCCTGAAAGGGTGATGGAGGCAGAAACCCTCATCACATTTAAAAAGTACTTGGATATGCACTTGAAGTGCCGTAACCTACAGGGCTACAGACCAAGAGCTGGGAAGTGGGATTAGGCTGGATGGCTCTTTTTCGGCCGGCACGGACCTGATGGGCCGAATGGCCTCCTTTTGTACCGTAAACTTCTACGATTCGACTCGCGGTGCAAGTATTTCCATAGGGAGAAGGCACGGTTTGGGTTACCGGATGACCTTTGCTCGTCGCGCCTGCTTGCCTGAGCTCCATTTCCTACTGGCAGGAAGACGGCAGAAAGTCAGGGAAGGTCAGTGGCCACGCGCGCCCCAAACTAGCTGGCTGCAGCTTAACCAGCCAGCTCAACAGCGGATCAAGCAAAGAAGACCGGGATGTCATCAAACGTCAACGGGACATTCTCGTTTTAATCTCCTCCTCTGCTAGACGAGACACATTCCTGGGGGGAGGGGGGGACAGGAAGGGCAGCCAAAGCTGGAGCTGCCTGGATGACTGAAGAAACAGAGATGACAGTGAAACAAGAAAAAAGGAGGCTCATGATAAACGTCAGGTTCATAATACAGTCGAGGACCAAGCAGAATTCGGAGGGTGCAGAGGAGAACTGACAAAGGAAATGAATGGGGCAAAGAGAACATACGAGAAAAGATTGGCGGGTAATATTAAAAGGAACATTAAAGTATCTTATAAACATGCAAGTGCTGTCAAAAGAAAGGAGGGGCTGATTAAGGACCAAAAAGGAGATCTTCTCGTCAGCCAGTGGCTCAGTGGGTAGCACTCTTGCCTCTAAGTCAAAAGGTTGTGGGTTCAAGTCCCACTCCAGGGACTTGAGCACAAAAATCTAGGCCGACGCTCCCAGTGCAGTGCTGAGGGAGTGCTGCACTGTTGGAGGTGCCATCTTTCGGATGAGACGTTAAACCGAGGCCCCGTCTGCTCTCTCAGGTGGACGTAAAAGATCCCATGGCACTATTTTGAAGGAGTATGAGGAGTTATCCCCGGTGTCCTGGCCAATCAACATAACAAAAAAGCGGATTATCTGGTCATTATCACATTGCTGTTTGTGGGAGCTTGCTGTGCGCAAATTGGCTGCCGCGTTTCCTACATTACAACAGTGACTACACTCCTAAAGTACTTAATTGACTGTAAAGCGCTTTGAAATGTCCGGTGGTCGTGAAAGGCGCTGTAGAAATGCAAGTCTTTCTTTCTTGTGGAGGTGGAGAGCATGGCTGAGGTACTAAATGAGTACTTGGCATCCGTCTTCATAAAAGAAGAGGATGCTGCCAATGTCACAGTAAAGGAGGATAAAAATAGATAAAGAGCAGGTACTTGAAAGGTTGGCAGCACTCAAAGTAGGAAAGTGCCCCGGTCCGGATGGGAGGCATCCTAGGTTGCAGAGGGAAGCAAGGGTGGAAAATGTGGCTTTGGCCACAATATTTTAAGCTTCCTTGGATATGGGAGTGGTGCCAGGGGACTGAAGGGTTACAAATGTCACACCTATGCTCAAAAGAGCATAACTGGGAAGCTTTTAGATACCATAATCCAGGACAAAAATTAACTGTCACAAGAACAACATGGGTTAATAAATGAGGGAATGGATTTGTTAAAGGCAGATAATGTCTGACAAACTTGATGGGCCAGAAATTTGTTCAGGGAGGCGGGTTGGGGGCGGGGGATAGGCCTCGGGGGTGGGGGTGGGGGAGGGAGAGAGGGGTGGATATGGTGGGGACCCTGGATCCAGGAGTTAGGTATAAAGCCCACTTACCTCCTGGATCCAGCAGTCCCCACCTCTATTTAACTGCTGGGTTTCACGAATTGTGTGAAACCCGTCCCCGGGCATGTAAAAACAAAATGGAGGCTTCCAACCTCATTACAATACTTAAATTGAGGTAACGCCCCCTGGGAGCGGGTTGGCTGCCCATCCCCGCCCCGCCTCCGGGAAACGCAGAAGTGGACGCCCCAAAACCATCCGTTTTTTTTTTTTTTAAACGGGAAAATTCCGGCCATGGTTGTTCTTTGATGAAATAACAGAGTTGATGCTGGCAGTGCAGAAGATGTTGAGCATATGAGCTTTCAACAGGCGTTTGATAAAGTGCCACATAATAGACGGGTTCCCAAAACTGCCGTCCATGGGATTAAAGGGACAGTGGCAGCATGGATCTGAACTTGGCCGAGACACAAAAAAGCAGAGTAGCGGGGAAAGGTTGTTTTTCCACACTGGATGGAAGCAATGTTCCCTGTAATTGTTTTTTTTTTTGGTGCACGGGCCCTTTAACTGGCTGCGCGGCCCATTCAAATTCCCGCGCATGAGCGGTCATTCCCATTGAAAAGCTGGCGAGCGGCCTGCGCGGGACCGCCGTGCAGCTTAGCGAGAGCGTTGGATGGAAGTAGACAGTGGTGTCCCCCTGGGGTCGGTATGAGACCACTGCTCTTTTTGATTTATATGAATGGCCTGGATTTGGGCAGGGGATAATGAGATCAACTTGTCCTGCCACTTTCAAAGATTAGTGTACGTACACACCCAGGTCTCTCTGTTCCGCACCCCCTTTAAAATTGTACCATTTCGGTTATATAGCCTCACCTCATTTTTCCTTCCAAAATGCGTCACTTTGCACTTCTCCGCGTTGAATTTCATCCGCCACCTGTCTGCCCATTTCACCGGCCCTCCTGAAATCTGCTACTATCCTCCTCACTGTTTACTACATTTCCGAGCTTTTGTCATCAACCTGCAAACTTTGAAATTACGCCCCCCCCCCCCCCCACAAGTGTAAAACGGTTTACTTCACCTTCAGTGTCGCCTGTGGAAGATTCTGTCCGCACCCCAGCCATGTGAAAGGCCTGTTGACTGACCGACTGAGCTAACATGCCCTCTAGTCTCTGAAGAGTCGCCTGTCCCTCCGGGTTCAAATGAGAGAAGCCTTCTTCGTACGTGTAGAACGTGGGAACGTCTCCTTGGCCTCGTTCTGTCGGGAATGAAGGCAGACATGGGTAAAGAAAGAATTACTGTGAGCACTTTACCAGCACAAAGCACCAGCGAGTCTCTTGACACTTGTCCAGTTAGGACCGTCCTACTCTTCAGGGCATTGACTTGCAGGGTTAATTCGAGCCGAGTGGGATGGATTCCACCACTCATCGACAGGCCTACCCTCCTCCAGCTCACATTAAAGAAAGACTTGCATTTCTATAGCGCCTTTCACGACCTCTTTACAGACAATGGAGTACTTTTTTGAAGTGTAGTCACTGTTGTAATGTAGGAAACGCTGCAGCCAATTTGTGCACAGCAAGCTCCCACAAACCGCTGGACTCTGTTTCAACCATAGCTTGTGGCAGAGAACTATACATTCAAACCATTCTGTGTAGAGAAATGTTGTTCTAACCTCCCCATTAATTCTGTTTGTGATCAACTTAAACTTGCTACTGGCTCAATAACCAGTTGAAACAACCACTATTTACCTTATCATAGGATCATACAGCACAGAAGGCCATAATATGTTTTCGGGATGTTGATTGAGTGACAAATATTGGCCAGGACACCGAGGAGAACTCCCCTGCTCTTCTTTGAAATAGTGCCTTGTGATTTTTTACGTTCACCTGAGAGAGCAGACGGGGCCTTGGTTTAACACCTCACCCGAAAGACGGCACCTCCGACAGTGCAGCGCTCCCTCAGTACTGCACTGGGAGTGTCAGCCTAGATTTTTGTGCTCAAGTCTCTGGAGTGGGACTTGAACCCACAACCTTCTGACTCAGAGACGAGAGAGAGTGCTACCCACCGAGCGACGGCTGACACTAGATGATTAGGTTTAAAAGGGCAACAAGCCTCAGCAGGGGTATCGCAGCGTGCGGTGGTATCAGCGGCTCAGCAGACCCGAATGGCCAACCTGCTCCAGAAATAAAGGGGCTTTCCCAACAATGCGCAATCACACAATAAACCCTCGCAGGAAACCTGCCCTCTCCAAACCACACAGGCCATGTGTTTGTTTGTCCAACATGCAGAGCTCATTCTCGCTCCAAGGGGACACGCCCCACATGTCCAACTCGAGAGAGCTTGGGCACAAGTTGGCAACAATCAAGTATGCATAGGAGCACCGCTGGACTCTGTTTCAACCATAGCTTGTGGCAGAGAGCTAGACATTCAAACCATTCTGTGTAGAGAAATGTTGTTCTAACCTCCCCATTAATTCTGTTTGTGATCAACTTAAACTTGCTACTGGCTCAATAACCAGCTGAAACAACCACTATTTACCTCATCACAGAATCAAACAGCACAGAAGGAGGCCATTCGGCCCATTGTGCCTGTGCCGGCTCTTTGAAAGAGCTCTCCAATTAGTCCCACTCACCCTGCTCTTTCCCCAGAGCCCTGCAAATTTTTACTTTTCAAGCAGCTATCCAATTCTCTTTTGAAAGTTGCTGTTGAATCTGCTTCCACCGCCCATTTCGGGCACTGAATTCCAGATCATCATAACTTGCCGAGTAAAAAAATGTCTCCTTATCTCCTCTCCGGTTCTTTTGCCAATTATCTTAAATCGGTGAATAGAAAGCCTTTTAAACACTATTGTGAAATAGTGCAAATAAGCAACACAATCCATCAGAAGCTTTACATTAACTGTCCCACCAAACGGCAGATAAACAAGGTCAGAACATTTAGGCTGGGGAAACATTTCGTAGACTAGCTATTCCTGCTCAGACTCTGCCACCTAGTGGTAGAAAATAAAACATCCAAAATCCAATTTACTCAAAGCAAAACACCATTGCTGTCACTGGGATCTCAGCAAAGCATGACAGCCGTGTGCAATTTTTGGACCACCTCCGCTTAAACTGTAAAAAAACCACTCAGCATGACAATTATAGAATCTGACCGTCCAAACTTTGGTGGCTTCTGGAGGGAGCATTTGGAGCGATTGACGAAGCTGACAGAATGCTGAACTACGCAGCAGAACCAGTGGATGACAAAGTCAAAGAAGGCTACGATCAAAGCCTGCAGTGCTTTGGTCAGACCACACCTTTAGCACTGGACACGGTACTCCCCCACCGAGACACAGTGCAAAGAGGAGGCACAAAGCTGATCCCCAGTCGCAGAGGTCGGAGTGATCGACGAGGCAAAGGACTAGAGAAGGAACGCTTGCATTTATATAGCGCTTTTCACATCCAACAGACACCCCGAAGCGCTTTACAGCTAATGAAGTGTAGTCACTGTTGTAATGTAGGAAACACGGCAGCCAATTTGCACACAGCAAGCTCCCACAAACAGCAACGTGATAATGACCAGATAATATGCTTTCGGGATGTTGATTGAGTGATAAATATTGGCCAGGACACCAGGGAGAACTCCCCTGCTCTTCTTCAAAATAGTGCCATGGGATCTTTTACGCCCACCTGAGAGAGCAGACGGGGCCTCAGTTTAAAACCTCACCCGAAAGACGGCACCTCCGACAGTGCAGCGCTCCCGCAGCACTGCACTGGAGTGTTAGCCTAGATTTTTGTGCTCAAGTCTCTGGAGTGGAACTTGAACCCACAACCTTCCGAAAGCATCTGAAAAGTGCCCGAGAGGAAATCTTAGAGATATGCAAAGACTGTAAATGGTACGGAAAAGGTAAAATTATTTAAAATTAAATTGCAGGAGGACCAAGGGCATGCAGGTTTAAACTAGTAACAGGCATATTCAGGATTGATATCAGAACGTCTTCACAAAGTAAAGAATGATTCCAACACACGGAATGGACCCCCAGATAGAGTTACAGAGGACAAAACCCAGGAATCAATTAGATGCTGCAATGGGGATATTAGGAGGGGGGGCGCACACACATTAGAAACATTCTGGGTGGATAAGCCAAGATGGGCCAAAGGGCCTTCCTCCTCAGTAATAACCCTGTGAAGACTGGGGTCGGTAGCAGTCAGCTCGAGGCGGTGAAATAAAATCAGGGCACAAGAAGCGAATCACACAGCAGTAAAGCATATTTGTTTAATTCCTGTAATGTACCAAATTAGCTCAGTGGTGCCCTTAAAGGAGGGCGCTTTGTGAGAAAACTTCGGAGACTCATTCTGTGAATTCTAAGTAGCATTTCATAAGAATTAGGAGCAGGAGTCGGCCATTCGGCCCCTCGAGCCTGCTCCGCCATTCAATAAGATCATGGCTGATCTTCGACCTCAACTCCACTTTCCTGCACTATCCTCATGTCCCTTGATTCCCCAAGGGTCCAAAAATCTATCGAGCTCAGCCTTGAATATACTCAACGACTGAGCAGCTACAGCCCTTGGGGTAGAGAATTCCAAAGATTCACAACCCTCTGAGTGAAGAAATTCCTCCTCATCTCGGTCTTAAAAGGCTGACCCCCTACCCGGAGACTATGTCCTCTAGTTCTAGACACTCCAGCCAAGGGGGAAACAGCCTCTCAGCGTCTACCCTGTCAATCCCCCTCAGAATCTTGTGTGTTTCAATGAGATCACCTCTCATTCTTCTAAACTCCAGCGTATAGGCCCAATCTACTCAATCCAGATTTAAAAAGGACAACACGGAAAATGTTGTTGTTAAATGGCGACAGGGACTCTTCTCAAATAGATCACTGAAGATCTTAAAGTCATTTCTTAAGAAGCAAAACAATTCTTCAATACAAAAAAAGTGAACTGGTAACATTCTTGGCTCAACATAAACATACGCAGGCACAGAGTAAGAAAAGGCCAGTCGGCCCATTAAACATAGAAGGTAGGAGCAGGAGTAGGCCATTCGGCCCTTCGAGCCTGCTCCACCATTCAATGAGATCATGGCTGATCATCCAAACTCAGTACCCTGTCCCTGCTTTCTCCCCATACCCCTTGATCCCTTTAGCCTTAAGAAATATATCCAACTCTTTCTTGAATATATTTAATGAATTGGCCTCCACCGCCCTCTGTGGCAGAGAATTCCACAGGTTCACCACTCTCTGGGTGAAGAAATTCCTCCTCATCTCTGTCCTAAATGGCTTACCCCTTATCCTTAGACTGTGACCCCTGGTTCTGGACTCCCCCGCCATCAGAAACATCCTTCCTGCATCTAGTCTGTCCAGGCCTGACAGAATTTTATAGGTTTCGATGAGATCCCCTCTCAATCTTCTAAACTCCAGTGAGTATAAGCCCAATCGACACAATCTCTCCTCCTACGTCATTCCTGCCATCCCAGGTATCAGCCTGGTGAATCTTCGCTGCACTCCTTCCATGGCAAGAACGTCCTTCCTCAGGTAAGGCGACCAAAATGGCACACAATACTCAAGGTGCGGTCTCACCAAGGCCCTGTACAACTGTAGCAAGACATCCTTGTTCTTGTACTCGAACCCTCTTGCTACGAAGGCCAACATACCATTTGCCTTCTTAACTGCCTGCTGCACCTACATGCTTACCTTCAGCGACTGGTGTACAAGAACACCCAGGTCTCTTTGCACTTCCCCTTCTCCCAATCTATTGCCATTCAAATAATAATCTGCCTTCCTGTTTTTGCCACCAAAGTGGATAACCTCACATTTATCCACATTATAGTGCATTTGCCATGTTTCTGCCCAATCACCCAACCTGTCCAAATCGTGCTGGAGTTTCACGACATCCTCCTCACAGCATACCCTCCCACCCAGCTTTGTGTCGTCTGCAAATTTGGAGATATTACATCCAATTCCCTCGTCCAGATCATTAATATATATTGTGAACAGCTGGGGTCCTAGGACCGATCCTTGCGGTACCCCACTAGTCACTGCCTGCTTCTAACTTCATCTATTTAATATTCTGGATAAATACTCAGGATTTTGCTGTCACTGACAGCAGATTTAATGATACATTTTGGATGGCCTGGAACTGTCATTTAGGAGTTTAATTTACTATCTCTCCTCATGGGTAGCAGTCTTCATCATAGAATCAAAGAAATTTACTGCACAGATGAAGGCCATTCGGCCCAGTGTGTCCGTGCCGGCCGACAAAGAGCGATCCAGCCTAATCCCACTTCCCAGCTCTTGGTCCGTAGCCCTGTAGGTTACAGCACTTCAAGTGCATATCCAAGCACTTTTAAATGTGATGAGGGTTTCTGCCTCTACCACCCTTTCAGGCAGTGAGTTCCAGATCCCCACCACCCTCTGGGTGAAAAAAGTTCTCCTCAACTCCCCTCTAAACCTCCGACCAATCACTTTAAATCTCTGCTCCCTGGTTATTGACCCTTCTGTCAAGGGAAATAGGTCCTTCCTATCCACTCTCTCTAGGCCCCACATAATTTTAAACACCTCAATCAAGTCTCCCCTCAGCCTCCTCTGTTCCAAAGAAAACAACCCCAGCCTATCCAATCTTTCCTCGTAGCTAAAATTCCCCAGTCCTGGCAACATCCTCGGAAATCTCCTCTGCACCCTCTCTAGCGCGATCACATCCTTCCTGTGACGTGACCAGAACTGCACGCAGTATTCTAGCTGCGGCCTAACTAGTGTTTTGTACAGTTCAAGCATAACCTCCGTACTATTTAGAAGAAAGGTGGATGAGAAATAAACACTGTTGCTAACAGCATACTATCTTTTAAGGAGGGAATTGCACTTCTGTAATTTGCCAAGTACTGCAATCTTGCTTTTTGGAAAGAAAAACGAACAATGTGTAAAATCAATCTACCTCGAATGCTTTTTAAAACACAACCTGCCAGTCACTGTTCCAAATGAGCTCAAGATGCGCTAACCCCTATTCTGTAGCTATCACCAACCTATCCTGCTTCTCTTCTCACCTCCTGCCCTGCCTTGTCCTCTATTTCAATGGATGAAGGGTTGCTAACCAGAGGGCACAGATTTAAGGTGATTGGCAAAAGAACCAGAGGCGACATGAGGAAAAACTTTTTTCATGCGAGTGGCTAGGAGTTGGAATGCGCTGCCTGATAGGGTGGTGGATACAGATTCAATAGTAGCCTTCAAAAGGTAATTGGAAGGAGAAAAAAAATTGCAGGGATACGGGGAATGAACGGGGGAGTGGGACTAACTGGATTGCTTTTCGAAAGAGCCGGCGCAGACTCGATGGGCCGAATGGCCTCCTTCTGTGCTGCACTATTCTATGGTTCTAGTCTGCTAGCTCGGCAATGGAGCACCATCACAAAGGCTTGGCTTTCATATCCGTGGTCCTCCAGGTGTTGAGTTTCCTATCTTAGCCGTGCTGCCTTTAGGAAAGCACCAATCAACAACAACTTATATAGCGCCTTTAATGTCCCAAGGCGCGTCACAGGAGTGTTGTAAAAATGTTTTTGACACCGAGCCACACAAGGAGATGTTAGGGCAGATGACCAAAAGCATGGTCGAAGAGGTAGGTTTTAAGGAGCGACTTAAAAGGAGAGAGGTAGAGAGGCGGAGATGTAGGCAGGGAATTCCAGACCTTCGGACCTAGACAACTGAAGGCAAGGCCACCCCTGATGGAGCATTTAAAATCGGGGATGTTCAAAAGTTCAGAATAGGTATGTGGCAGAGGTCATGGGGGATTATAGGCTGAGGAGATTACAGAGATAAGGAGGGGGCGAGGCCACGGAGGGATTTGAAAACAAGGATGAGAATTTTAAAATCGAGGCGTTGCTTAAGAACATAAGAAATAGGAGCAGGAGTAGGCCATGCAGCCCTTCGAGCCTGCTCCGCCATTCAATGAGATCATGGCTGATGATCTGCCTCAATTCCATTCACCAGCCCTATCGACATATCCCTTGATGCCTTTACTAGTCAGAAATCTATCGGCTTGTTTTGAATATACCCAATGACTGAGCCTCCACAGCCCTCTGGGGTAGAGAATTCCAAAGATTCACCACCCTCTGAGTGAAGACATTTCTTCTCATCTCAGTCCTGAATGGCCGACCCCTTTATCCTGAGGCTGTGGCCCCTGGTTCTAGACTCCCCAGCCAAGGGAAACATTCTCCCAGCATCCACCCTATCAAGCCCTGTAATAATTGTGTATGCTTCAATGAGATCCCCTCTCATTCTTCTGAATTCAAGAGAATACAGGCCTAGTTTACTCAATCTCTTCTCATACGACAGTCCCACCATCCCAGGAATCAATCTCGTGAACCTTCGTTGCACTCCCTCTATGGCAAGTATATCCTTCCTTAGGTAAGGAGACCAAAACTGTACACAGTACTCCAGGTGTGGTCTCACCAAGGCCCTATATAATTGGAGTAAGACTTCTTTACTCCTGTACTCAAATCCTCTTGTAATGAAGGCCAGCATACCATTTGCCTTCCTAATGGCTTGCTGCACCTGCACATTCACTTTCAGTGACTCATGTACAAGGACACCCAGGTCCCTTTGAGCATCTGCATTCCCCAATCTTTCACCATTTAGGAAATACTCTGCCTTTCTGTTTTTTCTACCAAAGTGGATAACTTCACATTTATCCACATTATAGTCCATCTGCCATGTTCTCGCCCACTCACTGAGCCTGTCGAGATACCCTTGAAGCCTCTTCACAACTGACACTGTCTCATCAGCAAATTTGGAAATGTTACACTTAGTCCCCTCATCCAAATCATTAACTGGGAGTCAATGTAGGTCAGTGAGCACTGGGGGGATGGGTGAACAGGACTTGGTGCGAGTTAGCACACAGGCGGCAGAGTTTTGGATGAACTCAAGTTTATGGAGAGTAGAACTAGGGAGACCAGTCAGGAGTGCGATGGAATAGTCAAGCCTAGAGGTGATAAAGGCATGGATGAGGGTTTCAGCAGCGGATAAGTAGAGGTAAGGGCGGAGATGGGAGACACTACGAATGTGGAAATGGGCGGTCCGCGTGATAGAACAGATGAGGTAGGAAGCTCAATTTGTGATCGGAAGCTAAACATTTCATTGTAGGGAGAGGGGGTGGGGGGGAAAGGCACTCGTCCTGGGCTGCTCGGCTAGCTCCCGGGCGCTGGTTTTACAACATGGGCACTGCTGCCCTCTTTGATCACAGATGATGCATGGGAAATAGGGGGCTCAGTGGAAAGTACCTCAAAAGGGAAATCCTCCCCCAGCACCAAAACTCTATACAGGATTTGTAAAGCATGCCCCCTCCTCCAACGCTACTCAACGACAATCGGCCCATCCACAGCCACTTTACGTCTTGTAATATTCAGGTCTTTCTGAACAACACATTCTGGCAAATTGAGGCCATTGTTAGAAGACTGTGCGGTCATTCAACACTCGCCAAGAATATTGCTCGCATTCACACTGCTAGCACAGTTTCAATACCAGGGTAAGGCAAGGGGGCTGGAGCCAGGCACCCTTGCCGGGGAGGAGGAGGAAGAAAATTTAAAAAAAATCAAACTTCTCAGCCGCATAATAGTCGGCAAAATTTGAATATGAAGTCAATAGTTCACGACATAATCCACTTACTCACAGACAACTGCTTATGTTGTATCTAGCCTGCTTGTAATTCCTCCCTCATTAGATTTTGGCTGAGTTCACACAAACAAAAGCAGGCACCCATTATGCTCAAAACTTCACCAGACGATTAAAGACTAACGAAAAAACAACTGCGACTAAAAACAGAAGCAGAGGGGGAAAAAAACGGCACAGAGGGTTAGACATATCATCTAGCAGTTTACTATTAAGAGGTCTGCAGGTCATCCAATCCATGAACTCCCCTCTCCACAATTGGAGTAGGTGCGGTTTCTCCCCCGCTCATAAGAACGTAAAAAATAGGAGCAGGAGTAGGCCATACGGCCCCTCGAGCCTGCTCTGCCATTCAATAAGATCATGGCTGATCTTCGACCTCAACTCCACGCCCGGAACACACAGTCTTCAGTAATAGCACGTTAGGCAAGACAGAATGACAAGTATGTTCCTCACAGGTTTTGGGCCTTTAAACACAAGGGCCCAGAAATTCGGGTCCCCACGTAGGGCCAACGGAAGTGCCGGTTTCGTGCACGCATTGCACGTGCGCTGGAAACCGGAACTTCCGTTCTCTTGAAGGGGTTCAAAGGTCAAACGTGTGTGCCGGAGAGGCAGCGCGTAGACCTGGAACTTGCACTTTTTTCACAGGTTTTTCAGTGCGGGTTAAGTCCCTAGCAGTAAAATTAAAACATTTTTTCCACAGGTTTATCATTTTAAAATACTTTAAAGAAAGGTAAGTTTATTTTTAGCCCCGTTAATTTTTTCAAAAATTTAAATTTTTGTTTAAAATAGTTAATACTGTATATGTAATTTATAGTTATTTAATAAAAAATGCGATTTAAAAAAATGTATTTGAAGTTTTAATTTGGTTTTGGGGCCGATCTCTCTTCATAGATTTGACAGCTCTTCCTGTCAAATCTATGAATAGAGATTCCCTGCTCCAATTGGCTCTCCATGGCCCACGTGACCCCAGGGGACACTGCGAACTAACTGCACCCCTGGGATACGCAAGCACTGCGAGCCGGCAGCTGGAGCAGGCCCAGGATCGGAATCCCACGCGGGCCCACAGCTCAACGGCAGGCACGCTATGTAAGTGCAGGTCGGAGGCTTGCACCCGCGGGAAGCCTCCGACCCGAATTTCTGGGCCAAGAAAATGAAATGCACCAGTGCAAATTAATTGATTCTATGGAAAAAATAAAAACTTAGAAATTTACGTTACAGCCCATCGTGTCTGTGCTAGCCAAAAAAGAGCTATCCAGCCTAATCCCACTTTCCAGCTCTTGGTCCGTAGCCCTGTAGGTTACGACACTTCAAGTGTATATCCAAGTACTTTTTAAATGCGATGAGGGTTTTTGCCTCTACCACCCTTTCAGGCAGTGAGTTCCAGACCCCCACCGCCCTCTGGGTGAAAAAAGCTCCTCAACTCCCCTCTAATCCGTCTACCAATCACTTTAATAAACCCCTGGTTACATAGAAAAATAGCAGGTGTAAGCCATTCGGCCCTTCGAGCCTGCTCCGCCATTCAATATGATCATGACTGATCCTCTATCTCAATACCATATTCCCACTCTCTCTCCATACCCCTTGATGCCTAATGGCCCAGTAATTCCGGGCCCAACGCGTGAGTAAGGACCCCGTCCTTACTCACGCGTGTGCCCGGAGGAATTGCCGGTTTTCAGCATGCACAGCGCATGCGCCGAAAACCGGCATTTCCTGTCCTCTGACCCAAGGGGTTAAGAGGCTGAACGCGTGCGTGGTATCGGGCAGCGCGTGCGACTTGGATTTCCTCTATTTTTAGAGAGTTGCGCGTGTGTAAAGGCCTCCAGTATTTACGCATTGAAAAACCACACGTAAGTACTTAGTTTTACAGGTAAGTGGTCTATTAATACAATTGAGAACTTTTTTCCCCACGGGTTTGTTATTTTTAAAGAATTTACAGTAAGGTAAGTTTAGTTTTAGCCCCGATTTTTTATATAATTTTTTTTTTCAAATTTTAAAATTATTGTTTAAAATAGTTTTTCAGAGTTCTTTATTGTTCATTTAAGTAGTGCAATGTTTTTTTAAATTTTCTTTCAGGTTTAAGTAGTGTTTTGGGGCCAGGAGTTTTCATGAGTTTGACAGCTCTTATTGTCAAACTCATGAATGAACTTTTGCAACCTCCCATTGGTTGCCCTGTGCTCACGTGATCCCAGGCGGCTCATCGCACTAAGTACGCCGCTGGGTCAAGCAGGCCAGAGAGAGGAAATGCAATGCGGGCCAGGATTAAAATGTCAGCACGCCGGGTAAGTGAACATCAGGGGCTTGCACGCGCGGCAAGCTCCCGATCCTAATTTCAGGGCCTTTGTGTCCAGAAATCTATCTGTCTCCTCCTTAAATATATTCAGTGATTTGGCCTCCACAGCCTTCTGTGGTAGAGAATTCCACAGGTTCACCACTCTCTGAGTGAAGAAATTTCTCCTCATCTCAGTCTTAAATGTCCTACCCCGTATCCCGAGACTGTGACCCCTCGTTCTAGACTCCAGGTGTGGTCTCACCAAGGCCCTGTATAACTGTAGCAGGCGGTTAAGAAGGCAAATGGTATGTTGGCCTTCGTAGCGAGAGGGTTCGAGTACAGGAACAAGGATGTCTTGCTGCAGTTGTACAGGGCCTTGGTGAGATCACATCTTGAGTATTGTGTGCAGTTTTGGTCGCCTTATCTGAGGAAGGATGTTCTTGTCATGGAAGGAGTTCAGCGAAGATTCACCAGGCTGATACTTGGGATGGCAGGAATGACGTATGAGGAGAGATTGGGTCGATTGGGCTTGTACTCGCTGGAGTTTAGAAGAATGAGAGGGGATCTCACTGAAACTTATAAAATTCTGACAGGATTGGACAGACTAGATGCAGGAAGGATGTTCCCGATGGTCAGGGAGTCCAGAACCAGGGGGTCACAGTCTAAGGATAAGGGGTAGGCCATTTAGGACAGAAATGAGGAGGAATTTCTTCACCAAGAGAGTGGTGAACCTGTGGAATTCTCTACCACAGAAGGCAGTAGAGGCCAATTCATTAAATATATTCAAGGAGTTGGATATATTTCTTAAGGCTAAAGGGATCAAGGGGTATGGGGAGAAAGCAGGGACCAGGTACTGAATTTGGATGATCAGCCATGATCGCATTGAATGGCGGAGCAGGCTCGAGGGGCCGAATGGCCTACTCCTGCTCCTATCTTCTATGCTGCTATCCTTGCTCCTGTACTCAAATCCTCTTGCAATGAAGGCCAACATACCATTTGCCTTCCTAACTGCTTGCTGCACTGCATGTTTGCTTTCAGTGACTGGTGTACAAGGACACCCAGGTCCCTTTGTACATCAACATTTCCCAATCTATCACCATTTAAATAATACTCTACCTTTCTGTTTTTCTACCGAAGTGGATAACTTCACATTTATCCACGTTACACTGCATCTGCCATGTATTTGCCCACTCACTCAACTTGTCTAAATCACCCTGAAGCCTCTTTGCATCCTCCTCACAATTCACACTCCCGCCTAGTTTCGTGTCGTCAGCAAACTTGGAAATATTACATTTGGTTCCCTCATCCAAATCATTGATATATATTGTGAATAGCTGGGGCCCAAGCACTGATCCCTGCGGTACCCCACTAGTCATCGCCTGCCACCCCGAAAAAGACCCATTTATTCCTACTCTGTTTCCTGTCTGTTAACCACTTTTTAATCTATGCCAGTATATTACCCCAATCCCATGTGGTTTAATTTTGCACACTATCCTCTTTTGTGGAACTTTAACACTGACCTTTCTGCTAAAGGAAATAGGTCCTTCCTATCCACTCTATCTAGGCCCCTCTTAATTTTATACACCTCAATTAAGTCTCCCCTCTGAAATAAGTATTATATATAGAATCTACTTGGGAAAGACTTCACTGACCATGTGCCTCCACGTCGTACTCCTCTCCCTCTTCATTGTCCTCCTCAAAATCATTGTCCGAATCCGTGTCATCCGGGTCAGGGTGCAGGGCTTGACAGTCGCACATCGCTGAGAACATTGGCTCCACTGTAAAGGAACAGTTAAAGAAAGACTTGCATTTATACAGCGCCTTACACCACCTCAGGACGTCGCAAAGCATTTCACAGCCGATGAAGTACCTTTTGAAGTGTGGCCACTGTTGTAATGTAGGAAACGCGGCAGCCAATTTGCGCACAACGCACAACAAGCTCCCACAAACAGCAATGTGATAACGACCAGATAATCTGTTTTAGCGATGCTGGTTGAGGGATAGATGTTGTCCAGAACACCCCTGCTCTTCTTCGAAAATGGGCTCTTTTACGCCCACCCGAGAGAGCAGATGGGGCCTCGGCTTAACGTCTCATCTGAAAGACGGCACCTCCGACAGATCCCCTCAGTAATACGCGGGAGTGCGAGGGGCGGAAAGGGTTAGTAATGTATATAATAGGACTGGGCTGGATGAAATAAAGTTCATCTCTGGCGGTGAACCACAAACACAAAAGCCTCCGTGTTAGAATGGTTACAGCACAGAAGGCCTTTCGGCCCGTCGAGCCCGTGCTGGCTCTCTGCAAGAGCACTTCAGCCAGTCCCACTCCTTAATGAAGTTTTATTTCCCAATAGTTACCTGCACAGAATTCACTGAAGCCTTTTCATTGCTTCAGTAACAGTTACTCGTGCTCTGTGCGAACCGTAGTGAGAATTACCCCCCCACCCCCCCAAAAAAACACTATAACGTGCCCAACAAAAGGACTTAAATGTGATTAGCCGGAGGTCTGCTGTGCAGTCTTCTCGGCATTCCTGTTGGAATACAAAAGCAATTTCATTGTTCCGGGCGATTTGTTGCCCGTAGCTAAATCCCGAGTCGAGCAAATTAGGAACACAGGAACAGGAGGAGGCCATTCAACCCCTCGAGCCTGTTCCGCCATCCAACGAGACCATGGCTGAACTGCGACCTAACTCCATATACCCGCCTTTGGCCCATATCCCTTAATACCTTTGGTTATCAAAAAGCTATCAATCTCAGAGGCCCAATCTGCCCTCGCAGGTGGACGCAAAAGATCCCACACAGCACGATTCGAAGAAGAGCAGAGTTGTTGTCCTGGTGCCCTGCCCAACATTTATCCTTCGACCAACATCGCTAAGACAGATTATCTGGTCGTCATCACACTGCTGAATGAGGGATCGTGTGCAAATTGGCTGCTGCGTTTCCTACATTACAACAAGTATTTATATAGCGCCTTTAACGTAGTAAAATGCCCCAAGGCGCTGCACAGGATTATTTTAAGACAAAAATTTGACACCGATCCACATAAAGATAAATTAGGGCAGGTGACCTAAAGCTTGGTCAGAGGGGTAGGTTTTAAGGAGCGTCTTAAAGGAGGAAAGAGAGGTAGCGAAGCGGAGAGGTTTAAGCAGGAAATTTCAGAGCTTGGGGCCCAGGCAACAGAAGGCACGGCCGCCAAAGGTTCAGTGATTATAATCGGGGATGCTCAAGAGGGCGGAATTAGAGGAGCGCAGATATCTCGGGGTGGGGGGTTGTGCGACTGAAGGAGATTACAGAGATAGGAAGGGGCGAGACCATGGGGGGATTCGAAAACAAGGATGAGAATTTTGAAATCGAGGTGTTGCTTAACCGGGAGCCAATGTAGGTCAGCGAGCACGGGGGTGATGGGTGAACGGGACTTGGTGCGAGTTAGGACACGGGCAGCCAAGTTTTGGATGACCTCAAGTTTACGTAGGGTGGAATGTGGGAGGCCAGCCAGGAGTGCGTTGGAATAGTCAAGTCTAGAGGTAACAAAGGCATGGATGAGGCATGGATACAAGTGACTCCACTTCAAAAAAGTACTTCATTGGCCGTTAAACACTTTGGGACGTTCTGAGGTTGTGAAACACATAAAAACAGATTTGGTTTTTTAGCTCGTTGCTCTTTATGGGACATTGCTGTGCACATCTTGGGTGCTGCGTTTGCCTTTAAAATGATGGTGACAACACTTCAAAAGTATGTGACTGGCTGTGAAATACTTTGGGACATCCTGCAGGTGTGAAAGGCGTTTTATAAAATGCAAGCTCTTCCTAATAGATGCTTTTAAAGTAGAGAAAAACTTACAATAGGGTGGACACAGAAAGACTGCTTCCTCCGGTTAGGGAGTCAGTGACAAGGGGACATCAGTTTAAGATGGTCACCCAAGGCAGGGAGGAGAGGGACTAGTAGAAATGTATTTTACGCAGAGGGTTGAAGCATGGAATGCTTTGCCACAGGGAGTGGTTGAGGCAGGCACACCACCACTGCATCTTTTAAGGAAAAGAAGGAATTAATATTTGAAGCAGAGGAAGATATGGGGCTTTGGAAGAGCAGGTACAGACACAATGGGCCGAAGATATTTTAAACAGTAAATATGATGGAAAAAGTGCATTGGAAGAGATAAAGTCAAGCTGAGCCAAGACAGTAGGACGGAGATGGGCAGAGGGCTGGCTCTAACTGGCAATGTCCTCTCTACACAGAGTGAACAACTAGGATCGTATGCAGACTGGTACTCACACGCTGTTTTGTCCACGGGCACAAATCGAACCTCTGTGATTGGATCGGTCTCATCATCTTCTTCCGCCGCCTCCTCTCCCTCAGCTGCCTTGTCATCCATATTTGCTTCTTTACTCTCCTCCGCTGCGTGCAAACATGCTGTTTTTACTTCCGCGAAGATATTGCGTCACATTCATTTAAAAAAAAAAACATTGAAAACAAATTGCTGGAACCCACTCAGCAGGTCAATCAGCATCGGCGGAGAGAGGCAGGTAGGGTTAACACTTCAGGTCGACGATCTGAAACATTAACCCTACCTTCCGCTCTCCGCAGATGCTGCCTGACCGGCTGAGTTTTGCCAGAATTCTCCCATTTTTTACTTCCAGATATCCAGCATCTGTCGCATTTATGTTAAAAACCAACTGGACTCTATTATTTTTGTAGATACGTTCGACAGGAAAGTAAGGAGGACAGTGGGATGGTCAAGCTACATCAGGGATGTCCAAGCTGTGACCTTTGTTGCCCGTACAGGTGCATACCAGAGAGCCTCGTAACTTGTAAAATTATAATCCGTATTTCCATGCATCTCAAGAAAGACTTGCATTTATACAGCGCCTTTCACGAGCTTAGGATGTCCCAAAGTACTTTACAACCAATGAAACACTTTTGAAGGGCAGTCACTGTTGTAATTGGCGGTAGCCAATTTGCGCACAGCAAGCTCCCACAAACAGCAATGTGATAAAGGCGGGGCACTCGGTTTAACGCCTCATCTGAAAAATGGCACCTCCAACAATGCAGCACTCCTTCTGCACTGGGAGTGTCAGCCTGGATTTTTGTGCTCAAGTCTCTGGAGTGGGACTTGAACCCACAACCTTCTGACTCAAGAGGCAAAAGAGTGCAACCCACTGAGCCACGGCTGCGAGTCAAGCTCTAACACTAAGAGATACTGTATTGGGTGTTCGGAGTTAGAATTGATCTATCAATCAGTGAGGTACCAGTGCCAAGAACAGCCCCTTGCCAAACCTCCAGGCTCACAAGATTCAAACTGGACAATTGAACGAATGAGAGAAATAAATGCAAATGGAACTGAGTTGCCTGGGTTTCAAGGCCAGATTGTCAGGGCTTCAATCCACATGTCAACCTAGAGTCGCAGATTGGACACTGTTGGGCTAGACAGGCTGAAGGCCTTTTCCTGCCTGAAATGTGTTACGAAATGTCTGGACAACAGGGGAAAAGATGATGGGGTTAAGCTGTGATGCTCCCACAGTCGAACAGTCAAGGTTCATGTGGAAGGCAGCCAGCCATGTAGGGGAGGTACTGGAGGGCCGCCACCATCCATGGAACTGAACTCCATAAAGAGTCAGTGCTGAGTGGGCAGCACTCTCGCCTCTGAGTCAGAAGGTTGTGGGTTCAAGTCCCACTCCAGAGACTTGAGCACAAAATTCTGGGCTGACACGCCAGTGCAGTGCGGAGGGAGCGTTAAAACGAGGCCACGTCTGCTCTCTCATGTGGAAATGAAAGATCCTACGGCACTATTTCGAAGAGGAGCAGGGGCGTTATCCCTGGTGTCCTGGGGTCAATATTTATCCCTCAATCAGCATCACTAAAAAACAGACGATCTGGTCACTATCACATTGCTGTTTGTGGGAGCTTGTTGTGACTACACTTCAAAACTACTTCACGGGCTGTAAAGCACTTTGGGATGTCCTGAGGTCGTGAAAGGCGTTGTGGAAATGCAAGCCTTTCTTTTCTTTCCTGTCAAGAGAGGAGAGCAGAGCAAAAAGAGAACCCCCCTCCCCCCCCAATAAAAGGGAAAGAAAGGCACAAGTCTCACCTCCTAGCTTGGCGTTCACCATTACGTACAAGTGCTCCTGTGGATAAACAGTGGCGTCTCGGGACACAGCGTGTAAACTGATGGTCGGATATTCCAAAGAGAACCCCATGCCAGATCCATCAAACCAAGACAGTCGGCTGAAAGTCAGAACAAGGGATAATTTAAAAAATAATAAAAGGCTGGCAAACAATTTTTTTTTTTTAAATCTTGAACTACAGTGCGTGCTATTTCTGGAGTTACCTGATACCACAGATAATCCGCTAACTTACACAGGAAGCAAATCTGCTACAGAGAACCGAGCAAAATGTTCAAAGTCAGTGCCAGTGTTTACAGGGATAGAGTAAGTCAAACTCCATTTTGTAAATCAAACTCCTGCCAGTGTTTACAGGGATAACTCTACTTTTATTAAAAATTGATTCTGCTATTCCCATTTACACCTCTTCTAGACCCAACTTGTGTTTCTATACTTGTCCCTTTAGCCTCGCACCATCATCCCTTTTGTCATTTAATCTCTCCTGCCTTCCACCCGATCCCAGACCTTCCCTTTTGTTCTTTCCTCCCCGTTTTCCCCGCCCCTGCACTTGCTTAAAACCTGTTATATCTCGAACTTTATCCAGTTCTGACGAAAGGTCATCAACCTGAAGCATCAATTCTGTTTCTCTCTCCACAGACCTGCTGAGTATTTCCAGCATTTTCTGTTTCCATTTTTATTGCACGAGATCCTAACCAGTGTTTTGGGATCACTTTCTGTAGAACTAGGAGAAGGGAAAACCAGTAATCTTTCCTAAAAGGGCAATTATTCCCTACGAGTTAATACATACAACACTGTACACTCACTACATACAACACACACACACAGTTCACAATTACTGGCACACGCAATAAGGGAAATGCCAGGCAGGTGTGGCAGGGGACGCACACAGCACTGAAATCTATTATGCCTTTCTGCAATCGGAGCAACCAGTGCAGTCAAAACCGTGGGCTCTGTGTCCTGGTTAGAGTTGTGTCTGGAAGAATCTTGTTATGGCCCCTTTATACTGCAGGGCTCCAGAGGCAACTCTGCAACATGAACAACAACTTGCATTTATATAGCGCCTTTAAAGTAGTAAAACATCCCAAGGCGCTTCACAGGAGCGTTATCAAGACAAAATATTTGACACCAAGCCAAAGACGACGACATCAGGACAGATGACCAATAACTTGGTCATAGGGGTAGGTTTTAAGGAGCATCTTAAAGGAGGAGAGAGAGGTGGAGCGGTTTAGGGAGGCAAATTCTAGTGCTTAGGACCTGCACGGCTGAAGGCACGGCCGCCAATGGTGGGACGAAGGTCGTCGGCGCTGCACAAGTTCCGCCAGAATTGGAGGAGCAGAGACATCTCGGAGGGTTGTAGGGCTGGAGGAGGTTACAGAGATAAGGATGGGCGAGGTCATGGAGGTGTTGGGTGAGAATGTTAAAATGGAAGCGTTGCCGGACAGCGAGCACAGGGGGCGATTGGGTGAATGGGACTTGGTGCGAGTCAGGACACGGGGCAGCAGAGTTTTGGATGAGCTTAAGCAGGGTGGAAGTTAGCAGGCCGGCCAGGAGAGTTGTCCGTGCATTGGCTCTTGGTCCACCAACACCACCAATTTTAAAATGGACACTTTCTAGTACTGTACCTTCTTTGCACTGGGCAAACAGGGGTCAAATCAAAACTTGGTCAACTTAAACAGAATCTGAATTTATAGGTGACGTTCACTCGGTCACATCCGATGCACCCCCTCGTACCATTCAAAAAGGACTGGCAATATACAGGAAACTCTCGATTTACCGGCACCGAAATAACCGGAAATCTCTGTTAACCGGCAAAATTCAGGAGTAGGTTCAGGTAAGTTTTACTTCATATTAGTGGCCGTTCCGGGATCTGTGGCTGTGCAACTGGGGTTCGTGCACTTGTTGCTAAGCAACAGGGACGCTTGGTCTGTGGCCGGGGTTCCCACACCTGTTGCCATGCAACAGGGACGCCTGGATTTGTTGCTGTGTACGGGGCTCTCGTACCTTTTACTATACCTCTCTGTAATCCGGACTTTTTGATAAACCGGCACCACGCCGGTCCCGGATAAAAAAAAGTTTCCTGTAGTACCAAAGTGGTGATAAAAAGATAAAATTACAGCCATGGGGTGGTGGGGGGGGAAGAGAGCTCCACTCAATTCTCAATCACTGACCCTAGACCCCAGTGTAAAAGTAACAGACAAATAACCAAGGACTGTTGGATAGAATTTTTGTTTTTGCTAAGGTAGTGAATCATGCGGCATCTTCCCCGAACTGGTCAAGACTCATTGCACTGTATCCAATTCTAACTCATTCTTTCCCAGCACCTCAAAACGTGGAGTTGAGGTCAAAGATCAGCCATGATCTTATTGGATGGCAGAGCAGGCTCGAGGGGCCATCTCCTGCTCCTAATTCTTATGACGCCTGGACTAAGAAGGATGGAGAAAAGAAAAATCAGTCAAGGTTCCTGCCAATCACTGTCTAGTTGGCTAATAACCATAAATATTTTTCATTGGTTTAATCATTTAAAGAAAAGCCCCATAATTTCAATTGCAACAAAGGAAAAAAGAATAGACAACTAAAACACTGGCCAAAAGCAAGTCAAAGTGCACAACCATTTGCCCACCGTGCCCAGTTCTGGGCACTGAAAGACAAGACAATCAAACCCTGGGGGCCTCTCAGAAAAGGATTCTAAACCCAGTGCGCCCAACATCGGAAAAAATGTGTTAAGAGGAGAAACTGGAGAAACCTGGGCTTTTCAGCCTCGAAAGGAGGCGACATACAACACTAAACAGTACATTATCTGAAACGAACCTATGACAGTAGGACAAGTAGATACAGGTTCAAACTAGTGAAATACAAATTTAACACTGGTGTCAGAAGTTGTTTACATGAAGAGTGATCAACACATGGAATAGACTCCCTGTAGGGCAGTGGAGGGAAAATCCTGGAATAATTTAAGGACCAGTTAGGCATTATAATGGGCCGGGGGGGGGGGGGGGTGCTTACTGGCTGGAAGCACTTCGTGGTCTTCTCTTCATCGTTCTTGTGACCTTGTAAGGGGTCAGCCGTGGCTCAGTGGGTAGCACGCTCTCACCTCTGGGCCAGAAGGTTGTGGGTTCAGACGCATTCTAGAGACCCGAACGCAAAATCTAAGCTGACACACCAGTGCACTGCTGAGGGAGTGCTGCACTGTCGGAGGTGCCATCTTTCGGATGAGATGTTAAACCGAGGCCCTGTCTGCTCTCTCGGGTGGATGTAAAACATCCCATGGCACTGTTTCGAAGGAGAGGTGAGCTCTCCCGGGTGTCCTGCCAATGTTTACCTCTCACACAACATCACTAAAAAAAAAGTATCTGGTCATTGTCACATTACTGCTCTTTGTGGGAGCTTGCTGTGCACGAATAGGCTGCCGCGTTTCCTACATTACAACAGTGACTACACTTCAAAAGTACTTCATTGGCTGTAAAGCGCGTTGGGACGTCCTGAGGTCGTGAAAGGTGCTATAGAAATGCAAGTCTTTCTTTCTTCGCTGAATGTTCCCATATTGTAGCCATTTTTTCCAAACACCTTGGAAGACCTGTCTCTGCAGGATATTCCCGTTCCCGTTCCTGTGTCTGCTGACCGGTGCCTTTGGAGCAATCGCAATCGAATTCCTAGTGGACATGCGCGCAGAGGACAAAGGCAGCTCTTAATTCAGCGCCGAGTGGCATTTCTCACTTGGAGAAGAAGCCAGAGAGGGTAAGCTGTTGTGTGAGAAGTGGTGCGGCAGGAGGAACTATTCTGGGCCTCGCAATGTTAGATGGACTTCGTTCTACACCCACTTGATGTTCCATGGTTGACCCTGGCTGCTGGCGAGGCGCAAATGTATACCGCTCACGGCAGTGGTATTTAGTGTCTCGGTTGTCGCTTTGGAGGTCAAGCTGTGGGCGTGCTGACCCCCTTCACCAGCTTGCAACAACCATCAATGTGTTTTTTTTGGGCATTGCTGACCTACACGGACGTGAAGCAAGGTTGACAGTCTAACCGCCAGAGTTACAAACAGCACATTGGGGACGTCCGGTGGTCGTGAAAGGCGCTGTAGAAATGCAAGTCTTTCGTTCATGGATAATTCCCCGCTGTTCAATACCAAACGAATCATACTCAGCCCAATGGGAGCTGGTACAATTACTGCACTGATTCAGGAATGTAATGAGGGGTATACGCACGCTTATATCTAACCTGTGCTTGATGCGGACACCGACTGCCTTGAATAAATTGTCTTCCGTCCCTCAGTGTTAACATCCCTCAGCTTGATGAATGAAAAAAAAAATCTACCAAAAGCAAGAAAAGAAACTTATCGAAAAAAAAAGAGCTGCCTATTTAAAAGCAAAGCTGCCATTTCACTAACGGTGGCACATCACTGTGCGGTACAAAAGACGGAGAATTCTTCCCACACAGACTGGGAGGAAAGCCAAAAGCGCCGGCTATGGGGTAAGTCCTTGGGCGTTCAGAGGAAAGAAAATCACCTCATGCTGCGGAGAAAATGTTTGGCTGAATTTAAATGGAATAAATGTTATATCTATCGGGATAGGATGAACAGGCTGGGTCTCTTTTCTCTTGAAAAGAGAAGGCTGACCTAATAGAGGTCTTTAAAATTATGAAAGGTTTTGACACAGAGGGAGAGTTTCCACTTGCGGAGCAAAACTAGAGACCATCAATATGAGATAGACACCAAGAAATCCAATAGGGAATTCAGGCAAAACTTCTTTACCCAGAGAGTGGTGAGAATGTGGAACTCGCTGCCACAGGGAGTGGTTGAAGCGAATAGTATAGATTCATTTAAGGGGAAGCCAGATAAACATATGAGGGAGAAAGGAATAGAGGGTTATGCTGATAGAGTTAGATGAGGAAAGACGGGAGGAGGCTCGAGTGGAGCATAAACACCGGCATGGACTGGTTGGGCCGAATGGCTTGTTTCTGTGCTGTATTATCCTGTGAAAAGGGAATGTCCAGTGTTAGATGCATCTCTCTATAAAGTGGCAGGGTGGGGAATACCCAACCCTAATCCACTGCACAAGCCATACAGAGGAATGAGCACCAACAGATTACAGCACAGATGGGCTGAATGGCCGCCTTCTGTGCTGTAAACTTCTATATACATCCCAAGTTCAAGCCTGATTTGCGCAGAATTAGGCTGGTCACAGCCAGGATGGCTGTATGAAACACTACAGTCAGACTCTGCCCCTGGGGTAGGGGAGGAGGGTTTGAGAAAATATACCGGATTCCTGTTCGCTATCCACCGACGCCAACTGGAATGGGATTGTGTGGATGTCGTGCGAGGATGAGATATGGTGGAATAGCCTGCTAATTCCCACTGCCTGGGCCTACACATGAACTTGCATTTCTATAGCGCCTTTCACAACCTCAGGACGTCCCAAAGCGCTTTACAGCTAATGGAGTACTTTTTGAAGTGTAATGTAGGAAACTCAGCAGACAATTTACGCACAGCAAGCTCCCACAAACAGCAGCGTGATAATGACCAGATAATCTGTTTTTAGTGATGTTGATTGAGGGATAAATATTGGCCCCAGGACACCAGGGAGAACTCCCCTGCTCTTCTTCGAAATAGTGCCATAGGATCTTTGACATCCACCTGAGAGAGCAGACGGAGCCTCGGTTTAGAGTCAGAGTGTTATACAGCGCAGAAAGAGGTACTTCGGCCCATCGTGTCCGCGCCGGCCATCAAGCCCTGTCTATTCTAATCCCATTTTCCAGCACTTGGTCCGTAGCCTTGTATGCTATGGCGTTTCAAGTGCTCGTGTAAATGCTTCTTGAATGTTGTGAGGGTTCCTGCCTCTACCACCCTTTCAGGCAGTGAGTTCCAGATTCCAACCACCCTCTGGGTGAAAAAGTTTTTCCTCAAATCCCCTCTAAACCTCCTGCCCCTTACCTTGAATCTATGCCCCCTTGTTATTGACCCCTCTACTAAGGGGAAAAGTTCCCCTCTATCTACGCCCTCATAATTTTGTATACCTCAATCAGGTCCCCCCTCAGCCTTCTCTGCTCTAAGAAAAACAACCCCAGCCTGTCCAGTCTTTCTTCATAGCTGAAGCGCTCCAGCCCAGGTAACATCCTGGTGAATCTCCTCTGCACCCTCTCCAAAGCAATCACATCCTTCCTATAGTGTGGCGACCAGAACTGCACACAGTATTCCAGCTGTGGCCTAACCAGCGTTTTGTACAGCTCCATCATAACCTCCCTGCTCTTATATTTTATGCCTTGGCTAATGAAGGCAAGTATCCCATATGTCTTTTTACCCACCTTATCCACCTGTTCTGCTGCCTTCAGGGATCTATGTACATGCACACCAAGGTCCCTCTGATCCTCTGTCTTTCCTAGGGTCTTACCATTCATTGTGTATTCCCTTGCCTTGTTAGTCCGTCCACAATGCATCAACTCACACTTTTCAGGGTTAAATTCCATTTGCCACTGTTCCGCCCATCTGACCAACCCATCTATATCGTCCTGTAGCCTGAGGCTTCCTGCCTCGCTATTTACCACCCCACCAATTTTCGTGTCATCTGCGAACTTACTGATCATACCTTTTACATTCACATCCAAATCATTAATGTAGACCACAAACAGCAAGGGACCCAGCACCGATCCCTGCGGTACCCCACTGGACACAGGCTTCCTGTCACAAAAACAACCTTCCACCATCACCCTCTGCCTTCTGAAAGTCGGCACCTCCGACAGTGCAGCGCTCCCTCAGCACTGCGCTGGGAGTGTCAGCCTAGATTTTTGTGCTCAAGTCTCTGGAGTGGGACTAGGAACCCACAACCTCCTGACTGAGGCGAGTGTGCTACCCACTGAGCCACGGCTGATACCAAAAACATCCACTTAGGAGAGATGCTGGGGGCAGCTAGTATTCATGGGCCTGTACCACTTAAGGATAGGAAACTGGTGGTGGTGGGGGGGGGGGACTGCAGACTGTAGGAAACTGATGCAGATTGCACTGTACCCTATAACATCAGCATTCTAAGGAGGATCTTTACTGGAGTTACATCAGTCGTGAGTTGCATGAGCCTATGAATAGCAGAAATGTGAATCCAGCCTTTAGACCAAACAATCGCCCATTTACTCTTTCACACAAGAGCTATTGTTAACGAACTGTACCGGCAGCACGGATTCCAAGAGCAAGGCACCACCCCAATCTCCTCTTTCTCTGTGAAAATGGGCCCATCAAAGATCTCTGCCTCTAGCAAAGGGCTGCCGGAAACATTTATGCATCCAATGCATACGCTGGGAGCCGAGACGCTGCAAGTGGCACTGCCTGTGTCTTCACTAGTGACTCCGATTAAAAGCTTCCATTCAGGCAACCATGGTCGTGCAGCGGGCTGCTACTCCTATGCTAGCGGCGCAGGGTCAAGTGGCTGATCGCAGACCAATCATTAAGGAACAATTACAGGAAACTTTGGTTTATCCGGAGGTTGCATGTCCGGAAACCTCGATCTACCGGCAGAAATCAGGAGCCGTTTTGTTAGGTTTTTTTTCTTCTCGTGGCTTTGTTTTCAACAGTCGGGCTCTGGAAAGTCTCTCTGAAGCTGTTGCTAAGCTACAGAGACGCTTCCAAGGTACGGGCCGACTGTTTACAAGCTGTTGCTAAGCAACAGTGTTTGCTGTCAGATACGGAGATGAAAACCTCCATATGCTTCAACATTAACTTTGTATGTCCGGCAGTTTTGATAGATCGGCAACAGCTCGGTCCCGCCGGTGCCGGATATAACAAAGTTTCCTGTATATATAAATAAGTTGACCTCCTGTGGCGTTCTGCACGGGGAGTGAACACCGAGTGTTGTCTTCAGGTGAAGCAGGGATAACTTAACCAGGGTACACAGACTCAAATCTGTCCGGATTTTAAAGCCATACTTTCGGTCCTTATTTTTGTATCAAACATTGATTCGAAATTAAAAACAGAAAATGCTGGAGAAACTCAGGTCAGGCAGCATCTGTGAAGAGAGAAACAGAGTTAACGTTTCAGGTCGATGACCTTTCGTCAGAACTGGACAAAAGCAGGAAATGGAACAGATTTTTAAGCAAGTGTAGTGGCTGGGAAAGGGGGGAGGGGATGAAAGAACAAAAGGGAAGGTCTGAGATAGGATAGAAGGCAGGAGAGGTTAAGAGACATTGAGAGATATTCAAGGCGAGAGGAGATGGTAATGGGACAGGTTAAGGAACAAAGGATGGCTCTAGATGGAGTGTGAATTGCGCTGGCAGAATGAAGGACAGCTGCCATGTGGGAGAGAAGAACAGACACAAACAAAGGTGTGGATAAAAAATATATATAGGTGATAGGGGCCGAGGTTATGATCAGAAATTGTTGAACTCTATGTTGAGTCCGGAAGGCTGAATTTGTTATTTGTAGTTAAATTGTAAAACCTAGGCCAAAAAGGAAAGCAGATTCACCAGTATGATACTGAAGGTAAAAGGGTTAAATTAGGAGGACAAGTTGCACAGACGAGGCTCGTGTTCCCTTCAATATAGAAGATTAAGGGGAGATCTTATTGAGGTGTTTGAGGTGATTAAAGGATAGACAGATAGATAGATAGATAGAAAGAAACCATTCCCTCTGGTGGGAGAGTTCAGAACAAGGGGGGGGCAGAACCTTAAAGTTAGAGCCAGGCCGTTCAGGGCCGATGTCAGGAAGCACTTCTTCACACACAGGGGAGTGGAAATCTGGAAAACTCTCCCCGCACAAAGCTGTCTGTGCAACTTGTCCTCCTAATTGAACCCTTTTAGCCTCGGTATCATACTGGTGAATCTGCTTTCCTTTTTGGCCAAGGTTTTACAATTTAACTACAAATAACAATTTCAAATCAATGTTGGATACAAAAATAAGTATGGCTTTAAAATCCAGACAGATTTGCGTCTGTGTGCCCTGGTTAAATTATCCCTGCTTCACCTGAAGACAACACTCGGTGTTCACTCCCTGTGCAGAACGTCGCAGGAGGTCAACTTATTTTTATTATAATTGAAAATTCAAAACTGAGATTGACGGATTGTTGTTGGGCAAGGGTATTAAGTGATACGGAACCAGGCCGGGTCGGTGGAGTTAAAATACAGATCAGCCATGTTCCAATTGAATGGCGGAACAGGCTCGAGGGGCTGAATGGCCTCCTCCTGTTCCTATGTTTTAGGGTTGGTTGAAACACAAGAGTTTCTCTGCAGTACAGGCCGATGAGTTTAAAGACTCAAAACTGAGGCACCACCGTGCCACCACAGTCAGGGCAAAATTATGAGGGGCCTAGATCGAGTGGATAGGAAGGATCTATTTTCCTGAGCAGAGAGGTCAATAACCAGGGGGCAGAGATTTAAAGTAATTGGTGGAAGGATTAGAGGGGAGTTGAGGAGAACTTTTTTCACCCAGAGGGTGGTGGGGGTCTGGAACTCACTGCCTGAAAGGGTGGTAGAGGCAGAAACCCCTAAACACATTTTAAAAGTACTTGGATATGCACTCGAAGTGCCGTAACCTACAGGGCTACGGACCAAGAGCTGGACAGTGGGATTAGGCCGGAGAGCTCTTTTCCAGCCGGCGCAGACATGATGAGCCGAGTGGCCTCCTTCTGTGCCGTAAATGTCAACGATTCTGTGACTCTTTGAGGAAGGTTGCACAGTAATTTTCATTATGAACATGGACACAGCAATTGACAGTTTGACAAGAACTTGACAAGAAAGATTGTGTCGACAGGATGCAAGTGCAGATTTGTAATATATTATGTTGATAGGGTGCGATGAAGTAATGTGGGAGGGGGGTTGCGAAATGCGCAAAGCAGCAATAAGCCGCTATGGTGGGGTAGCGGTTGTGCTGCTGGAGTAGTAATCCAGAGAGCGCGAGTTCAAACCCCTACCAGGACTGTCGGAGAAATTCAATTCAATTTTAAAAAGCTGGGATCAGTAAAAGTGACCGCCAAGCGGCCGGACTGTCGAAAAACCCACTAATAGGGAATGAGGCCTCCCGCCCTGGTCTATATGTGACTCCAGTCCCACACTAATGTGGTTGGCTCTCAACTCTCTGCTGAAGTGGCCTAGCAAGCGATTCAGAAAGAGGGCCCACCACCACAGCTCTCGGGATGGGCAATAAATGTCAGCCCTGCCCGTATCACGAGAATGAACAATAAAAATAAAGCTTACATCAAACTTCTTAACCTCTATAATCATAGAATAGTACAGCACAGAAAGCGGCCATTCGGCCCATCGAGTCTGCCGGCTCTTTCGAAGAGCAATCCAGTTAGTCCCACCCCCCCGCTCATTCCCCATATCCCTGCAATTTCCTCCTCTTCAGGTATTTATCCAATTCTCTTTTGAAGGCTACTATTGAATCTGTATGTATCCACCGCCCGATCAGGCAGCGCATTCCAAATCCTAACCACTTGCTTCATTAAGAGGGTTTTCCGCACAACGCCTCTGGTTCTTTTGCCAATCTGGAAACAAAACATGAACGAAGACATCTCTGACACACTACCTAAAGGAACTGCCCACCCCAGCCCCTCTCCCCACACGGGCTGCCCTCTCCCCACCACCCCTGCTCTTTGCCTCAGCCCAGGGCATTCTCCCTCTCGTGTTGTCCCCTCCTTCACAGCCACCCCATTTCAGCCCCTTTCCCTCTGCCCAATCCCTCGCCGAACCTTTCCCTCTCTCTCTCCACCTGCCCCAGACCCCACTGTCACCTTCTGTCTTTCTCCCCCACCGTTTTTCTCTCCCCAGTCTCTCTCTTCCCCCGTCTCTCTCTCTCCCCAGTCTCTCTCTCGCCCCCCCAGTCTCTCTCTTCCCCCCCCCCAGTCTCTCTCTTCCCCCCCCAGTCTCTCTCTCCCCCGTCTCTCTCTCTCCCCCCCAGTCTCTCTCTCCCCCCCCAGTCTCTCTCTCCCCCCCAGTCTCTCTCTCCCCCCCCAGTCTCTCTCTCCCCCCCGTCTCTCTCTCTCCCCCCAAGTCTCTCTCTCTCTCCCCCTCGTCTCTCTCTCTCCCCCTCGTCTCTCTCTCCCCCCCGTCTCTCCCCCCCCCGTCTCTCTCTCTCCCCCCGTCTCTCTCTCCCCCCCCAGTCTCTCTCTCTCTCTCTCCCTCCCCCCAGTCTCTCTCTCTCCCCCCGTCTCTCTCTCCCCCGTCTCTCTCTCTCTCGCCCCCCCGTCTCTCTCTCCCCCCCGTCTCTCTCTCTCTCCCCCCCGTCTCTCTCTCTCTCTCCCCCCCCGTCTCTCTCTCTCTCTCCCCCCCCGTCTCTCTCTCTCCCCCCGTCTCTCTCTCTCTCCCCCCCAGTCTCTCGCTCTCTCCCCCCCAGTCTCTCGCTCTCTCCCCCCAGTCTCTCGCTCTCTCCCCCCCGTCTCTCTCTCTCTCCCCCCCGTCTCTCTCTCTCTCCCCCCCGTCTCTCTCTCTCTCCCCCCCCAGTCTCTCGCTCTCTCCCCCCCAGTCTCTCGCTCTCTCCCCCCAGTCTCTCGCTCTCTCCCCCCCGTCTCTCTCTCTCCCCCCCGTCTCTCTCTCTCCCCCCCCGTCTCTCTCTCTCTCCCCCCCAGTCTCTCTCTCTCTCCCCCCTGTCTCTCTCTCCCCCCCCCGGTCTCTCTCTCTCTCCCCCCCGTCTCTCTCTCTCTCTCCCCCCCGTCTCTCTCTCTCTCCCCCGTCTCTCTCTCTCCCCCCGTCTCTCTCTCTCTCTCTCCCCCCCAGTCTCTCTCTCTCTCTCCCTCCCCCAGTCTCTCCCTCCCCCCGTCTCTCTCTCTCTCTCCCTCCCTCCCCCGTCTCTCTCTCTCTCTCCCTCCCTCCCCCCGTCTCTCTCTCTCTCTCCCTCCCTCCCTCCCCCCGTCTCTCTCTCTCCCTCCCTCCCCCCGTCTCTCTCTCTCCCTCCCTCCCTCCGTCTCTCTCTCTCCCTCCCTCCCTCCGTCTCTCTCTCTCTCCCTCCCCCGTCTCTCTCTCTCTCCCTCCCCCCGTCTCTCTCCCTCCCCCCGTCTCTCTTTCTCTCCCTCCCCCCGTCTCTCTCTCTCTCTCCCTCCCCCCGTCTCTCTCTCTCTCCCTCCCCCCGTCTCTCTCCCTCTCCCTCCCCCCGTCTCTCTCCCTCTCCCCCCGTCTCTCTCCCTCTCCCCCGTCTCTCTCCCTCTCCCCCGTCTCTCTCTCTCCCTCCCCCCGTCTCTCTCTCTCCCTCCCCCCGTCTCTCTCTCTCTCCCTCCCCCCGTCTCTCTCTCTCTCCCTCCCCCCGTCTCTCTCTCTCTCCCTCCCTCCCCCGTCTCTCTCTCTCTCCCTCCCTCCCCCCGTCTCTCTCTCTCCCTCCCTCCCCCCGTCTCTCTCTCTCTCCCTCCCTCCCCCCGTCTCTCTCTCTCCCTCCCCCCGTCTCTCTCTCTCTCCCTCCCCCCGTCTCTCTCTCTCTCCCTCCCCCCGTCTCTCTCTCTCTCCCTCCCCCCGTCTCTCTCTCTCTCCCTCCCCCCGTCTCTCTCTCTCTCCCTCCCCCCGTCTCTCTCTCTCCCTCCCCCCGTCTCTCTCTCTCCCTCCCCCGTCTCTCTCTCTCTCCCTCCCCCCGTCTCTCTCTCTCCCTCCGTCTCTCTCCCTCTCCCCCCGTCTCTCTCCCTCCCCGTCTCTCTCCCTCCCCGTCTCTCTCTCTCCCTCCCCCCGTCTCTCTCTCTCCCTCCCCCCGTCTCTCTCTCTCCCTCCCCCGTCTCTCTCTCTCTCCCTCCCCCCGTCTCTCTCTCTCTCCCTCCCCCCGTCTCTCTCTCTCTCCCTCCCCCCGTCTCTCTCTCTCTCTCCCTCCCCCCGTCTCTCTCTCTCTCCCCCCGTCTCTCTCTCTCTCCCTCCCCCCGTCTCTCTCTCTCTCTCCCTCCCCCGTCTCTCTCTCTCTCTCCCTCCCCCGTCTCTCTCTCTCTCTCCCTCCCCCCCGTCTCTCTCTCTCCCTCCCCCGTCTCTCTCTCTCCCTCCCCGTCTCTCTCCCTCTCCCCCGTCTCTCTCTCTCCCTCCCCCCGTCTCTCTCTCTCCCTCCCCCCGTCTCTCTCTCTCTCCCTCCCTCCCCCGTCTCTCTCTCTCTCCCTCCCTCCCCCGTCTCTCTCTCTCTCCCTCCCTCCCCCGTCTCTCTCTCTCCCTCCCTCCCCCGTCTCTCTCTCTCCCTCCCCCCGTCTCTCTCTCTCTCCCTCCCCCCGTCTCTCTCTCTCTCCCTCCCCCCGTCTCTCTCTCTCTCCCTCCCCCCGTCTCTCTCTCTCTCCCTCCCCCCGTCTCTCTCTCTCTCCCTCCCCCCGTCTCTCTCTCTCCCTCCCCCGTCTCTCTCTCTCTCCCTCCCCCGTCTCTCTCTCTCTCCCTCCCCCCGTCTCTCTCTCTCCCTCTCCCCCCGTCTCTCTCCCTCTCCCCCCGTCTCTCTCCCTCCCCGTCTCTCTCTCTCCCTCCCCCCGTCTCTCTCTCTCCCTCCCCCCGTCTCTCTCTCTCTCCCTCCCCCCGCCTCTCTCTCTCTCTCCCTCCCCCCGTCTCTCTCTCTCTCCCCCCGTCTCTCTCTCTCTCCCTCCCCCCGTCTCTCTCTCTCTCTCCCTCCCCCGTCTCTCTCTCTCTCTCCCTCCCCCCCGTCTCTCTCTCTCCCTCCCCCGTCTCTCTCTCTCCCTCCCCCGTCTCTCTCTCTCTCCCTCCCCCCGTCTCTCTCTCTCTCCCTCCCCCGTCTCTCTCTCTCTCCCTCCCCCCCGTCTCTCTCTCTCTCCCTCCCCCCGTCTCTCTCTCTCCCTCCCCCCGTCTCTCTCTCTCTCCCTCCCCCCGTCTCTCTCTCTCCCTCCCCCCGTCTCTCTCTCTCCCTCCCCCCGTCTCTCTCTCTCTCCCTCCCCCCGTCTCTCTCTCTCCCTCCCCCCGTCTCTCTCTCTCTCCCTCCCCCCGTCTCTCTCTCTCTCCCTCCCCCCGTCTCTCTCTCTCTCTCCCTCCCCCCGTCTCTCTCTCTCCCTCCCCCCGTCTCTCTCTCCCTCCCCCCCGTCTCTCTCTCTCCCTCCCCCCGTCTCTCTCTCTCCCTCCCCGTCTCTCTCTCCCTCCCCGTCTCTCTCTCTCCCTCCCCCCGTCTCTCTCTCTCCCTCCCCCCGTCTCTCTCTCTCCCTCCCCCCGTCTCTCTCTCTCCCTCCCCCCGTCTCTCTCTCTCCCTCCCCCCGTCTCTCTCTCTCCCTCCCCCCGTCTCTCTCTCTCCCTCCCCCCGTCTCTCTCTCTCCCTCCCCCCGTCTCTCTCTCTCTCCCTCCCCCAGTCTCTCTCTCTCCCCTCCCCGTCTCTCTCTCCCCTCCCCCAGTCTCTCTCTCCCCTCCCCGTCTCTCTCTCTCTCCCCTCCCCCAGTCTCTCTCTTTCTCCCCTCCCCGTCTCTCTCTCTCTCCCCTCCCCCAGTCTCTCTCTTTCTCCCCTCCCCCAGTCTCTCTTTCTCCCTCCCCCAGTCTCTCTCTTTCTCCCTCCCCCAGTCTCTCTCCCTAGTCTCTCTCTACCCCCCCAGTCTCTCTCTCTCCCCCCGTCTCTCTCTCTCTCCCCCCCCCCAGTCTCTCTCTCCCCCAGTCTCTCTCTCTCTCTCCCCAGTCTCTCACCTCTCGGCGATGTACAGGGTGCCGGTGCCCAGCCCCTCGCCGTCCAGCACAGCCCCTCGCCGTCCAGCACCGCCGCGGTCTCGGCCTGCTGAAGCCGGACCCCCTGGGCCGGGGGCGGGAAGCACCTCAGCAACACCATCGGGCGGCGGCGGACAGACAATCGGCAGCAAAACTGGCTCCGCCCGGGGGCTGCAGACACTCCGGCGACAGGCCCAGTCCCCGGAGCCCGACTCGCCTCAGCGCTGCATGCGGCTCCCGCCCTCCCAACACAGCGCCCCCGCGCCCCGGAGGGATCATTACACCCGCTCAGCACAGCGCCCCCGCGGCCCGGAGGGATCATTACACCCGCCCAATACAGCGCCCCCACGGCCCGGAGGGCTCATTACATCCGCCCAACACAGCGCCCCCACGGCCCGGAGGGATCATTACACCCGCCCAACACAGCGTCCCCACGGCCCGGAGGGCTCATTACACCCGCCCAACACAGCGCCCCCACGGCCCGGAGGGCTCATTACACCCGCCCAACACAGCGCCCCCGCGGCCCGGAGGGATCATTACACCCGCTCAACACAGCGCCCCCGCGGCCCGGAGGGATCATTACATCCGCTCAACACAGCGCCCCCACGGGCCGGAGGGATCATTACACACGCTCAACACAGCGCCCCCACGGGCCGGAGGGATCATTACACACGCTGAACACAGCGCCCCCATGGCCCGGAGGGATCATTACACCCGCCCAACACAGCGCCCCCGCGGCCCGGAGGGATCATTACACCCGCCCAACACAGCGCCCCCGGGGCCCGGAGGGATCATTACACGCGCTCAGCACAGCGCCCCCACGGCCCGGAGGGATCATTACACCCGCCTAATACAGCGCCCCCGCGGCCCGGAGGGATCATTACACCCGCTGAGCACAGCGCCCCCACGGCCCGGAGGGATCATTACACCCGCTCAACGCAGCGCCCCCACGGCCCGGAGGGATCATTATACCCGCCCAGTACAGCACCCCCGCGGCCTGGAGGGATCATTACACCCGCCCAACACAGCGCCCCCACGGCCCGGAGATATCATTACACCCGCCCACAGCGCCCCCACGGCCCGGAGGGATCATTATACCCGCCCAGTACAGCGCCCCCACGGCCCGGAGGAATCACTACACCCGCCCAACACAGCGCCACCACGGCCCGGAGATATCATTACACCCGCGGATTGAGAGCCTGGGCGCGGCTGGGCCTGGTTGCTAAGCGCGGCCCTTAGCAACCGGGTGCGAGCTGGAGCCTGCGGACCGAGTGACAAGAAAATAGCTGGAGAATGAGCCACCAATGCCGGCGGAGCCGCGGTGTGAGGGCCCTTTAGTCCTCCCGCACATCAATAAGCTGCAGGAATTGGTGTGCGGGCGGTTCGGGCTGTCCCAGCACCAACAGGTCAACGTGCACCCTGAGCATTGTCGCAAGGCCACACCCAGGCCAAATGTAAATGCACAGAGGCTTTATTTAAGCTGCTTGGTCCCCAGCAGGAGGTGTCTTGTCAGTTTGAGGTCCTCCCTGGGAGTGACAGCCAAGCAGCAGATCTCATCTGCCCTCCCTCCTGGTAAGTTGTATAAAACTTCTTAGGTAGTCCCTCGGAACCGAGGATGACTTGCTTCCACACTAAAAATGAGTTCTCAGGTGACTGGTGAGTCCAATGCGGGACCTACAGTCTCTGTCACAGGTGGGGCAGACGCTGGTTGAAGGGGTGGGTGGGGTGCTTGGGTTGACGTGCGCTCCTTGCGCTTGGCTTCCGCTTGCTCCCGGCGAAGAGACTCGAGGTGTTCGGCGCCGTCCCGGATGCTTCTCCTCCACTTTGTGTGGTCTTGGGCCAGGGATTCCCAGTGTTATGTCTTCTAGCGCTCGTAGTGCTTTGTAAAGATGCCTCTGGACTCGGTAGTTTGTAATTATAAACTACTGTTTTATTTGAGTTGTAATGGCTGCCTGCTGCATGGTGCGGGGTGATATTTCCAAGTGCCCTGTGCGGCGCCTGCGCACTACTTTCCCAGCATCGTAGTGCTGCTACACTTGATTTGAGTGTTAGTACACTTGTACAATGTAGTCCCAACATAACTATGTAACATCCCTCTTTCCCAACAAAACTAATTACATCAATTTTTCTATTTTACAATGTTTCCAGTTGAATAACGTTAACAAAATACAGAACGTGAGCTTTCTTTGCTCAATTTATATACAGATATTTGTCCATGTTGTTTTACTGTTCTGTGCGAATTATAATTGTCTTTATAATTATTCACGATACCGCTCAGGTGGTTGTATGTTACTCCTCCATCTTGTGGACTTGGCTGTAACTATTCCTTTCTGCGGTGTTTTGGTGTGTTCATTTCTTGTTGCCGGTGCTGTCGTGTTTGGCTCTGGAGAGTGCATGTTTGCAGTTGTTGTATTTGAGGTGTTTGTTTCTGGCGTTATATTGTTTTCCGTGTCTGGTACCGTAACTGCTGTTAATGTTGTCCGTTGTTTGACAGCTTCAGGTGAGGGTCTGATATGGATCCTGTTTCGCCTGTATTGGTTTCCAGGTTCTGTCTCTACCAAGTAAGATCTTGGAGTATCAGTTTTTCCAATAACCTTGGCTGGACTCCATGTTCTCAACAACGGATCTTGTATATGCACTGATTGCCCATTTAGCAGCTCCGGTAGTGGTTTTGCATGCTTATTATAGTGTGTGCTCCCCGTAGCTTGTGTTTCCATCAGCTTCTGCCGAACGTCCTCTTGGTCCTGGGGAGGATATACCTTTGCTGGTAGAGTTGTTTTGTATTTTCTACCGTTTAGTAGTTCTGCTGGTGATTTCGAGTCTGCTCTCAAAGGTGTCAATCTGATTGCCAAAAGGGCGAGGTCTTGGTCTTCTCCCATCTCCTTGCTTTTAATGAGAGCTCTTTTGATTGTTTGGATCTGTCTTTCAATAAATCCGTGTCCCCTTGGGTAATGTGGGGATGAGGTAATTATTTTAAATCCGTATTTTCCAGCCAGTGCTCTGAATTCGCTGGAGGTGAATTGTGTCCCATTGTCGCAGATGACCTTCTCTGGGATACCTTGTTCTGCGAATAAGTTTTTCGCAATTTTTGTGATTGTTGTGGCTCTCATGTCGTTTATCCTTCTGACAAAAGGAAATTTTGAGTAGTAGTCTGCTGCTATGATGTACCACTCCTGGTTGCACAGGAACAGATCTGTTCCGACCGTGTGCCATGGTCTCGAGGGTACTTCCATTTGAATCATCTCCTCCTTCTGCTGTGTGTTTCGGTATTTCTGGCATATGCAGCATGTGGAGACCATTTGTTCTATGCTTTTGTACATGCCTATCCAGTACACAGCTGATCTGGCTCTTAGTTTACATTTCTCCATCCCCATATGGCCTTGGTGTATTAAGCGGAGAAGTTCCGTTTGCATCGTTTTTGGTATTATGATTCTTGAGCCAGCAAGGAGAACACCGTCCTCCACCGAGATGTCGTCTCTGATTGTCCAGTACTGTCGGATTTGGTTTTGGACCTGCTGGATCTTCTCCGGCCACCCCTGTATTACCTGTTGCATGAGTAGTAGCAACTCCTCTTCTTTACCAGCCTCCTCTTGAATTTGGCTAAGCTTTGTGGGAGTAACATTTACGAGGTGGTGTATTTTTACCACGTTGTCCAAGGCTTTGTCGTGGATTTTGATAATCGGGAGGCAGTACTGTGTGGCGGGGGCAGGTTGGTAGAGGACTTTTGTCTTACGGATGTTTAGTGTAAGGCCCATGCTCTCGTACGCTTCGGTGAAGGTGTTGACGATGGTTTGGAGTTCGACCTCCAAGTGAGTGCAGACGCAAGCATCCCTGATGTAACACAGTCTGACTCTATGACGCAGCATTTTTTTCTTTACTATAAGGACGGAAGTCTTGTTTTCAAACCCCCTCCCTGTCTCTCTAACCTCCTCCAGCACCCCCCCCCCCCCCCGATATCTGCGCTCCCCCAATTCTGGCCTCGGTCCAGAGCGCTCTTATACCGTGCGAGGCTCTGTGGGCAATTGCGTGTCATCATCGCCTTGCTGTTTGTGGGAGCTTGCTGTGTGCAAATTGTCTGCCGTGCTTCCCACGTTACAACAGCGATGACAGTTCAAAAAGTACTTCATTGTCTGTGAAGCGCTTTGGGGCGTCCTCAGGCCGTGAAAGGCGCTGGAGAAATGCAAGTATTTTTCTTTGAGCATCCCTGATTTTAATCGCTCCACCATTGGTGGTCGTGTCTTCAGCTGCCTGGCACCTAAGATTTGGAATTCCCTCCCTAAACCTCTCCGCCTCTCTTTCCTCCTTTTTAAGACGCTCCTTAAAACCTACCTCTTCGGCCAAGCTTTTGGTCACCTGTCCAAATATCTCTGTGTGTGGCTCGGTGTCAAATTTCTGTCTGATAATCGCTCCTGTGAAGCGCCTTGGGATGTTTTACTATGTTAAAGGCGCTGTATAAATACAAGTAGTTGTGAATCAGAATTTCAGCAGCATGTTGTGCACTGTGCTAGCTTCTTTCTCAAAGGCGATGCGAGGAAAAAAAGTTTTACGCAGCGAGTGGTTAGGATCTGGAATGCACTGTCTGAGAGGGTGGTGGAGGCAGATTCAATCACGGCTTTCAAAAGAGAATTGGATAAGCACCTGAAGGAAAAACATTTGCAGGGCTACGGGGAAAGGGCGGGGGAGTGGGACTAGCTGAAGTGCTCTTGCAGAGAGCCGGCACGGGCTCGACGGGCTGAATGGCCTCCTTCTGTGCTGTAACCAGTCTATGATTCTACCTCTCTCTCCTCCTTTAAGGCTCTTCTTAAAACCTACCTCTTAGACTAAGCTTTTGGTCGTCGTCGTACGTGTCTTCACACTGTTCCCTTTGGGGAACTGTATGAAATGGTGGAAGGATTTCTGGCCGCGATTAACGCTCCTTCCGTGACCGTAACCATCTTCGTACCAGCCATTAGGGTGGTTAGTCCTATGGCAGGAGGGTTTTACGGGCTCCCACAACCCATATGAGGGGGGGGGCACCCACACCCACGGACGCAAGTATCTCGCTGGATGTCAACCCAGAATTTCGAGCCGGAGCTCCGACTCCACTTGCCGGGACTGTCTGGAGCGGGGTTCGAAACCCTACGCCTTCTGGCCCAGCGGCGGGGATGCTACCGCTACGCCAAAGGCCCACTCCCAGCTTTTGGTCATCTGTCCTAATATCTCCTTAAGTGGATCGTTGTCAAATATTGTCTGATAATGCTCCTGTGAAGTGCCTTGGGGTGTTTTACTACGTTAAAGGCGTTATAGAAAGACAAGTTGTTGTTGTATCATGTAATATACAACATTTCAGTCTATTATCGGTGCATTAATGGGTTATCACTGTCCTTTTAAGGCCACAAAGTCCAAATGCTGTGAAGTGAACACTGGGTGAGTTCATGCCTAGGCCAGTTTGGGGGGGGGGGGCGGGCGGGGCGGGCAGTGGGTGGGGGATATTGAGGTGATGGGATTAATGTGCCTCTTTGGGGGGGGGGGGGGCAGTGGGTGGGGGATATTGAGGTGATGGGATTAATGTGCCTCTGGCATATTGTTGCTGGAGAGTTTGTCTGTAGATTCCAAATGTTTGCCTTTATTTTATACATTTCAAAAGTACTTAATTAGTTATAAAATGCTTTGGGACATCCTGAGGTCGTGAAAGGCGCTATATGAATACAAGTCTTTTACGGCTTCTCAGCATTGGTCTTGAACCGTCAAGAGAATTATGAAATATAACGCTAAGATCCTTTGCTTTCTCAACTGATTTAAGTTCTGTTCCTTGGTGTTGGTCCTGCCTACTTGCATTACACCACACCGATCTGGGTTAAATAGCATTTGCAAAAGTTTGGCCCATTCTCCCAGCACATTTTAAATCTGCTTGAAGAAATGTGTTCTCTTCCATCGTCCTAACACTTGTACACTTTCACCAAAGTTTTACCTGCTTCCTCCTGTTCTCTGTCCTTTCCTCTTCTTGTACTTTCTTCTTGTTTTCATTCTATATCTTGTTATTATTCATTCTTTGCAACAGGCTGTTTTTAAAAAAAAAGCATACGGGATCCTGGGCTTTATAAATAGAGGCACAGCGTACAAAAGTGAGGAAGTTGTGCCAAACCCTTTATGAAACACTGGCCTCAGCTGGAGTATTGTGTCCGATTCTGGGCGCCACGCTTTAGGAAAGATGTCCAGGCAACGGTGCAGAGGAGATTTACTGGAATGGTCCCAGGGATGAAGGACTTCAGTTAAGTGGCGAGACTAGAAAAGCTGGGGTGTTTCTTCTTAGAGCTGAGGAGCAATGTAATAGAGAGGTTCAAAATCATGTAGGGTTTTGATAGAGTACAGGAAACTCTTTTTATTATCCGGCACCGACGGGACCGGCGTGTTGCCGGTTTATCAAAATTTCTGGATGACGGAGAGGGTTATCTACCGAGGTTATTTTTAACAAAGAAAAATAAAAAAATCAAGAAATGTGCAGTATACAGTAATTGGGCACTCACCTACAGAATGTTGTGTTAAATGGATGGTGGAAGATGCTTGATTAAGTACAGTACTGCCAGTTGAGGGTAATCCATAACTCTTTAATTACTTAACAGTAAAACAAAACTTATAAACGACTGTACAGTACAGTATAAAGTACAGTGGTTGACTGTACACTTATTCCAAGTCAGCTGGTTCATCAGGAATATCCATGTCAGCTGGGTCATCAGGATCATGCACTTCAACAGATTCTTCAGGCACTTCCACTGCTTCAACTCTTTTGGAAGCTTTCCTAAACATGTCCCGGATGTCTGCTTGCTTAGTGGACTCTTGCCCTCGTTGTAGAAAGGTGGAATGCAGAATATGGAGGTGCATAACTTCTTGGGCAGAGTAGCAAGGATGCCTTTCAGCAAATCTGAGGAATGAAGCAAATCCTTCTGCAGCTTTAGCCCAAGAAATCATCTTCTCTTCAGAAATCTCATCCTCTTCACTTTCCATCTCACTTTCCTTTTCTTTCTTTGGATTCAAAACATTCTCCATTATTTCATCATCACTTAGCATATGCACAACAGCAACTTCTCTATCTGCATCAACCCACCAAAATAAGCCAGTTTCATCGGCATTGTATAGCTGTGCTGGCGACAAATCATGTTGCTGCACAGTCCGATTGAAATAATCGCAGTATTCTTCTGCGACGACGTGATCAGCTGATTTCTTCTCCCCGGAAATATCGAGTCGTCGTATCCCGTGCCGTACCTTAAAGCACGTTAGCCAACCCCCGGAGAAAGCACACTTGTCAGTGAGCTCCATCTTTGCGTAGAAATCCTTCGCTTTTTCGATTAGCATGGGTCCGGAAATCGGAACACCCTCCGAACGCTTAAGAGAAAACCACTCATAAAGCACGGTATCCAGCTCTTCAAGCTTAGGCTTACGAAGCGTATGCCATTTCTCTACACTCTTAGATGTCTCCGAGCTTGAATAAAACTTGAGCAGCTTATCCTTCTGCGATTTGATGTCGTAGATTGTTGACGAACCGATATTGAATTCATTCATAATGTTGATACGCTTCTCTCCCCTTTCTAGTCGTTGGCATATGTCGATTTTCTGTTTTAAAGTTAACACCACTCTCTTCCTTTTGCTTGGACCAACTTTTGGGATTTCCATAATGCAATGTAATGACTACCGGCAGCGCGGGAGAGTCAGACTCCTGATACAGGGGTTTTGAGGTGTTCCGACTTCCGACAGCGCTAGGAAACCGAGTAGTGGCAATTTGGAGAACTACAGGAAACTCTCGTTTAAACGGCACCTAATTATCCGGAATTCTCTAATAACCGGCAAAATTCAGGAGTAGGTTTTGAGGCTTTCGTATACTGTATAATCGTGGCTGTGTAACCGGGTCCCCTGTACCCGTGTGATCGGGGCTCCAGCACTTCTGGCTGTGTGATCGGGGCTCCAGCACTTCTGGCTGTGTGATCGGGGCTCCAGCACTTCTGGCTGTGTGATCGGGGCTCCAGCACTTCCGGCTGTGTGATCGGGGCTCCAGCACTTCCGGCTGTGTGATCGGGGCTCCAGCACTTCCGGCTGTGTGATCGGGGCTCCAGCACTTCCGGCTGTGTGATCGGGGCTCCAGCACTTCTGGCTGTGTGATCGGGGCTCCAGCACTTCTGGCTGTGTGATCGGGGCTCCAGCACTTCTGGCTGTGTGATCGGGGCTCCAGCACTTCTGGCTGTGTGATCGGGGCTCCAGCACTTCCGGCTGTGTGATCGGGGCTCCAGCACTTCCGGCTGTGTGATCGGGGCTCCAGCACTTCCGGCTGTGTGATCGGGGCTCCAGCACTTCCGGCTGTGTGATCGGGGCTCCAGCACTTCCGGCTGTGTGATCGGGGCTCCAGCACTTCCGGCTGTGTGATCGGGGCTCCAGCACTTCCGGCTGTGTGATCGGGGCTCCAGCACTTCCGGCTGTGTGATCGGGGCTCCAGCACTTCCGGCTGTGTGATCGGGGCTCCAGCACTTCCGGCTGTGTGATCGGGGCTCCAGCACTTCCGGCTGTGTGATCGGGGCTCCAGCACTTCCGGCTGTGTGATCGGGGCTCCAGCACTTCCGGCTGTGTGATCGGGGCTCCAGCACTTCCGGCTGTGTGATCGGGGCTCCAGCACTTCCGGCTGTGTGATCGGGGCTCCAGCACTTCCGGCTGTGTGATCGGGGCTCCAGCACTTCTGGCTGTGTGATCGGGGCTCCAGCACTTCCGGCTGTGTGATCGGGGCTCCAGCACTTCCGGCTGTGTGATCGGGGCTCCAGCACTTCCGGCTGTGTGATCGGGGCTCCAGCACTTCCGGCTGTGTGATCGGGGCTCCAGCACTTCCGGCTGTGTGATCGGGGCTCCAGCACTTCCGGCTGTGTGATCGGGGCTCCAGCACTTCTGGCTGTGTGATCGGGGCTCCAGCACTTCCGGCTGTGTGATCGGGGCCCCAGCACTTCTGGCTGTGTGATCGGGGCTCCAGCACTTCTGGCTGTGTGATCGGGGCTCCAGCACTTCTGGCTGTGTGATCGGGGCACCAGTACCTTGGGCCATTGTCACTCCATGTCCCTTCTTCCTTATCCGGAATTTTTCATCAACCGGCACCATCCCGGTCCCGTCGGTGCCGGATACCAAAGAGTTTCCTGTACCCCCACTGACTAACTCGGCCACCGCGGGAGACTCGGACTCTGCAACATTGCCGGTTATTGAGGTGTTGTTTTCGGAGTGAGAATTTTGCCGGTTAATAGAGAATTCTGGATATTTAAGTGCCGTTTAAACAAGAGTTTCCTGTACATAGGGAGATACTGTTTCCACTGGCAGGAGGGCCAGTTACCAGAGGACGTAGATTTAAGATAATTGGCAAAAGAACCAGTGGGGAGATGAGAATTTGTTTTTACGCAGTGAGTTATGATGATCTGGAATGCGCTGCCTGAAAGGACGTTGGAAACAGATTCAATAGTAACTTTCAAAAGGGAATGGGTTATATAGAGTTATACAGCACAGAAAGAGGCCCTTCGGCCCATCGTGTCCACGCTGGCCATCAAACCCTGTCTATTCTAATCCCATTTTCCAGCACTTGGTCCGTAGCCTTGTATGCTACGGCGTTTCAAGTGCTCATCTAAATGCTGCTTGAATGTTGTGAGGGTTCCTGCCTCTACCACCCTTTCAGGCAGTGAGTTCCAGATTCCAACCACCCTCTGGGTGAAAAAGTTTTTCCTCAAATCCCCTCTAAACCTCCTGCCCCTGACGTTGAAACTATGCCCCCTGGTTATTGACCCCTCTACTAAGGGGAAAAGTTCCTTTCTATCTACCCTATCTATGCCCCTCATAATTTTGTACATCTCAATCAGGTCCCCCCCTCAGCCTTCTCTGCTCCAAGGAAAACAACCCCAGCCTGTCCAGTCTCTCTTCATAGCTGAAGTGCTCCAGCCCAGGTAACATCCTGGTGAATCTCCTCTGCACCCTCTCCAATGCAATCACATCCTTCCTATAGTGTGGCGACCAGAACTGCACACAGTATTTCAGCTGTGGCCTAACTAACGTTTTGTACAGCTCCATCATAACCTCCCTGCTCTTATATTCTATGCCTCGGCTAATGAAGGCAAGTATCCCATATGCCTTTTTAACCACCTTAGCTACCTGTCCTGCTGCCTTCAGGGATCTATGTAGATGCACACCAAGGTCCCTCTGATCCTCTGTCCTTCCTAGGGTCCCACCATTCATTGTGTATTCCCTTGCCTTGTTGGTCTTCCCAAAATGCATCACCTCACACTTTTCAGGGTTAAATTCCATTTGCCACTTCTGCCCATCTGACCAACCCGTCAATATCGTCCTGTAGCCTGAGGCTTCCCTCCTCGCTATTTACCACTCCACCAATTTTCGTGTCATCTGCGAACTTACTGATCATACCTCCTACATTCATACCTAAATCATTAATGTACACTACAAACAGCAAAAGACCCAGCACCGATCCCTGCGGTACACCACTGGACACAGGCTTCCAGTCACAAAAACAACCTTCGACCATCACCCTCTGCCTCCTGCCACTAAGCCAATTTTGGATCCAATGTGCCAAATTGCCCTGGATCCCATGGGCTCTTCTTGACCAGTCTCCCATGTGGGACCTTGTCAAAAGCCTTACTGAAATCCATGTATACCACATCAACTGCACTACCCTCATCCACACACCTAGTCAGCCCCTTGAAAAATTCAATCAAATTGGATAGACATGATCTCCCCCTGACAAAGCCATGCTGACTATCCTTGATTAATCATTGCCTCTCCAAGTGGAGACTAATTCTGTCCCTCAGAATTTTTTCCAATAATTTCCCTACCACTGATGTTAGGCTCACTGGCCTGTAATTCCCTGGTTTATCCCTACTACCCTTCTTGAATAATGGCACTACGTTAGCTGTCCTCCAGTCCTCTGGCACCTCCCCTGAGGCCAGAGAGGTTCTGAAAATTTGTGTCGGAGCCCCTGCAATCTCCTCCTTTGCCTCACACAGCAGCCTGGGATACATCTCGTCTGGGCCTGGGGGTTTATCTACTTTTAAGCCTGCTAAAACCGCTAGTACCTCCTCCCTCTCAGTACTAATTTGTTCAAGTATATCACAATCCCCCTGCCTGATTTCTATGCCTACATCGTCCTTCTCCATAGTGAACACAGATGCAAAATATTCATTTAAAACCTCACCTACATCTTCCGGCTCTACACACAGATTGCCACTTTGGTCCCTAATGGACCCTACTCTTTCCCTGGTTATCCTCTTGCCCTTAATATACTATATATACTTGAAAAGGAAACATTTGCAGGGCTATGGGGAAAGCAAGGGATAGTGGGACTAATTGGATGATGGGCTGAATGGCTGTAAGATTCTATGGGGGGAAAAATTGGGTATCACCCATTTTGGGGCGCTAATATCGTCCGGGCCCAAAGTTTAGCGCCCGGTGCTAATTATCGCCTCCAACTGCAAAATTCGCCTCTATCGCCCCCTGGGGGTGATTTGAGCGCTAAATCAGGCGCTACACACCTCTCTTAAGGCGCAAACGTCAGGGAGCGAGGCGCTACCTCAGGACGCTACCGAAGCTCAGGCGATGCCAGTTACCATGGAAGCCAGACAGACTGGCGCCGTCCAGTTCTTAAAGGGGAGGGGCCATCTTGGCTGGTCAGCCACACCCTGCTCATTGCAGCCTTGAATCTCGGCCTGGAGAGACCTCAAAAGCAATTGTGTTGGAAGCATTAATGGATAGGCCCAGGGAAAGAGCTCGACGCTTAGGAACCTCAAAAGTGGTGCTGAGGGCCAAAACTCCTTAGGACAGTGTTAAAACCAAAAATGTTGCCGACAAGAAAAGGCAGGAAGCGCCCACCTTTAAATAGCGCTCCCCCAGCCCCTTTCCGACTTGAAAACGTTCCCCTCTACCCGTCGTTGCTAGCGGCAGGCGCTAAGGCAGGGGGTGCGATTCCATATCCGGTCCGGGGCGTTGCACGTTTGACTGACGTCACGATCTGCGGGCGCAGGGGATCGTGGCGGTCGTGTTTAGCGCCGCCGCAAAACGACTGGTCAATTTCGCGAGCAGCGCTAAAATCGCTGCGCTCGGGCACTAAGTTCCGAGCGTCCCCGGAGGCACTAACGGGATGCGCTAACCAACCGAATTTTTCCTCCTATGAATTCCTACAGGGTCGTAGAACTGGCATCTGTCATTGTTGCTATCTGACGCTGGCTCTTGGAGGTGTACTTGATGTTTTTAAAAAAAAAACACTATCGAGGTGCTCCTGATGTTGGTGAAACCACCATTCAGTGTGGGACTGAACACAAAGCAATGCTGGAAGGACCCACAGATAGATCTGCAGCCTATGTTGCCTTAGTCAGCAGATCTCACCAGTACCGACATTTGGGACACGGCAGCAGGTTGACCACGGGGAGCCTGGCTGGGTGGGGGACAGGGGATGGGATGTTGCATTTTTATAACTTAACCTGTTCTGTTCTTTCCATTTCTACAGCTAATATGTGTAACCTGAACCTGACTTTTAGTGCCTGTGGATTTTTGGGCATTTACCACTTGGGGGCAGCATGTGCTCTTCACAGACACGGGAGCAAGTTGCTCAGTAACATAAAGAACTATGCCGGCGCCTCCGGTGGAGCGTTGGTTGCTGCTGTTTTGATTTCACATCCTGAAAAACTAGAGGTGAGTAAGAAAGGAGGTACAATAAGCACCGAGCCGAGGGTTATCCGCTATCGGGGCTTTGATTCGGTGCCACTTTTGCGTGTCCTCTGATTACCGACCCCCCTGCCAGTGAAAACGATTTCTCCCTATTTATCCTTCCATGGCCTCGCCCCTCCCTATCTCTCTAACCTCCTCCAGCCTCACCGCAACAACAACTGTATTTATATAGCGCCTTTAATGTAGAAAAACATCCCAAGGTGCTGCACAGGAGCGTTATAAGACAAAACATTTGAAACCTCCTGAGATATCTGGGCTCCTCTAATTCTGCCCTCTTGAGCATCCCTGATTATAATTGCTCCACCATTGGTGGCCGTGCCTTCTGTTGCCTGGACCCTAAGCTCTGGAATTCCCTCCCTAAACCCCTCCGCCTCTCTACCTCCCTTTGCTCCTTTAAGATGTCCCTTAAAACCTACCTCTTTGACCAAGCCCTGTCCTAATATCTCCTTATGTGGCTCGGTGTCAAATTTTGTTTGATAATCGCTCCTGTGAAGCGCCGTGGGACGTTTTACTACATTAAAGGCACTGTATAAATACAAGTTGCTGTGAATCATAATTTCAGCACCACATCACGCACTGTGCCAGCTTCACTGCTAGTTAATCTGACTTCCCTGCTCTTTCCTCGTGCTCTTCAACATTTTTTCTCCAAGTGTTAATCTGATTCCCTCCTAGATGCTGCGATTGGCTTCAATAGTCATGTGGCAAAGCATTGCATATTCTAATAACCATCTGTGTGGGAAAAAATAGTCTGCTTCTAGAATGAATCCTAAATTTATGTCTCCTTGTCACAGACTTACCAGTAAGTGAAAAATCACCTTTTCACTCTTTTTACCTTCTCAAACCGTTTTGAACTTTGAACACCTCTATCAGATTTAAGAGCTTTGGGACATGTTTCTGCATTAAAGGCCCTACATAAATGTTTGTTGTTGTGGTAACAGTGTTGGATCATCCCTCCTAACCATTTCTGCTCAAATCAATACGGTCATAGAAACATAGAAGATAGGAGCAGGAGTAGGCCATTCGGCCCCTCGAGCCTGTTCCGCCATTCAATGAGATCATGGCTGATCATCCAAATTCAGTACCCTGTCACTGCCTTCTCCCCATATCCCTTGATCCCTTTAGCCTTAAGAAATATATCTAACTCCTTCTTGAATATATTTATTGAATTGGCCTCAACTGCCTTCTGTGGTGGGGAATTCCACAGGTTCACCACTCTCTGGGTGAAGAAATTCCTCCTCATCTCAGTCCTAAATGGCCTACCCCTTATCCTTAGATTTTTTAAGTCTCAAATAACTATGTTGTCTTATCCTTAGTTTTGTGGTAGTACATCTATGTTGCAGCTTAACCGCAGTCTCAATCACACGCTACGGTAGTATAGTGGTTATGCTACTGGACTCGTGATCTGGCGACGTGAGTTCAAATCCCACCACGGCGGCTGGGGAATTTAAATTCAGTTAATTAAATACATTTGGAACCAAGTTTCTGTTAATTAGACTGCTCACTAATGTCCTTTAGGGAAGGAAATGTGAATGTGTGACTCCAGACCCACAGCAATGTGGTTGACTTTTAACTGCCCTCTGAAATGGCGGCTCACCACCACCTTAGGGGAGTTATCCCCGGTGTCCTGGCCAATATTTATCCCTTAATCAACATCAGTAAACCAGATTATCTGGTCATTATCACATTGTTATTTGTGGGAGTTTGCTGTGCGCAATTGGCTGCTGCGATTCCTGCAATACAACAGTGACTACACTTTAAAAGTATTTAATTGGCTGTTAAGCGTCCTGAGATTGTGGAAGGCGTTATATAAATGCAAGTTCTTTCTTTTAAAAACCGAAGCTTGGCATCGCCAAATTGGCTTCTTTCCCGAGTCATAGAGTCATAGAGTTTTACAGCACAGAAAGAGGCCCTTCGGCCCATCGTGTCCGCGCCGCCCATCCATCCCTGTCCTGTCTAATCCCATTTTCCAGCATTTGGTCCATAGCCTTGTATGCAATGGCATTTCAAGTGCTCATCCAAATGCTTCTTGAATGTTGTGAGGGTTCCTGCCTCCACCACCCTTTCAGGCAGTGAGTTCCAGATTCCAACCACCCTCTGGGTGAAAAAGTTCCTCCTCAAATCCCCTCTAAATCTCCTGCCCCTTACCCTGAATCTATGCCCCCTTGTTATTGACCCCCCTACTAAGGGGAAAAGTTCCTCTTTATCTACCCTATCTATGCCCCTCATCATTTTGTACACTTCAATCAGGTCCCCCCTCAGCCTTCTTTGCTCCAAGGAAAACAACCCCAGCCTGTTTAGCCTTTCTTCATAGCTGAGGCGCTCCATCCCAGGTAACATCCTGGTGAATCTTCTCTGCACCCTCTCCAAAGCAATCACATCCTTCCTATAGTGAGGCGAACAGAACTGCACACAGTACTCCAGCTGTGGCCTCACCAGCGTTTTGTACAGCTCCATCATAACCTCCCTGCTCTTATATTCTATGCCTCGGCTAATGAAGGCAAGTATCCCATATGCCTTTTTAACCACCTTATCTACCTGTTCCGCTGCCTTCTGAGATCTATGTACATGTACACCAAGGTCCCTCTGACCCTCTGTACTTCCTAGGGTCCTACCACTCATTGTGTATTCCCTTGCCTTATTTGTCCGTCCAAAATGCATCACCTCGCACTTTTCAGGGTTAAATTCCATTTGCCACTTTTCCGCCCATCTGACCAACCCGTTTATATCTTCCTGTAGCCTGAGGCTTTCCTCCTCGCAATTTACCACCCCACCAATTTTCGTGTCATCTGCGAACTTACTGATCATACCTTTTACATTCTCATCCAAATCATTTATGTAGATCACAAACAACAAGGGACCCAGCACCGATCCTTGAGGTACCCCACTGGACACAGGCTCCCAGTCACAAAAGCATCCTTCGACCATCACCCTCTGCCTCCTGCCACTCAGCCAGTTTAGGATCCAACGCTCCAAGGCACCCTGGATCCCATGGGCTCTTACCTTCTTGACCAGTCTCCTATGCGGGACTTTGTCAAAAGCTTTACTGAAGTCCATGTAAACCACATCCACAGCATTTCCCTCATCCACCCCCCTAGTCACCCCCTCGAAAAATTCAATCAGATTTGTCAGACATGATTTACCCTTGACAAAGCCATGCTGACTATCCCCGATTAATCCTTGCCTCTCCAAGTGGAGACTAATTTTGTCCCTCAGAATTTTTTCCAATAATTTCCCTACCACAGATGTTAGGCTCACTGGCCTGTAATTCCCTGGTTTATCCCTGCTACCCTTCTTGTATAATGGTACTACATTAGCTGTTCTCCAGTCCTCTGGTACATTCCCTGTGGCCAGAGAGGTTCTGAAAATTTGTGTCAGAGCCCCTGCAATCTCCTCCTTTGCCTCCCACAGCAGCCTGGGATACATCTCGTCCGGGCCTGGGGATTTATCCACTTTTTGGCCTGCTAAAACCGCTAAGCACCTCCTCCCTCTTGATGCTAATATGTTCAAGTATGTCACAGTCCCCTTGCCCGATTTCTATGTCTGCATCGTCTCTCTCCATAGTGAATACAGATGCAAAAAATTCATTTAAAACCCCGCCTACATCATCTGGCTCTACACACAGATTGCCACTTTGGTCCCTAATGGGCCCTACCCTTTCCCTGGTTATCCTCTTGCCCTTAATATACTTATAAAACATCTTAGGATTTTCCTTTATTTTGCTCGCCAGTGTTATTTCATGGCCCCTCCTCGCCCTCCTAATTTCTTTTTTAAGTATGCCCCTGCACTTTTTATACTCCTCTAGGGCTTCTTCCGTCTTTAGTCTTTTGTAACTGCCAAAAGCCCCCCTTTTATTTCTAATGCATTTTTGTATATCCCTTGTCATCCAAGGTTCCCTTTGCTTGTTGGTCCCACCCTTGACCTTTACAGGAACATGTTGGCGTTGTACTCTCTCTATTTCCCTTCTGAAAGTCTCCCACTGTCTTGATGTGGATTTTCCTATAAGTAGCTGCTCCCAGTCCACTTTGGCCAGATCCTGCCTTATCATATTAAAATCGGCCTTCCCCCAATTTAGAACCCTTATTTCCGGGCCGTCTTTGTCTTTTTCCATGACCACCTTAAATCTCACCGAATTATGGTCACTATCGCCAAAATGCTCTCCTACTGACACTTCCACCACTTGCCCGGCTACATTCCCCAGAATTAGGTCCAGTATCGCCCCCTCTCTTGTAGAACTTTCTACATGTTGGCTGTCTTCACTCTCCTGCTCTTGGTGTCCTGTGCAATGGGCTTTAACCATTCGCCCAGGGTTCTCTAATAAAGAGAAAACGGAGACACCACGGAAAAGTTGCAAATGGAGCAATGCATCAGCTTAGAAAGACGTGGGCTCACAGACTCTGCAAAATTCAGAGCCATGTGCAATTATTAACACACAGACACAGAGATATGCACAGCCAGAGAGACACACGCATACTTGCTTATATGTCATAACAAGGATGTAACTGTTAATGTCTTCAGGCTTTAACTCATCGACGGCCGCAAGTGTTGGCAGAGTTCGGCTCATATACAAAAGTATTGAAGTAAATAAACTTCCCTTTCCTGCTTTAAGGTCATCTCACTTCAGAGACTTGAGCACATAATCTCGGCTGATACTTCAGTGCAGTACTGAGGGAGAATAAGGAGGGTGGGAAGAGGGGGTGCGTTTGATTTTATTTTTTGAATGGGTGCCTGAATTTTTCTCATTTCTCTGTTTGAGTATATGAGGGTTCTCAGTTTTTGTCTGTGGGCGGTGTGCTCTTTTTGTGTATGGGCTGTCATGTTTTTTTTGTCTTATGATTTTGGTGTATCGGGATTTGAATTTTCAAGGTGGTTTGAGTTTGTATTTCTGCATAATCATGTGGCCTGATCATCTGGTTTTGAAATGTGGATCTGGCTCCCATCTCCAAAGTGTTTGACAAATCCCGCTTTAAAGGACTCTTCTGGCTGGCCACGCATCTTCCGCTAATCCAAAACTCTGCTGCCTGTATCCTCACTCGCACCAAGCCCCTTTCACCCATCACCCCTTGTGCTCGCTGTCTACATTGGCCTCCCAGTCGACCAGTGCCTCGAATTTAAAATTCTTATCGTTGTGTTCAAATCGCTACATGGCTTTGCCTTTTCTAACTCTCTAACCTCCTCCAACACTCCAAGAACTCTGTATTCAGGAACTTGTACATCCCCGATTTCCTTCGCTTCGCCATTGGCGGCCGTTCTTTTTGCTGTCTAGGTCCTAAACTCCGGAATTGCCCCACTAAACCTCTCCGCCTCTATCTCCTCCAATTAAGACGCTCCTTTTAAAACCTACCTCTTTGACCAAGCTTTTGGTTACATGTCCTAAATGTCATCCTCCTTTGGCTCACCGTCGATCTTTGTGTCTGATTACACTGCTGCCAAGCACCTTGGAATATTTTACTAAGTTAAAGGCGCTATAGAAATGCACGCTGTTGTTGTTGTTGACCGACGCAAAGCACTTTCTGCACCGGAGCTTGTGAAATGTGACCCTTCTTCCTGTACTGAGATTTTCCCTTGTCTGCGGTGGCTGAGGCCTCGGCTGGTGTCTGCCACACTTCCTGCACCTTTGCTCTCAGCCCTTGCCCTGTGTACAGCAGGATCTCTTTTTTTTGTTCTCACTTTTGCATCTACACTATCGGCTGCCTCCTGATGAGATTCGCATTTCAATCAGCACTTTCCTCAGCATTTTCCAGCTATTTTAAGCAATCTATTCATAGGCTAGTAAATCTACTAATGCCTGTTTAGATATTAGATGGCATTGTCTGTACACTTGACTGCCCCCCCCCCCACCCACCCTCTTTATTTTGATCAGTCCTATAGTCCCTTTTTTGCCAGTTCTGGCAAAGGAACCCCAACACTCCTCTGTTCCAGCGCTGAGCAAACCATGCTCTTCAGATGATTTTCAGGGCCACAGCAATCTGTCTTTCCTTTTTTTTTAAACAAGACACTGCTGCACCAACATTCAGAGCTTTTTCATTCTAACTGTAGTACCGGCTGCAGGATCCCCCGCTGAACCTAAAAACCCCAATGCCCACCAGTGTCTATTTAATGGCTCTAGGTGTTAAGATGGCTGCTGTGCAGTGGGCTGCATTTTCTCCTCTCTCCTCTCCCGTAGATGGTGACTAATGCTGGGCTACGGCCCCAAAGGTGCCATGCCGGCACCCTGCCGATATCCTACCCACGGCGTGAGCCTTGGCGGTGATTGTCGGCTAGCTATTGGATCATGTTGTGAGCAGCGAGTACCACAGCTAAAGCTCATTGGGGGAAAAATTCTGTTGTTTGTGCCTCCCATTAACACCTTAAGAGGGCGCTAATGGGACGCAAAGCAACTAGCGCCCGGGCGCGGCGATGTTTGCGTCGCTCACGAAATTAACTAGACATTTTGCGGCGGCGCTAAACACTACTGCCATGATCTCCTGCGCTGGCAGATTGTGACATCAGTCGAGTGCGCAACACCCCGTTAACACCCCGGACCGGATATTGAGTGGCGCCCCCTGCCTTACCGCCTGCCGCTAGCAACGACAGGTTGAGGGGAGCGTTTTGCAGTCAGAAAGGGACTGGGGGAGCACTATTTAAAGGCGACTGCTTCCTGCCTTTTTTTGTCAGTGACATTTTTGCACCACGCATTCTGAGAGAGAGAGAGAGACTTCTGGAGAGATTCAACGCTGTGTGAAGGAGTTTTGAGTACTGAGCAGCACTTTACAGGTTTATTTTGATTTGCCCTTCCTTGCTTCGCCAGCGCTCTGAGGTAGCGCCTCGCTCCTCGGCCTTTGCGCCTTAAGACAGGTGTGAAGCGCCTGATTTAGCGCTCCAATCACCTCCAGGGGCGATAAAAGCCAAGTTTGCCGTCGGAGGCGATAATTAGCGCCAGGCGCTAAACTTTGCGCACGACCGATAATGGCGCCCCAAACGGGGCGATACTGAATTTTCCCCCCATTCTGTCCTCGCCTGATGTCCACACACATACTTTTGAAATGCATACAGTGTCCTTGGCTTTACAAACAGAGACGTGGAGTACAAAAGCCAGGACGTTATGTTAAACCTTAAGACACGAGTCGGGCCCCAGCTGGAGTATTGTGTCCAGTTTTGGGCACCGCACTTTAGGAAGGATGTCAAGGCCTTCGAGCGGTTGCAGAGGAGATTTGCTAGAATGGTACCAATATACAGGACTTCAGTTACGTGGAGAGACTGGAGAAGCTGGGGTTGTTCTCCTTTAGAGCAGAGAAGGTTAAAGGGAGATGTGATCGAGGTGTTCAAAATCATGTAGGATTTTGATAGAGTAAATGAGGAGAAACTGTTTCCAGTGGCAGAAGGGTCAGTAACCAGAGGACTCAGATTTAAGATCATTGGCAAAAGAACCAGAGGCGAGATGAGAATTTTTTTTACACAGTGAGTTGTTGTGATCTGGAATACACTGCCAGAAAGGGCGGTGGAAGCAGATTCACTAGTAACTCTCAAAAGGGAATTGAGTCAATACTTGAAGGGGAAAAATTAGTTGCGCTATGGGGAAAGGGCAGGGGAGCGGGACTAATTGGACAGTTCCTTCAAAGAGCCGGCACAGGCACAATGGCCTGAAAAGCCTCCTTCTGTCCTATATGTTCTTGCCATGGAAGGAGTGCAGCGAAGATTCACCAGGCTGATACCTGGGATGGCAGGAATGACGTATGAGGAGAGATTGGGTCGATTGGGCTTGTACTCGCTGGAGTTTAGAAGAATGAGAGGGGATCTCATTGAAACTTATAATATTCTAACAGGATTGGACAGACTAGATGCAGGGAGGATGTTCCCGATGGTCGGGGAGTCCAGAACCAGGGGCCACAGTCTAAGGATAAGGGGTAAGCCATTTAGGACTGAGATGAGGAGGAATTTCTTCACCCAGAGAGTGGTGAACCTGTGGAATTCTCTACCACAGAAGGCAGTTGAGGCCAATTCATTAAATATATTCAAGAAGGAGTTGAATATATTTCTTCAGGCTAAAGGGACCAAGGGGTATGGGGAGAAAGCAGGGACTGGGTACTGAATTTGGATGATCAGCCATGATCGCATTGAATGGCGGAGCAGGCTCGAGGGGCCGAGTGGCCTACTCCTGCTCCTATCTTCTATGTTTCTATCATTCTATGACTTTATGAACAAGCAATGCTGGCTGGTGAGCAGGAACTGGAACACTGGCTGATTTTCAAACCTAGCACCTTCCCGTCCTGTATGGCTTAGCCAGCTCCCTGATCGACTGGAGAGACGCTGTTTTAATTTTTAATTCCTCTATTTCCCCCCCCCCCCCCCCCCCACCCCCCCCCCCCCCCCACCAGCTATGCAAAGAGTTTACTTACGGGTTTGCAGCTGATGTCCGGAAACAGAGGCTCGGAGCAATAACACCCGGCTATGACTTTATGAAGCAATTGAGGTAAGAGAAGCCGCTCGAGCCTGTTCCACCATTCAATTAGCTCACAGCTGACCTGAGTCTTAATTCCATCTATCCGCCCTGGTTCCGTAACCCTTATTACACTGGCCTCATAATATCAATTTCAGTTTTGAAATTTTCAATTGACCCCCAGCCTCAACAGCTTTTTGCGGGTGGTGGGGGGGAAGAGTTCCAGATTTCTACTACCCTTTATGTGAAGAAGTGATTAGACACAATATGTACACTAAGGGAATCAAGGGATATGCCGGAAAGTGGAGTTGAGGTAGAAAATCAGCCATGATCTTATTGAATGGTGGAGCAGGCTCGAGGGGCCGTATGGCCGACTCCTGCTCCTTATTTTTATATTCTTATGTTCTTAATATAAATTCTTCCTTATTTCCTCTGATTGCTGTGTGTTAGCAACACTGTAGACATAACAGGAAGGTTTCCCCGTGGTAACTATTTCTAGCACAATCGTAAAAAGCATTCAAACCAACACATATAAGATTTCAAAAACTAACGACCCTAATGACCAGAAGAAGTCTTCCTGTGGGGTTGAGTACTGGTGGTTACTGGTCTGTCACTTGTGAGGTGCTTTCAGGTGAAGGCTTAAACATCTCCTCCAAGAAACACTTAAACTGATAGACTTCCAACCTGACCCCAACATGAAGAACATCTACTGATCTTTATTTCATTCAGCACTTCTCACCATTTTCCAGTTTAAAAAAAAGAAATCTCTTCATGGGCCATTAAACCCATTAGTGCCTCTTTGTAACAGCAGTTGACACACCTGCATTATTGTCTTCTAATCTGTCGGTTTCCCGCTGTTTATTACACAAATTAGGGTTGTATTCCCTAGAATTTAGAAGGTTAAGGGGTGATTTGATCGAAGTTTTCAAGATATTAAGGGGAACAGATAGGGTAGATAGAGAGAAACTATTTCTGCTGGTTGGGGATTCTAGGACTAGGGGGCAGAGTCTAAAAATTAGAGCCAGACCTTTCAGAAGTGAAATTAGGAAACACTTCGACACACAAAGGGTGGTAGAAGTTTGGAACTCTCTTCCTCAAACGGCAATTGATGCTAGATCAATTGTTAATTTTAAATCTGAGATTGATAGATTTTTGTTAACCAGAGGTATTAGAGGACATGGGGCAAAATATGGAGTTAGGTCGCAGATCAGCCATGATCTTACTGAATGGCGGAACAGGCTCGAGGGGCTCAGTGGCCTCCTCCTGTCCCTATGTTCCTATTTATAGACTTTAACTGAAAAAAGGATTTGAACTAAAATGATCAGTTTAAGTTTTTTTTCTTCCCTGCAGCATATCCATGCAACCACACTAAATAAGCTTAGTGACAGCACTGCCAGTGTTATTCCATATCTTCCAGTTTGCCACACACAAAACACCTCTTGACATCAGGCAACTGGCCAGCTCCTAGTGCTAGTGTTGATTCTTTTAGGAGGTGTGTGCGAGCGAGCCAGAACGGCCTATCCTTCCAAAGTTTCTTCATGTCTTTCCCGTTTCTTCCAACCTCAGTGGAGAAGTCTTTGTTTTCCACCTTTCTCTCATAGATCAGCCATGAGGGCTTGACAGGGTAGATGCAGGGAGGATGTTTCCCCCGGCTGGGGAGTCTAGAACTAGGGGTCACAGTCTCAGAATAAGGGGTCGGCCATTTAAGACTGAGATGAGGAGAAATTTCTTCACTCGGGGTGGTGAATCTTTGGAATTCTCTACCCCAGAGGGCTGTGGAGGCTCAGTCATTGAGTATATTCAAGACAGAGATCGATAGATTTTTGGATATTAAGGGAATCAAGGGATATGAGGATAGTTCAGGAAAGTGGAAATGAGGTAGAAGATCAGCCATGATTTTATTGAATGGCGGAGCAGGCTCGAGGGGCCGAATGGCCTGCTCCTGTTGCTATGTTGTCCCTCCGATGCCACACTCGGGATTCTGAGGTACTTGCAACAATCCCAGTTACAAATGGTTAACTCAAAATGTGAACATGGTTAAGACAGATAAACATAGAAGAAACATAGAAACATAGAAGATAGGAGCAGGAGTAGGCCATTCGGCCCCTCGAGCCTGCTCCGCCATTCAGTGCGATCATGGCTGATCATCCAAATTCAGTACCCTGTCCCTGCTTTCTCCCCATACCCCTTGATCCCTTTAGCCTTAAGAAATATATCCAACTCCTTCTTGAATATATTTAATGAATTGGTCTCTACTGCCTTCTGTGGTAGAGAATTCCACAGGTTCACCACTCTCTGGGTGAAGAAATTCCTCCTAATTTCTGTCCTAAATGGCTTACCCCTTATCCTTAGACTGTGACCCCTGGTTCTGGACTCCCCGACCATCGGGAACATCCTTCCTGCATCTAGTCTGTCCAGTCCTGTCAGAATTTTATAAGTTTCAATGAGATCCCCTCTCATTCTTCTAAACTCCAGCGAGTATAAGCCCAATCGACCCAATCTCCCCTCATACTTCATTCCTGCCATCCCAGGTATCAGCCTGGTGAATCTTCGCTGAACTCCTTCCATGGCAAGAACATCCTTCCTCAGATAAGGCGACCAAAACTGCACACAATACTCAAGGTGTGGTCTCACCAAGGCCCTGTACAACTGCAGCAAGACATCCTTGTTCCTGTACTCAAACCCTCTCGCTACGAAGGCCAACATACCATTTGCCTTCTTAACCGCCTGCTGCACCTGCATGCTTACCTTCAGCGACTGGTGCACAAGGGCACCCAGGTCTCATTGCACTTCCCCTTCTCCCAATCTATTGCCATTCAGATAATAATCTGCCTTCCTGTTTTTGACACCAAAGTGGATAACCTCACATTTATCCACATTATATTGCATCTGCCATGCTTCTGCCCAATCACCCAACCTGTCCAAATCATCCTGGAGTTTCTCGGCATCCTCCTCACAGCACACATGCCCACCCAGCTTTGTGTCATCTGCAAACTTGGAGATATTACATCTAGTTCCCTTGTCTAGATCATTAATATATGTGAATAGCTGGGGTCCAAGGTCCGATCCCTGCGGTACCCCACTAGTCACTGCCTGCCACTCGCAAAAAGACCCGTTTATTCCAACTCTTTGCTTTCTGTCTGCAAACCAGTTCTCTATCCAAGTCAATACCTTGCCTCCAATCCCATGTGCCTTAACTTTACATGCTAATCTCTTATGCGGGACCTTATCGAAAGCCTTCTGAAAGTCCAAATACACCACATCCACTGGTTCTCCCTTATCTATTTTACCAGTTACATCCTCAAAAAATTCCAGTAGATTAGTCAAGCACGATTTACCTTTTGTAAATCGAGGTTGACTTTGTCCCATCCTGTCTCTGTTTTCCAAGTGCTCTGCTATTACATCTTTTATAATGGACTCTAGCATTTTCCCCACTACCGATGTCAGGCTTACCGGTCTGTAATTCCCCGTTTTCTCTCTCCCACCTTTTTTGAAGGTAACATTAGCTACCCTCCAATCCATGCGTACTGTTCCAGATTCCATCGAATGTTGGAAGATGATCAGCAATGCATCTACTATTTCTAGGGCCACTTCCTTAATAACCCTAGGATGTAGATTATCAGGCCCTGGGGATTTATCGGCCTTCAATCCCGTCAATTTCCCTAACCCCATTTCTCTACAAATACCGATTTCTTTCAGTTCCTCCCTTTCATCAGACCCTATGTTCCCTGACATCTCTGGGATGTTATTTGTGTCCTCCTTTGTGAAGACAGAACCAAAATATGTATTTAATTGGTTAGCCATTTCTTTGTTCCCCATTATAAATTCCCCTGATTCTGACTGCAAGGGACCTACGCTTGACTTCACCAATATTTTTCTCTTCACAATATCTATAAAAGCCTTTACAGTCAGTTTTTATGTTCCCTGCAAGCTTACTCTCATATTCTATTTTCCCCTTCTTAATTAACCCCTTTGTCCTCCTTTGTTGAATCCTAAACTGCTCCCAATCCTCAGGTTTACTGCTTTTTCTGGCCAATTTATATGTCCTCTCCTTGGATCTTATGCTATCCCTAATTTCCCTTGTTAGCCATGGTTGAGTCACCGTTTTTGTTTTATTTTTATGCCAAACTGGGATGAACAAATTCTGTAGTTCATCCATGCGGTCTTTGAATGTTTGCCATTGCCTATCCACCGTCAATCCTTTGAGTGACATTCCTCAATCAATCCTACCCAACTCGCACCTCATACCATTGTAGTTTCCTTTATTTAAATTCAGGACCCTAGTCTCCGAGTCAACTACTTCATTCTCCATCTTAATGAAGAATTCTATCATATTATGATCGCTCCGACCCAAGGGGCCTCGCACAACAAGATTGCTAATTAATCCTTTCTCATTACATAATACCCAGTCTAAGATGGCCTGATCTCTGGTTGGTTCCTCGACATATTGGTCCAGGAAACCATCCCGTAAACACTCCAGGAATTCCTCCTCCACAGTATTGTTACTAATTTGGTTAGCCCAATCTATATGTAGATTAAAGTCACCCATGATGACTGCTGTGCCCTTAATATGAATTTAGTTCAGTTAGGTTATGCAAAGCTTGTGTGCGAGTCATGTGGATTTTTTTTGCTTGGTTTTTATAAAAAGGTAGGATTCTTTTAGACAGGTCAGCAATGTTTAACAGTTTCGGACGAGTAATGCAATTTGTTGTCTTTCCTTCTAAGGGAGGGGATGGAGTCCATTCTCTCTGCTGATGCCCATAAGAAAGCTCATGAACGGCTCCACGTGTCAGTCACAAACGTTAAGACGCTGAAAAATTGTTTGATCTCCTCGTTTCCTACCAGGGAGGACCTCATAACGGTAACTCGCGTGTGGTTGCATAATTGGGTTTACTACCTGCATGTTAAAGAAGCAGAAAATAAAGACTTGCATTTCTGTGGCACCTTGCACGACCTCAGGACGTCCCAAAGCGCTTTACAACCAATGAAGTACTTTTTTTTTGTTGAAAAGTGTAGTCACTGTTGTAATGTACGAAACGTGGCCAATTTACGCACAGCAAGCTCCCTCAAACAGTAATGTGATGATGACCAGGTACTCTGTTTTTAAAAGTATTAGGAATACATAATTCATCGTTGCTATTCAGAAACCTATGCGAAGGGCCTAGTCCCATAAGGCAGGACACCACCAAGGTTGATGGGAGCAGGAGAGAAGGTGAATTAAATCAAATAGCAGTGGGTTGGTAACTCGGTTTGAATTTTGAAAGCCTGTAGATTGTAATGGGATAGAAGACCGTGGACTGCAGCAGAGTGGGGGGGGATGTTCAGCACTTCTGAGGTCCCACTGTCTAAATCTTACCGTTTCGTTTCTATCCTCTGGAATTTAGGGTCAGTGTACATAAGACATCAAGGCCAGGAAGGACACAGATGCGACTTGCGGTGTGTGCCAGGCTAGAATTCACCGCCAACCAAAAGTCTCTGTTCAATCACTAACTCTGGTAGTCTATTCCACAGCCTCCAATCTCTAACAAAAAAAATGTCTCCTGCTCTCTGTCCTTAATCTCTTAATTTTACTCCTATCTATGACCCCTTGTCCTAGACTTTTCAATCACCGGAAACAGACTGATTCTGTCTACTTTGTCCAAATTCTTCATAATTTTAAACACATCTATCATGTCACCCGATAATTTCTTCTATTCCAATGATTACAGCTGCAATTTTTCTAGTCTTTCTTTGTACCTTCTCTCGCTCTCCTTTCTCTTTCTCTCTCTCTCTTTCTCTCGCGTTTTCTCTCATTCATTCTTTCTCTTTGTTTCGCTCTCTTTCTCTCTCACTCTCCTCTCTTGCTTTTTCTTTCTTTCTCTGCTTCTCTTTTTCTCTTTTTTTCTTTCTTTCTCTCTCTTGCGGAGGTTGGGGATGGCATTAAACGGGAAATTAGAGACGCGTGCAATAAGGGCACAGCAGTTATCATGGGTGACTTTAATCTACATATAGATTGGGCTAACCAAATTAGTAACAATACTGTGGAGGAGGAATTCCTGGAGTGTTTACGGGATGGTTTCCTGGACCAATATGTCGAGGAACCAACTAGAGATCAGGCCATCTTAGACTGGGTATTATGTAATGAGAAAGGAATAATTAGCAATCTTGTGCGAGGCCCCTTGGGGCGGAGCGATCATAATATGATCGAATTCTTCATTAAGATGGAGAGTGAAGTATTTGACTCCGAGACTAGGGTCCTCAATTTAAATAAAGAAAACTACGATGGTATGAGGCGCGAGTTGGGTAGGATTGATTGGGGAATGTTACTCAAAGGGTTGACGAATAGGCAATGGCAAACATTTAAAGATCGCATGGATGAACTACAGAATTTGTTCATCCTTGTTTGGCATAAAAATAAAACACAAAGGGTGATTCAACCGTGGCTAACAAGGGAAATTAGGGATAGCATAAGATCTAAGGAGAGGACATATACATTGGCCAGAAAAAGCAGCAAACCTGAGGATTAGGAGCAGTTTAGGATTCAACAAAGGAGGACAAATGGATTAATTAAGAAGGGGAAAATAGAGTATGAGAGTAAGCTTACAGGGAACTTAAAAACTGACTGTAAAAGTTTCTTTAGATATGTGAAGAGAAAAAGATTGGTGAAGTCAAGCGTAGGTCCCTTGCAGTCAGAATCAGGGGAATTTATAATGGGGAACAAAGAAATGGCAGACCAATTAAATACATACTTTGGTTCTGTCTTCACAAAGGAGGACACAAATAACCTTCCAGAGATGTTGGGGAACGTAGGGTCTAATGAGAGGGAGGAACTGAATGAAATCAGTATTTGTAGGGAAATGGTGTTAGGGAAGTTGACGGGATTGAAGGCCGATAAATCCCCAGGGCCTGATAATCTACATCTTGGGTACTTAAGGAAGTGGCCATCTTCCAAAATTCTCTAGACTCTGGAACAGTTCCCATGGATTGGAGGGTAGCTAATGTTACCCCACTATTCAAAAAGGTAGTAGAGAGAAAACATGGAATTACAGACCGGTAGGCCTGATATCGGTAGTGGGGAAAATGCTAGAGTCCATTATAAAGGATGTAATAGCAGAGCACTTGGAAAACAGTGACAGGATCGGGCAAAGTCAACATGGATTTACAAAAGGTAAATCATGCTTGACTAATCTACCGGAATTTTTTGAGGATGTAACTGGTAGAATAGATAAGGGAGAACCAGTGGATGTGGTGTATTTGGACTTTCAGAAGGCTTTCGATAAGGTCCCGCATAAGAGATTAGCGTGTAAAGTTAAGGTACTGACTTGGATAGAGAACTGGTTGGCAGACAGGAAGGAAAGAGTTGGAATAAACGGGTCTTTTTCTGAGTGGCAGGCAGTGACTAGTGGGGTACCGCAGGGATCGGTCCTAGGACCCCAGCTATTCACTATATATATCAATGATCTAGACGAGGGATCTAGATGTAATATCTCCAAGTTTGCAGACGACACAAAGCTGGGTGGGCGTGTGTGCTGTGAGGAGGATGCCGAGAAACTCCAGGATGATTTGGACAGGTTGGGTGATTGGGCAGATGCGTGGCAGATGCAGTATAATGTGGATAAATGCGAGGTTATCCACTTTGGTGGCAAAAACAGGAAGGCAGATTATTATCTGAACGGCAATAGATTGGGAGAAGGGGAAGTGCAGCGAGACCTGGGTGTCCTTGTGCACCAGTCGCCGAAGGTAAGCATGCAGGTGCAGCAGGCAGTTAAGAAGGCAAATGGTATGTTGGCCTTCATAGCGAGAGGGTTTGAGTACAGGAACAAGGCTGTCTTGCTGCAGTTGTACAGGGCCTTGGTGAGACCACACCTTGAGTATTGTGTGCAGTTTTGGTTGCCTTATCTGAGGAAGGATGTTCTTGCCATGGAGGGAGTGCAGCGAAGATTCACCAGACTGATACTTGGGATGGCAGGAATGACTTATGAGGAGAGATTGGGTCGATTGGGCTTGTACTCGCTGAGTTTAGAAGAATGAGAGGGGATCTCATTGAAACTTATAAAATTCTAACAGGACTAGACAGACTAGATGCAGGAAGGATGTTCCTGATGGCGGGGGAGTCCAGAACCAGGGGTCACAGTCTAAGGATAAGGGGTAAGCCATTTAGGACTGAGATGAGGAGGAATTTCTTCACCCAGAGAGTGGTGAACCTGTGGAATTCTCTACCACAGAAGGCAGTAGAGGCCAATTCATTAAATATATTCAAGAAGGAGTTGGATATATTTCTTAAGGCTAAAGGGATCAAGGGATATGGGGAGAAGGCAGGGACAGGGTACTGAATTTGGATGATCAGCCATGATCTCATTGAATGGCGGAGCAGGCTTGAGGGGCCGAATGGCCGACTCCTGCTCCTATCTTCTATGTTTTTCTTTCTCTCTCTCTCGCTTTTTCTTTTCCTCTCTCTTTCGAACATAAGAAATAGGGGCAGGAGTAGGCCATACGGCCCCTCGAGCCTGCTCCACCATTCAATGAGATCATGGCTGATTTTTGACCTCAGCTCCACTTTCCCGCCCAACCCCATATCCCTTGATTTCCCTAGAGTCCATAAATCTCTCTCTCTCTCTCTTTCTCTTTCTCCCTTTCAGAGGCCGAGCAGGGTATGTCCTGCTGAAGAGAGGAGAGAGAAGTTGTTGGGAAATGTGATGGGACTGAACTTTTAATGAGGCCGAGGGAAAAATGACAGACACGAAGGTCATGATGTTGATAATGTTCAGGACAGACACAGGAAATTTTATTATAAAGCTGATTTTGATCCTATCATAGCTTATTGCCCAATATATTGTTTTTTTTTATTGCTCTGCACTGTGATTTATTGCCGTTGGTCTTCCCTTAATACTAACAAATTCTTATAAATGTCATATTTTGTTCTCGCAAACTGTTTCAGTTTAGATTTACTTGTGACATTGCAGATTTAATCTTGAGTATACAGTATGGAAAATTGTTCTTTTTTTCTTGCCTACAAAATAACCAGGCTATAAAAATTCTGGTTATTGAAACATTTATAAGTAAAAATTCTTGTCCTGCTTATATTTTAAAAGATTTTTTTTTCCTTTTCTGTCAATTTTTTTTCTCCACCCTTTCTGGTCACCCGAAGGCGGTTGTTCCTTGCCTGGTTCTGATTCCATGGGTGGCAGATGGTTTCATCGAAATACTCTAGTGTGATCCTTTTCCTTTAGCGTTAACGGACATTGTATCCCGCTGGGCCCAGGCCTCAATTCCTGGTACTCTGCATCCAGTGGGGAAAGCTGCCACCTCTAACATCCGAATTAGGAGCAGGAGTAGGCCACTCGGCCCCTCGAGCCTGCTCCGCCATTCAATAAGATCATGGCTGATCTGATTACTCCATATTCCCGCCTACCCCCGATAACCTTTCACCCCCTTGCTTACCAAGAATCTATCTACCTCTGCCTTTAAAAATATTCAAAGACTCTGCTTCCACCGCCCTCGTAGGAAGAGAGTTCCAAAGACTCACGACTCTCTGTGAGAAAAAATTTCTCCTCATCTCTGTCTTAAATGGGCGCCCCCTTTATTTTTAAACAGTGACTCCTAGTTCTAGATTCTCCCACAAGAGGAAACATCCTCTCCACATTCACCCTGCCAAGATCCCTCAGGATCTTGTATGTTTCAATCAAGTCACCTCTTACTCTTCTAAACTCCAGCGGATACAAGCCTAGCCTGTCCAACCTTTCCTCATAAGACAACCCGCCCATTTCAGGTACAGGTAGACTATCCTTTATCCGAAAACCTCGGGACCAGCCGTGTTTCGGTTTTTGGAAAATTTCGGATTTCGGAAGGTATTTTATAAGACTGGGAAATTTGTCGGGGGTGGGTCGGCGGGGGTCCGCGGGAGGGGGTCGGCGGGGGTCGGCGGGGGTCCGCGGGGGGGTCGGCGGGAGTCGGGGTCGGCGGGGGTGTCGGCGGGGGTCCGCGGGGGGGTCGGCGGGAGTCGGGGTCGGCGGGGGGGTTGGCGGGGGGGTCGGCGGGAGTCGGGGTCGGCGGGGGGGGGTCGGCGGGGGTCGGGGTCGGCGCGGGGGTCCGCGGGGGGTCGTCGGCGGGGGTCGGGGTCGTGCGCACGACTTACGCTGACCCTCTGCTCAGCGTAAGTCGTGCGCCACTCTGGTCATGTCGTGCGCACGACTTACACTGAACGAAAAAACCTTCGATTTTTAGAGGGTTTCGGTTTTCGGAAGTTCGGATAAAAGGTAGTCTACCTGTATTAGTCTAGTAAACCTTCTCTGAACTGCTTCCAACGCCCTTACATCCTTCCATAAATAAGGAGACCAATACTGTACACAGTACTCCAGATGTGGTCTCACCAATGCCCTGTATAACTGAAGCATAACCTCCCTACTTTTGTATTCAATTCCCCTCGCAATAAACAATAACATTCTATTAGCTTTCCTAATTACTTGCTGTACCTGCATACTAATCTTTTGCGATTCATGCACTAGGACACCCAGATCCCTCTGCAGCTCAGAGCTCTGCAATCTCTCACCATTTAGATAATATGCTTCTTTTTTAACATTTGCCCTCTTAACGCCGAGGGTCGCGCCATGAAGAACGATGGCACGGTGGCATAGTGGTTAGCACTGTTGCCTCACAGCGCCAGGGACCCGGGTTCAAATCTGGCCTCGGGCGACTGTCTGTGTGGAGTTTGCACATTCTCCCTGTGTCTGCGTGGGTTTCCTCCCACAGTCCAAAGATGTGCAGGTTAGGTTGATTTGGCTATGATAAATTGACCCTTAGTGTTAGGGGATTAAATACGTGGGGTTACGGGGATAGGGTGGGATATGTGTTGGTGCAGGCTCGATGGGCCGAAATGGCCTCTATCTGCACTGTAGATTCTGTGATTCTGTGATCACATGGTTAGAACATGTGGAGCCAACGGGGCGGATTACCAGCTGGTCGCTAGGCGTGAAAACCGGCGTTGCGGACTGGCCGCCTGTTGCGGGAAAACCGCCCGGGCGCGGACAAGAGAGCCTGGGCAGCCGGAGAGACGCACCCTCGCGGGGTCCTACACATCCTGGACCTGTGGAGGAAGGCCTGTTTCAGGCCAGGCCCGGATCAGGAGCAGATCCACGTAGAGATAGCCAACCCTCCAGGATTGCCCTGGAGTCTCCGGGAATTGAAGGTTAATCTCCAGGACAACCCAGGAGAAAAATCATAGGGGCGTTAAAAAAAAAAGTGCATTTATATCGCGCCTTTCGCCACCTCGGGACGTCCTGAAATGCTTCACAATCAATGAAGCACTTTTTTTTTGAAGTGTAGTCACTGTTGTAATTTAGGAAACGCGGCAGCCGATTTGCGCACAGCAAGCTCCCACCACTGGCTCAACACAAACCGGGGGTATCAGACTTCTTAGTCTGACTCCATAGCATACAGGGAGGTACAGTAGCCCCAGTAAGCCATCGAAGTGAGCAGAAAAATGTTGACACTTGCTATTTCTTACCAGGTTCTTCTTGCCAGTAGCTTTGTGCCCTTCTACGCTGGGATCAAGGCAGTGGAGTATAGAGGAGAAGTGAGTATAAGTTCTGTGTGCATTTTCTGTTGAGAATTCATTTAAAAGCATAATGTATAATTTACGCTGTATTCGAGTCTCTTCGCCGGGAGCAAGAGGAAGATCAGCGCAAGGAGCGCACGTCAACCCAAGCACCCCACCCACCCGCCCCTTCAACCACTGTCTGCCCCACCTGTGACAGAGACTGTAGGTCCCGCGTTGGACTCATCAGTCATCTGAGAACTCATTTTTAATGTGGAAGCAAGTCATCCACGGTTCCGAGGGACTGCCCAAGAAGAAGAGAAGATTACGTGAGGATCCGAAGTAACCCCGTGTCTACTTCAAAACTGACGGCGGCACTATAGAAATGGACACTTGAGGGCAGAAGTGCAGCAGTTCAGAACAGCAGTTGAATAAATTGAGGCAAGAGGCAGGGTGAAGCCTTGCAGAGGCTGCCAAAACGTAAATCTGGGGAGCTCTCGGAAGAGTGGCTCTGTTTGGTGGAAGGAATAAGTCACAGGCCGAAGTCACACCGTGCGATTGGTTAATAACAAAAGATTTGCTCGTTCTTGGGAAATTCCTTTTATCTGTCGCTGGAATGGAGGTCTTAACCCACTTACTGATTGCAAACTACGCGGTGCGCCTTGAATCCCAGTCCATTCTGTTTTGCAGTCTGACAAACTCGCTGAACTTCTTTTCTTCCCATTCTCCATTGATCACGTAGAAATGTAGACTATGTTGTGGAGTATTTTAAACCAACACTCGACGCAAGGTTTTAGATCGTTCTTCAAATGGTCTTTATTACACCGGTGGGGAGACAATCTCTACTGGCGCACCAGGAGACTTCTCCAAATTGATACAGTAAGCGTTACATATTTATGCATTCAAAAGTCATGTTAGCTTCGTGCACAATCCCGTTGCACTGTTTTAATTGGCCTAAGGCCCACGTGCACAGTTGCTGATTGGCTAATTCCCTATCTCGCGTCACACAACCTGGCTAATTCCCTATCTCGCGTCACACAACCTTTCGCCTATATTTTATTGTCACATGATCTTTATGATCTCACCTGTTGTTTATATTTTGTAACTTTTAGTAAAACCACATGTCTGCATTTCTGTCTCGCTGTGCCCTGTGTGGTTTTACTTACCTCTAGGTTCCATAGTTTCTGGTTAATCATAGATGGTGCTTCTGAGCTAATTTCATCTAATCTTGAAAAGCATCAAAACCTTGTGGTCAGCATGTCTGAACTATCTCCGCCGGGGTCTCTCTCAAACGTTTCTAGTGTGCAAGCTGCATTGCTAACCCCTTAATTCCTGAAGGGTGCCAATGTCCCACTTCAACTAGAAAGCGTCCATTTAGCACAGCGGGTCTGTGCCGGCTCTTCCGAAGAGCAATCCAGTGAATCCCACTCCTCGGCTCTTTCCCCATATCCCTGCCATTTTCTTCTTCTTCAAGTGTCTCCCATTCCCTTTTTAGAACATAAAAACATGAGAATTAGGAGCCAGGAGTCGGCCATACGGCCCCTCGAGCCTGCTCCGCCATTCAATAAGATCATGGCTGGCCTTTGACCTCACCTCCACTTTCCCGCCCGATCCCCATATCCCTTGATTCCCCAAGAGTCCAAAAATCTATCGATCTCAGCTTTGAATATACTCGTTATTGAATCTGTACATGGCCTGCGCCTTGGATATTTCCGGTGTTGATCTGAGCTTACTTCATTGAGGTGCATTAGGGTACCCTGGGGATGACTTCGTCCTCTCTCTTCTCTTTCCCCCCCCTGCCCCATGTAAAGTGTCTGGCCTCGTATTGTGCACAGCCTAACAGTAGCACGGTTGAGATTAGAAGTAGCACAGGGATAAAACACCGGCCACCATTACATTGATGCTGATGTGCACAATGCACTGACCCAGTAGATTACAGTAATCTGAACAAGGAGAACCTGAAAGCCTGTACCTTCTTTATTTAATAACTTGGTAGAGAATCATACAGGACAGAAGGAGGCCATTTGGCCCATCGTGCCTGTGCCGGGTTCTTGAAATAGTTACCCAGTTAGTCCCACTCTTTCCCCATAGTCCTGCAAATTTTTTCTTTTCAAGTATTTATCCAATTCCCTTTGGAAAATTACTGTTGAATCTGCCTCCACCGCCCTTTCAGGCAGCGCATTCCAGATCACAACTCTCCTCATCTCCCCCTCTGGTTCTTTTGCCAATTATCTTAAATCTGTGTCCTCTGGTTACCGACCCTCCTGCCAGTGGAAACCCTTTCCCCTTGTCTACGCTATCAAAACCCCAGAAGAAGGGGATGGGGAAGGGTAAGAGGAAGGAGCCGACCTCTACTTTTCCTTCCTAGTCACTTTCTCCAATTTGTAACCCCTACTGATCATAAACTGCACTCTACTTGGAGCTCCGACACGGCAAGAGAGCCCCAGGTGGGCAGAGGAAACCCTCAAAGCCTCCTTGAAAAAATGCAACATCCCTACCGACATCTGGGAATCCCTGGCCCAAGACCGCAGAAAGTGGAGGAGAAGTATCTGGGAAGGCACCGAACACCTCGAGTCTCTTCGCTGGGAGCGAGCGGAAGCCAAGCGCAAACAGCGGAAGGAGCGCACGTCAACCCAAGCACCCCACCCACCCGCCCCTTCAACCACCGTCTGCCCCACTTGTGACAGAGACTGTAGGTCCCGCATTGGACTCATCAGTCACCTGAGAACTCATTTCTAGTGTGGAAGCAAGTCATCCTCGGTTCCGAGGGACTGCCTAAGAAGAAGGCGAAACTGGATGCTAATCTTATGCTCATGTTGTTGCCTCCCCCAGATCATGGTTTCGTTGTGCGGGTTCCTATTACTCCTGTGTGCCCGAGTCAACTAGCAGAACACCACTTTGAACAACTACACTACCCTCCCTCTCAATTGAGCGTATCAAACATCCAAAAATATCGTTGCAAAGTTACCATTAAAAAACGAACTGCATGGCATGATTAGAATACCATACAGGTCACAACGTGAATAGCTAGTTACAATGCCTTCATTGTTCAATTCTATAAATATTGGTTTTTGCGATAGAACCCGTGTCAAATCCGCTGTGCCACCACCAGGTGCTTGTTGTCTCTGACAGCGATGGAGCAGTTGGAGGCACAGTGGGGATCTCTGTCTCGTCAGCTGGGGTGGTAGAAATGTATGTCCAACACGTTGAATGTGTCGCGGTGGAGGAGGCTACCTTTTGAACTCCAAGTTGTGCAGCCGATTTGTGGCCGACACTCGCATAATACCGAAGGAAAAACCATTCCCAAGATCTCGACGCAACACCAAGAACTTGCATTTACGTAGTGCCTTTAACATAGTCACAGGAGAGTAATCAGACAAAGTTTGACACCGAGCCGCGTGTAGCTTCGGAGGGGGTTTGCTCATTTGTGGGTTAGATGAGGCCATGGAGGGATGGAAAGAGGAGCACAAGGACCTTGAAATTAAATTGCCGCGGCACAAGGAACTAATGGCACTTGGCACAGATTGTGTGGAACCTTGTGCAGGAGAATACTTGGAGCCAAGTTCTGGGTTATATGTGAAAGGCAGAGCCAATGAGGCAATTAAGGAGAGTGTTTGAGAAATCTCTCCTGGAGAACGATGAAGGTATAAAGAAAGAAAGCCTTGCATTTATATGGCGCCTTTCACGTCCACCGGATGTCCCAAAGTGCTTTATAGCCAATGAAGTACTTTTTGAAGTGTAAGCTTCACATTGATATTGGCTGTTGTAATGTGGGAAACCTGGTAGCCAATTTGCACACAGCAAGCTCCCACCAACAGCAATGTGATAATGACCAGATAATCTGTTTTAATGATGTTGATTTGAGGGATCAATATTGACCAGGGCACCGGGGATAACTCCCCTGCTCTTTTTCGAAATAGTGCCATGGGATCTTTTACGTCCACCTGAGAGAGCAGACGGGGCCTCGGTTTAACGTCTCGTTTGAAAGACAGCACCTCCGACAGTGCAGCACTCCCTCAGCACTGCACTGGAGTGTCAGCCTGGATTTTTGTGCTCAGATCCCTGGAGTGGGACTTGATACCCACAACCTTCTGACTCAGAGGCGAGGGTGTGACCCACTGAGCCACTGGCTGACACATGATGGGGAGAGGTAGGGGCGTAAGCAGGCAGTGTTCGGGAACTGGAATGATTGTGGTCTTGGTGACTGATCTGACCCCTCTGGATGGAAAATGAGCCTCTCAAATCATTGGCAAAGATTATCCAGAATAAAATGCAAAGGGAGAAAGAAGAAATCAACTGAATGAAAAGAGAGATTAAATCATCAAATCATTAACTGCCCCCAAGTCATGAACCTTCACTGCACCCGATTAGTAATCACCAACTTTAGATCTGAGGTCAAAAGAACTGTTCATTGTGTACACTGGAAACCCAAAGCTTATTCACTTTGATATCGGATATCACGGTTCTTTATCGGAAAGTATTGTTCAAGAATGAGTGTGTGATGGAAGATTGTTAAAATAGATAATAGAGTAAGATATGACTGAAACCCAGTAAGCAGACTAGTCAAAATAATCCTTCAGGCAGCTCTTGGTGCTGCGCAGTTACATTAGCGTTAGGGTTACGATGTTAACCGCATCAGATCCACATTTGTTTTTTTTTTCTTCTCTTGCAATTGCCCCCCCCTCTAGGCGCTGGCTATTGCCGAGGTACCACAGGCGCCAGATCCTATGCGCGAGCGTAGATAATTAGTGCCGGGAGGCCAATCGATCCTGCCTTCAGCCAATGTCCGTACATGCAGTTTCTAACTGGAGCGATCAGAATCATAGAAATTTACGGCACGGAAGGAAGCCATTCGGCCCATCTTGTCCGTGCCGGCCGACAAAGAGCCTAACCCAGCCTAATCCCACTTTCCAGCACTTGGTCCGGAGCCCTGTAGGTTACAGCACTTCGAGTGCATACCCAAGTACTTTTTAAATGTGATGAGGGTTTCTGCCTCCACCACCCTTTCAGGCAGTGAGTTCCAGACCCCCACCACCCTCTCGGTGAAAAGATTCTCCTCAAATCCCCTCTAAACCTCCGACCAAATAAATGCCCCCTGGCTATTGACCCTTCTACTAAGGGAAATAGGTCCTTCCTATCCACTCTATCTCGGCCCCTCATAATTTTATACACCTCAATTAGGTCTCCCCTCAGCTTCCTCTGTTCCAAAGAAAACAACCCCAGCCTATCCAATCTTTCCTCATAGCTAAAATTCTCCAGCCCAGGCAACATCCTCGTAAATCTCTTCTGCACCCCCTTCCTGTAATGTGGTGACCAGAACTGCACGCAGTATTCTAGCTGCGGCCTAACTAGTGTATTATACAGTTCAAGCATAACCTCCCTGCTATTATATTCTATGCCTCAGCCAATAAAGGCAGGTATCCTGTATGCCTTCTTAACCACCTTTATCTACCTGTCCTGCTACCTTTGGGGATCTGTGGACCTGCACTCCAAGGTCCCTCTGATCTTCTGCACTTCTCCGTGTCCTACCATTTATTGTGTATTCCCTTGCATTGTTAGCCCTCCCCATATGCATTCCCTCATACTTCTCCAGATTGAATTCCATTTGCCACTGTTCTGCCCACCTGACCAGTCCATTGATATCTTCCTGCAGTCTGCAGCTTTCTTCTTCATTATCAACCACATGGCCAATTTTTGTATCATCTGCAAACTTCTTAATCATACTTCTTATATTCAAAAAATGCTAGAATCTATTATAAAAAATGTAATAGCAGAGCACTTGGTAAGCAGTGACAGGATCGGACAACGTCAACATGGATTTACAAAAGGTAAATCATGCTTGACTAATCTACTGGAATTTTTTGAGGATGTAACTGGTAAAATAGATAAGGGAGAACCAGTGGATGTGGTGTATTTGGACTTTCAGAAGGCTTTCGATAAGGGCCCGCATAAGAGATTAGCGTGCAAAATTAAGGCACATGGGATTGGGGGCAAGGTATTGACTTGGATAGAGAACTGGTTGGCGGACAGAAAGCAAAGAGTTGGAATAAACGGGTCGTTTTCCGAGTGGCAGGCAGTGACTAGTGGGGTACCGCAAGGATCAGTCCTAGGACCCCAGCTGTTCACAATATATATTAATGATCTGGACGAGGGAATTGGATGTAATATCTCCAAATTTGCAGACGAGGGTAAGCTGTGAGGAAGATGTTGTGAAACTCCAGTACGATTTGGACAGATTGGGTGATTGGGCAGAAACATGGCAAATGCACTATAATGTGGATAAATGTGAGGTTATCCACTTTGGTGGCAAAAACAGGAAGGCAGATTATTATTTGAATGGCAATAGATTGGGAGAAGGGGAAGTGCAAAGAGACCTGGGTGTTCTTGTGCACCAGTCGCTGAAGGTAAGCATGCAGGTGCAGCAGGCGGTTAAGAAGGCAAATGGTATGTTGGCCTTCGTAGCAAGAGGGTTCGAGTACAGGAACAAGGATGTCTTGCTACAGTTGTACAGGGCCTTGGTGAGACCGCACCTTGAGTATTGTGTGCCATTTTGGTCGCCTTACCTGAGGAAGGACGTTCTTGCCATGGAAGGAGTGCAGCGAAGATTCACCAGGCTGATACCTGGGATGGCAGGAATGACGTATGAGGAGAGATTGTGTCGATTGGGCTTATACTCACTGGAGTTTAGAAGATTGAGAGGGGTTCTCATCGAAACTTATAAAATTCTGTCAGGCCTGGACAGACTAGATGCAGGAAGGATGTTTATGATGGCCGGGGAGTCCAGAACCAGGGGTCACAGTCTAAGGATCAGGGGTAAGCCATTTAGGACTGAAATGAGGAGGAATTTCTTCACCCAGAGAGTGGTGAACCTGTGGAATTCTCTGCCACAGAGGGCGGTGGAGGCCAGTTCATTAAATATATTCAAAAAAGAGTTGGATATATTTCTTAAGGCTAAAGGGATCAAGGGGTATGGGGAGAAGGCAGGGACAGGGTACTGAATTTGGATGATCAGCCATGATCTCATTGAATGGCGGAGCAGGCTCGAAGGGCTGAATGGCCTACTCCTGCTCCTATCTTCTATGTTTCTATAATTGCCACAAAAAGCAAAGGACCCAGTGCAGTACTGAGCCCTGTGGGACCCCATTGAAAACACCCTTCGACCATTACCCTTTGTTTCCTGTCCCTGAGCCAATTTTTGATCCAACTTGACACTTTGCCCTGGATCCCATGGGCTTTTACTTTCGTGACCAGTCTGCCATGTGGAACCTTATCAAAAGCCTTGCTAAAGTCCATATACACTACATCAAATGCACTACCCTCATCTACCCTCCTTGTTAGCTCCTCAAAAAATTCAATCAAATTTGTCAGACACGACCTTCCCTTAACAAATCTGTGCTGACTATCCTTGATTAATCCGTGTCTTTTTAAATGAAGATTTATCCTGTCCTTCAGAATTCTTTCCAATAATTTTCCCACCACCGAGGTTAGGCTGACTGGCCTGTAATTACTCGGTCTATGCTTTGCTCCCTTTTTAAACAATGTTACCATGTTAGCAAAGGGAACTCTGGCAGATTTCCGCCCCCCCCCTCCCCCCCCCAGCCCAGGAGTGCTGTATTACATTGGTCGCAGTGGAGCAGCATATTGCATTAGTAGTGATAGAGAAATTTATTGCATGGTAGTGGTGGAGAGCTGTATTGTATTGGGAGTGGTAGAGCAGTGTGTTACACTAGTAGCACTGCAGTGTTGTGTTTTATTGGTACGACGGTGGAGCTCTATCTTGTATTTTCTTTATTCCTTCACGGGATGTGGGCGTCGCTAGTAAGGCCAGGCCAGCATTTATTGCCCATCCCCTAATTGCCCTTGAGACGGTGGTGGTGAGCCGCCGCCTTGAACCACTGCAGTCCGTGTGGTGATGGTGCTCCCACAGCGCTGTTAGGGAGGGAGTTCCAGGATTTTGACCCAGCGACGATGAAGGATCGGCCGATATATTTCCAAGTCGGGATGGTGTGAGAGACTTGGAGGGGAACCTGCAGGTGGTGGTGTTCTCATGCGCCTGCTGCCTTTGTCCTTCTAGGTGGTAGAGGTCGCGGGTTTGGGAGGTGTTGTTGAAGTATTGGTACATTGGGGGAGCTCTGTATTAGCAACAAAACTGTGTTCAGTTTTGAGCACTGCTCCTCAGGAAAGGTATATTGGCCTTGGAGGGGGTGCAGTGCAGATTCAGTGCTGAATGATACTGGGACTAAAAGGGTTAAATTAAGTGGACGGGTTACATAAACTTGTCTTGTATTCCCTTGCATATAGAAGATTGAAGGGTGATCTGATCGAGGGGTTTAACATTTCCTCTGGTGGGGGAATCAAGAACAAGGGGGCCGTTCAGGAGTGAAATCAGCAAGCACCTTTTCCACACAAAGGGTGGTAGAAATGTGTAACTCTCTTGCTCAAAAGGCAGTGGATGCTTGGGACAACTGGAGCTTTCAAGACTGAGATTGATGGACCATTGTTAGGTAAGCTAAGAGCGTCAATGGATGTGGCGCAAAGGCGGGGAAAGTGGAGTTGAGACGCAGATCAGCCATGATCTGATTGAATGGTGGAACAGGCGCGAGGGGCTAATGTCCTGTTCCTAAAGTCCGAGAATGTGGGTGGTAGAGCGCTAGAGACTCGCTTGGGGGGCGGGGGGGGGGGGGGAGGCGCGGGGGGAATGCTGCCTAAGCACATTTTATATATCACTCTTGCTACTGGCAGAGCAAAGGCACTCATCACATCAGTATGAGGTGGATTCAAAACCTAGTTATGGAGGTGAAAGGACAATGTCCCAATGCATTGTTCCACCTAATTTTCCCTCCCCCTCCCCGCCAGACTTGTCATTCCTATTGCAAGATGTCAGCCATGGCTCAGTGGGTAGCGCTCCTGCCTCTGAGTCAGAAGGTACCAGGCCCACTCCAGCGACTTGAGCACAAAATCTAGGCTGACACTCCAGTGCAGTGCTGAGGGAGCGCTGCACTGTCGAAGGTGCCGTCTTTCGGATGAGACGCTAAACCGAGGCCCCTCGGGTGGACATAAAAGATTCCGTGGCACTATTTCGAAGAAGAGCAGCGGAGTTATCCCCGGTGTCCTGGCCAATATTTGTCCCTCAAGCAACATCACCAAAACAGATGATATGGTCATTATCACATTGCTGTGTGTGGGAGCTTGCTGTGCACAATTTGGCTGCTGCGTTTCCCACATTAGAACTTTGACTACACTTCAAAAGCACTTCATTGGCTGTAAAGCACTTTGGGACGTCCTGTGGTCGTGAAAGGCCACAGAGAAATGCAAGACTTTATTTCTTTGCTACAGTGAAGTTCACTTTTAATGTTGTCTGTATTTTAAACACTCTGGGGGGGGGAAAATTCAGTATCGCCCCATTTGGGGCGCCATTATCGGCCGTGTGCAAAGTTTAGCGCCTGGCGCTAATTATCGTCTCCGACAGCAAACTTGGCTTTTATCACCCCTGGAGGTGATTGGAGCGCTAAATCAGGCACTTCACACCTGTCTTAAGGCGCAAAGGCTGAGGAGCGAGGCGCTACCTCAGAGCGCTGGTGAAGCAAGGAAGGGCAAATCAAAATGAACCTGCAAAGTGCTGCTCAGTACTCAAAACTCCTTCACACAGCGTTGAACCTCTCCAGAAGTCAGTCTCTCTCTCCCTCTCTCTCTCTCTCTCTCTCAGAATGCGTGGTGCAAAAATGTCACCGACAAAAAAAGGCAGGAAGCGGTCGCCTTTAAATAGCGCTCCCCCAGTCCCTTTCTGACAGCAAAACGCTCCCCTCAACCTGTCGTTGCTAGCGGCAGGCGGTAAGGCAGGGGGCGCCACTCAATATCCGGTCCGGGACGCTACTGGGGCGTTGCGCACTCGACTGACGTCATGATCTGCCGGCGCAGGAGATCATGGCGGTAGTGTTTAGCGCCGCCGCAAAATGTCTAGTTAATTTCGCGAACGGCGCAAACATCGCCGCGCCCGGGCGCTAGTTGCTTTACGCCCCAATTGGCGCCCTCTTAAGGCGCTAACGGGAGGTGCAAACAACTGAATTTTTCCCCCTCTGGGTCTAATTGCTAGTGTCATAAATAAAATGGGCAAAATTTCCAGTTCTGGAACAGGGTAAGAGTTTAAAAAAAAAAAAATCGGTTGTGGTAACAGTTTTATAAGTGTGTGTGTATATATAGAGGATTTATTATTTCTGGTTTACTCTGACCTCCTAAACAGGGGACTCTTTCTCAAACCTTGCTGTCTTTTGTTAGGGTTGGATTGATGGTGGGTTAACAAACAGGCTTCCGATCTTCTCCACCGGACAGACCATGACTGTTTCACCTTTCAGTGGGAAATTGGATATCTGCCCTCAAGACAAAGGCCAAAGCAATTTTTACGTCACGATCGCAAAGCAGGACTTCATAGTAAGTGCTTTTCGAAGCGAGTCCGCTGCTCAGATACTTATAAAAAGAACTGTTTCCTTATTTCAGAAATGCTGCTTTAAATATTTTCCGCGGTTTAAGTACATGCATCTATACAGTGTGATTTTGTAAAGGTCATTTACACCATAACGATTCTGTACTGACGATGCAGTTATATAGTAAATCAAAACAGGAAATGCTGGAAATACTCAGCAGGTCAGGCAGCATCTGTGGCGAGGGAAACAGAGTTAACGTTTCAGGTCGATGACCTTTCGTCAGAACTGGAAAAATGGTGATGTAACAGGTTTTAAGGAAATGCAGAGGCGGGGTAAAGGGTGGGTGGTGGGGGAGAGGAAAGAACAAAATGAAAGGTCTGTGATAGGATGGAAGGCAGGAGAGATTAAACGACAAAAGGGATGATGGTGCGAGGCTAAAGGAGATGGTAATGGGAGAGTAAAGAAACAAAAGATGGGTGTAAAGTTAAAGCACAAGGGATTGGGGGGTAAGGTATTGACTTGGATAGAGAACTGGTTGGCAGACAGGAAGCAAAGAGTTGGAATAAACGGGTCTTTTTCCGAGTGGCAGGCAGTGACTAGTGGGGTACCGCAGGGATCGGTGCTAGGACCCCAGCTATTCACAATATATATTAATGATCTAGACGAGGAAACTAGATGTAATATCGCCAGGTTTGCAGACGACACAAAGCTGGGTGGGCGTGTGTGCTGTGAGGAGGATGCTGAGAAACTCCAATATGATTTGGACAGGTTGGGTGATTGGGCAGATGCATGGCGGATGCAGTATAATGTGGATAAATGCGAGGTTATCCACTTTGGTGGTAAAAACAGGAAGGCAGATTATTATCTGAACGGCAACAGATTGGGAGAAGGGGAAGTGTAATGAGACCTGGGTGTGCTTGTGCACCAGTCGCTGAAGGTAAGCATGCAGGTGCAGCAAGAAGGCAAATGATATGTTGGCCTTTGTAGCGAGAGGATTCGAGTACAGGAACAAGGATGTCTTGCAGTTGTACAGGGCCTTGGTGAGACCACACCTTGAGTATTGTGTGCAGTTTTGGTCGCCTTATCTGAGGAAGGATGTTCTTGCCTTGGAGGGAGTGCAGCGAAGATTCACCAGACTGATACCTGGGATGGCAGGAATGATGTATGAGGAGAGATTGGGTCGATTGGGCTTATACTCGCTAGAGTTTAGAAGAATGAGAGGGGATCTCATTGAAACTTATAAAATTCTAACAGGACTAGACAGACTAGATGCAGGAAGGATGTTCCCGATGGCGGGGAGTCCAGATCCAGGGGTCACAGTCTAAGGATAAGGGGTAAGCCATTTAGGACTGAGATGAGAAGGAATTTCTTCACCCAGAGAGTGGTGAACCTGTGGAATTCTCTACCACAGAAGGCAGTTGAGGCCAATTCATTAAATATACTCAAGAAGGAGTTGGATATATTTCTTAAGGCTAAAGGGATCAAGGGATATGGGGAGAAAGCAGGGACAGGGTACTGAATTTGGATGATCAGCCATGACCTCATTAAATGGCAGAGCAGGCTCGAGGGGCCAAATGGCCTACTCCTGCTCCTATCTTCTATGTTTCTATGGGTCTAGAGGAGGTGTAAATGGGAATGGCAGAATCAGCAACAGCTGCCGTCTGGAAAAAATGAGGGCAGAGATTATGGTCTGAAATTGTTGAACTCCATGTTGAGTGCGGAAGGCTGTAAAGTGCCTAATGAAGCAGTTATAGCGTTGACTGTAGCCTGAATCCCGAGTTGGGCCCTGATTTGACACTGTATGGAAGCAGAGTGAGACTCTGAGATTTCGCCCTCTGAGGCGGGATCACGGCAGGAGAGGTTGTTGGCGGGTCCGGCTCCCGGCTCCAGCCGCTCTGTAAAAAGGGGATTTTTCCCCTGATTGGGCTTGTTAAGCCCGCCCTGCAAGGTTCCCGACCAATTAAAAGGAAGCGGGTCTGATGACGTCATTTGATGACGCAACCTCAGCCGGTTTCCTTAAAGGGACCATGGCCAACTTTCATTTTGTCAGCGTTCTACAGCATTGAAGTGCTGCAAACACTGAGGAGCACTGCACAGAGGTGCACGACTGCACCCAGGCTCTCCCATGACTCCCTCCATATGCTTATGGAGGGAGCCACAGCACGCAGGCAGGTTCTCTTCCCTTCCCATGGACAGAAGAGACCTCCCCAGGAGACCAACACAGCCTGGTTGCACATTGCACAGGAGGGCATAAGCATGGATGTCATCAGGAGGACCAGGCTGCAGTGGCATAAACCTTTCAGTGATCTCAGTAGATCACGAAATGTTACTGCAAAGCCACACTCACCCTCATCCTGCTGTGCCACTCATCACATCCCCATCACTCTGCCTCCTCTACAGTACTCCTGCACATCCTTACTCACACCAACTTACCTTGCACCTTCACCCATCCCTCTCTATCTACATTATCACTTCCCCATCTCAGTACCCACCCCTCACACTCGCCCTCATCCTAGTCCAATCATACCAACTAACAACACACAAGAGTAGGCACTCGGGTGTTTTATGCAATGTTCATGTAAATTTTCTGTTAATGTGTTGTCAAACATTGAAATCTATATTTTCAACATATTGGAGTTCCAGTGAATGTTGAACATAAGAACATAACATAAGAACATAAGAAATAGGAGCAGGAGTAGGCCAATCGGCCCCTCGAGCCTGCTCCGCCATTCAATAAGATCATGGCTGATCTGATCCTAACCGCCAATCTACTATCACTGAACCATCTCCTGAATCTAACAGAATTAGACACACGAAATAGGAGCAGGATCAGGCTACACGGCCCCTGGGCCCGCTCCGCTACCCACAGGGCCATGACCGATCCGAACCTAGACTCATGTCCAAATTCCTGCCCGCTCCCCGTAACCCTTAATTCCCTTTACTTCTAGGAAACTGTCTATTTCTGTTTTAAATTTATGTAATGATGTAGCTTCTACAGCTTTTTGGGGCAGCATATTCCATGGACCTACCACCCTCTGAGTGAAGTAGTTCCTCCTCATCTCAGTTTTGAAATGACATTAAACCCCCCCCCCCACCCCGCCGTCCCCATCCACGTCCCCCCAATTGTGATGAGTGTGAAAGTAATGGCTTGGTTATTGTAGAGATGCTTTATGGTGCTGATATGGGGTGGTGTCAACCTGGCGCATCATGTGGCAGCCAGGGTGTACAGCGTCAAGTGAAGTAAATCTGGCCATGGTGAGGCCATCGCTGGCCTCCCAGGCAGCAATGTTGTCGGGTGCTGATGCCCTGTGTCCTGTGTAGCATCAGGTGATTGTGGAGAAGTTTGGTATTGTTGTTGTTGTTGTGCCTGGTGATATTGGTGTTGGGGCTGATCATGGAGAGATTCAGAGGACCAAGGTGAGATTTTTTCCAAGGGCACCGATGTTGCTGGAATAGATGGCAGCTGAAGTTGAGATGACAGAAGCGATCTGTCAATGGTGAGAAAGCTTGCTCCAAGGAGGTGACGGTGGATAGAGAGTTTACTCCAAACACTTCCAAACTGCATACAGCTCAAAAGTGTCTTCCAAGTCCTGAAGGCTCAAGCTTCTGACATTGGAAAATGACCAGCTGTGAAATGGTAGCTTTCATACCACTTTTGCAGCTGTCACCTATTCACAGCAATGGGGAGACATAGAGAACCCGATCTGCTTACCTGACGTGATCTCCGAGTGACGTGAATCTCGTTAAAAAAGTGGCAAAATAGAAATAGGCTGGCAAAATAGTAGTTAACAAGCATTTAACTATCTTAAATGGCTCCCCCGCCGCTTGGTGTTGGGTCTGTTCTGAAATCGCAGCCCTGACACTTTGGAAACTTACATGGAGGCGGGTTCAGAGCGGGCTCCCAACCCATTGTCAATCATTTTGATTTTGACAGCGGACCTGCCTCCAAACCCGCCCTCTGAGCACCGGCAAAATTCAGCCCTGTGTGTGGAGGCTGAAGTTTCGCTCTGCTTCGCTCCAGAATCAGGACTGGCCTTGATATCCCAATTTATTCTTCAAGGGTCTGCACGAAACAGCTTCACGCTGACGTTTAACTTGGAGCTTCAGCGCTTTCTTAACACATCGTCGTACTCATTGTAGGTACAAGTACCGGGTAAAGATTAAATACACTTTTTTGTTTGTAATTTGCATTCGAGATTTAAGGGATATAAATTGGACCTTGTGGCCGTAAAACAGGCTTGACAAGCCAATTCTGGAGATCAATATCCGGTGCCCAAAGGACGTCTGACCCGATATTGGGTTGGGCCATTTTTTAGGCGTGCTTGGTGGCTGCCTAAAACAGGCGTTAAGCCCCTCATTTACATATATATCAGGCCGGACGCCTGTTTTAGGCCCCCTCTGTCAAATTGGTCTCGGCCATTTAGGACTGAGACGAGGAGAAATTTGTTCACTGAGGGCGGTGAATCTTTGGAATTCTCTACCACACAGGGCTGTGGATGCTCAGTCGTTGAGTATCTTCAAGACAGAGATCGATAGATTTTTGAACACTCAAAAAAAGAAAGTCTTGCATTTATATAGCACCTTTCACGACCTCGGGACGTCCCAAAGCGCTTTACAGCCAATTAAGTACTTTTGAAGTGTACTAACTGTTGTAATGTAGGAAACGCGACAACCAATTTGCGCACAGCAAGCTCCCACAGACAGCAGTGTGATAATGGCCAGATATTCTGTTTTAGTGGTTGAGGGATAAATATTGGCCCCAGGACACCGGGGATAACTCCCCTGCTCTTCTTCGAAATAGTGTCGTGGGATCTTTTGCGTCCAGCTGAGAGAATCGAGGGATTTGGGGATCGGGCGGGAAAGTGGACTTGCGGTCGAAGTTCAGCCATGATCTTATTGAATGGCGGAGCAGGCTCGAGGGGCCGTATGGCCTGCTCCCGCTCCTAATTCTTATGTACCGACCAAGTGAGATAATTGCTGAAACTCTCGGCGCTCCCGACTGTGTGAGGTAGTCCTGTTCCCTGAGGTCACCGGGCTCAGCAACTCCTTCAGTTTAAACCCCAGGTCCTGGCCACACCACCAGAGGTCATTAGTTAACTTTTTATTTTTACAGATTATTTGAACTGACAAAAGTGAACAGGAAAAAGCGGTTGACTTAATATGTTAATTATTTGTAAATAATTTAACTGTTTTAAATGAGCCCTGGTGGTAAGACTTTCTCTTTTAATACCAGATCTACCATTAAATATGCAAAAGGCTGCCAAAAGGTTCATTTTTAATATAGAAAACAAATTCCTGTGAAGCCAGGAGGAGCAGAAGTGTGCCCCCGACTTCACAGTATCTCGATGCTCTTCTCCCCTCCACCCACAGCTCCCCACCGCCAGGATGTACCGCAAATGATTCATTCTGCAGCCCTTTGCCCATGTAAGGATAGCTGGCCATCAGGAGGGTCTATTTTAATAACCGGGAACTAAATCAAAGAACAATGTGTTACTCTCTTAATAATTCCTCCCCCTTTCTCTCTTGCCACCCTCTCCCATTTCAACTGCAGCTGTCCATCGCAAATGTCGTCCGACTCAATCAGGCGCTGTTCCCACCGGGCCGAGAGAGGATGGAGTCTCTGTATCACAAGGGCTTCAACGATGCTGTGAGGTTTCTACAGAATAAAAACTATTTTGAATAGTTAATTTTACTCTTTTTTTTTGTCTGTCTGTACGCTGTGCCATAAATCGATTTAAAAGTAGACTATTATGATTGAATAAGTCAGAGAGGAGTGCGATAGCATTGTGGTTATTTTACTGGACTAGTAATTTAGAGGCCTGGGCTAATGATCCGGAGACGCGAGTTCAAATCCCACCACGGCAGCTGGGGAATTTAAATTCAGTTAATTAAATAAATCTGGAATAAAAAGCTAGTCTCAATAACGGTGCCCATGAAACTACTGGATTGTCCCATCTGGTTCACTAATGTCCTTTAGGGAAGGAAATCTGCCGCCCTTTACCCGGTCTGGCCTGTATGTGCACAGCAATGTGGTCGACTCTTAGCTGCCCTCTGAATTGGCCTAGCGAGCCACTCCGTTGTATCAAACCGTTACAAGAAACGATAAGACCTTCACCACACGGACTGCAGCGGTTCAAGAAGGCGGCTCGCCACCACCTTCTCAAGGGCAATTAGGGGTGGGCAATAAATGCCGGCCTTGCCAGTGACGCCCACATCCTAGGAATGAATTTAAAAAAAATAGTTTTTATTAGATGGGATTTTGAGAATTTTGGCTGGTGTTCTAAGATACCGGCCCAGAACTTCGGGTCTCCACGGGTGAGTACGCACGGGGTACTCGCCCGTAAGCCCAATGGAAGTGCCGGTTTCCTGCATGCACTGCGCATGCGCGGGAAACCGGCACTTCCATTTCCCTGAAAGCAGGGGTTAAGAGGTCGAACGCGTGCGCAGGAGAGGCTGCGCGTGCGCACCGAACTTACGTTTTTTTTGCAGGTTTTCCCGGGAGGGTAAGTCTCCAGAAGTTACACATTTAAAAAGCAGGCGTAAGGCCTGCTTTTTACAAGGTAAGTGGTGAATTAATTAAAATTAAAACATTTTTTCCACAGGTTTATTATTTTTAAATACTTTAAAGCAAGGTAAGTTTATTTTTAGCCCCGTTTTAAAAAAAAAAAAAAAAAAAATTTTCAAAAATTTAAATTATTGTTTAAAATAGTTATTTCATGTCATTTATAGTTTATTTAAAAAATGTGATGTTTTAAAAACATTTATTTGAAGATTTAGTGATGTTTTGGGGTCCGTAATATTTATAAGTTTTGGCAGCCCTTCCTGTCAAACTTATGAATGGAGCATTCCCTGCTCCGATTGGCTCTCCATGGCCCACGTGATCCCAGGGGACGCATCGAACTAACTGCGCCCCTGGGCTACGCAAGCACTGCGCGCCGGCAGTTGGAGCAGGCCCCGGATCGGAATTCCACGGGGGCCCACAGCTCAACGGCCGGCACGCTAGGTAAGTGCAGGTCGGGGGCTTACACCCGCAGGAAGCCCCCGACCCGAATTTCTGGGCCAGTGTCTTTTTAATAAAAAAATAAATAAAAAAATGGCCCTTAGTTATAAAGCAAAGGAAAGATAGAAAGACTTATATGTTTATATAGCGCCTTTCACGACCTCGGGATGTCCCAAAGCGCTTTACAGCCAATGGAGTACTTTTTGCAGTGTAGTCACTGTTGTAATGTAGGAAACGTGGCAGCCAATCAGCGCACAGCAAGATCCCACAAACAGCAATGCGATAATGACCAGATCATGGCCTAGAAATTCAGTGCCCTTAGCACCGATTGTGCGGCGCTAGAGGGCCTAGCGCTGCAATTGGCGCCGGTTCCTAAATTGCCTGGGGCCCTTCCGCAGCGGTAGACCGGTAGCGCTGCGCCGGCACCGATGACGTCATCGGTGTGCGCAGCGTCCCGGTTGCCGTGGTAACCCGGCCCCAAGCCGAAATTCAGTTGCGGCCGCCTCGGCAGTGGCAGCCGCAACTAAGACTCCGGCAAACGAGTGTTGCCGGAGTCTGTGCCGGCGCTTTAAGGAGGCGCGGCGGCCGGGCGCTTTAAGGAGGCGCGGCGGCCGGCCGCTTTCCCGCCGGCCGCCTGCCCGCAGCTCCCTCCCCGGACTTCTTCTCCCCCCCCCCCCCCCCCCCCCCGGAACAGATGCAAGCCCGGCACTTGTCCGAGGTGCCGGGCTCATTTTTGCAGAGATTTGCGCGGGCCGCGGCCGGGTGCAGGCAGCTCCTCCTTAACGGAAGGAGGAGGCCTGCACTTCCCGAGCCTGCCGCACCGCAGCGGGCGCCGCAGCGCCGGAATAGCGCCGCAATGCGGTGCGTTGCGCCAGTTTTCAGGCGCTAAAACCCTTCAGTAGCGCCGGCAGCCGTTTGGGCGCGGCGCTACTGAATTTTTGGCGCGCGCAAAGGGACTTAGCGCCGGCGCTAACTTCCGGCGCTAAAGCCCTGGCGCAGCGCAAACTCAATTTCTAGGCCCATCTGCTTTAGTGATGTTGATTGAGGGATGAATATTGGCCAGGACACTGGGGAAGAACGCCCCAGCTCCTCTTCGAAATAGTGGCCGTGGCATCTTTTACACTCACCTGCGAGAGCCAGATGGAGCCTTGTTTTAATTCCTCATCCGAAAGATGGATTTGTGATAAGCCCCACTGAAAATACTCGTAGTAACTGCTTAAACATATTTTGTTCTAAAACACTTCCAACCTTGCCTTCCGTGTAATTAGTTTAAAATTGTTATGGAAAGCTGAGAGATATTTACAATACCAAAAGAGACTTATTGAGCGCTAACCATGAATGAAAATGCAGAGATTAAATCTGCTGCTGCAATTGTTGGTATCGGATTTAAAACTGATCCCGCAGTGCTCTGCATTAGAACCATGTATTATTATCTCTAGGATGTGGGCTACATTCCAGCCAGACAGACAGATGAAAGACTCCCGTTTGGCTGCAAGGATTCTACATTAAACGAGATTGGACAGTTACGGTCCAATTCTTAGTGGGCACAAACCCACAGCACGAAAGAGGGCATAACAACGGCTGGAGTGGGAATTGGAAATGTCATGCTCTTCTGAAGTTGAGGTTAAGGTTAAGGTGTATTGATAAGAGGCAGAGTGGAGGAAACGATGTCTCGAGGATAGATTTTCAACTTGCTGCCTGGCCATAAAAACTGGCATGGCAGGTCAGCCACCTGTTGGGGAAACCGCACGGTTTTACCTTTCCGTTGTACTCGATGGAAGTGAAAATGCGGCAGTTTCTATATTATAGGCACAACAGACGTGCCTGGGCGGCAAGTTGAATCTCCAACCGCCTTGTCTCCAACCTGTGCTGTACCTGACCTGGGAGTACTTGATGTAATCACTGGCTCAGCTCTCCAGCACAGACAGCTACTCACCTTGTTGAAAACCCAATAAAATACTCTTTAAAAATGTTGGCTTCAGGACTGGCATTAAAGTTAGGTTGGCCATTGATAAATTGGAGAATACAAGGGGGTAGAAGTTATGCTGCAGCTGTACAAAGCCCTGGTTAGACCACACCTGGAGCACTGTGAGCAGTTCTGGGCACCGCACCTGAGGAAGGATATATTGGCCTTGGAGGGAGTGCAGCGTAGGTTTACCAGAATGATACCCGACTCCAAGGGTTAAATTACGAGGAGAGATTACACAAACTAGGGTCGTAGTCCCTAGAATGTACATAAGAACATAAGAAATAGGAGCAGGAATCGGCCACTTGGCCCCTCGAGCCTGCTCCACCATTCAATAAGATCATGGCTGATCTTAGGCTCAAAGCCACTTCCCCGCCCGCTCCCCATAACCCTTCACTCCCTTATCTTGCAAAAATGTGTCTATCTCCACCGTAAATGTATTTAATGACCCAGCCTCCACGGCTCTCTGGGGCAGAGAATTCCACAGATTTACGACCCTCTGAGAGAAGAAATTCCTCCTCATCTCAGTTCTAAAAGGGCGACCCTTTGTAGAAGGTTAAGAGGTGATTGATCAATGTTTTCAAGATGTTAAGGGGAACAGATAGAGAGAAACTATTTCCACTGGTTGGGGAATCTAGGCCTAGGGGGCATCGTCTAAAAATTTGAGAGTGAAATTAGGAAACACACAAAAGGTGGTCGAAGTTTGGAACTCTCTTCCGCAAACGGCAATTGATGCTAGATCAATTGTTAATTTTAAATCTAAGATTGATAGATATTTGTTAACCAAAGGTATTAAGGGATATGGGCCAAAGGCGGGTATATGGAGCTAGGTTGCAGATCAGCCATGATCTCATTAAATGGCGGAACAGGCTCGAAGGGCTAAATGGCCTGCTCCTGTTCCTAGAATTTAATGTTAATTTCTAGATACAAAGGTCATAGAATCATAGAAATTTACAGCATAGAAGGAGGCTATTTGGCCCATCGTGTCTGCGCCGTTCGAAAAAGAGCTCTCCAGCCTAATCCCACTTTCCAGCTCTTGGTCCGTAGCCCTGTAGGTTACGGCACTTCAAGTACTTTTTAAATGCAATGAGGGTTTCTGCCTCTAACACCTGTTCAGACAGTCTATTCCAGACCCCCACCTCCCTCTGGGTGAAAAAAGTTCTCGACTTCCCCTCTAATCCTTCTACCAATTAGTGTAAATCTATGCCCCCTGGTTATTGACCCTCTCTGCTAAGGGAAATAGATCTTTCCTATCCACTCCCCTCATAATTTTATACTCCTCAATTAAGTCTCCCCTCAGCCTCCTCTGTTCCACAGTAAACAACCCCAGCCTATCCAATCTTTTCTCATAACTAATGAAGGTGATAGACGCCAAAGCTGAACAGGGTAAGCTACTGGAGGTTTCAAATATACTAGGGAAGTGGGCAGACAGGTGGCAGATGAAGATCAATGCAGAGAAATGCAAAGTGGGGACAGAAAATCCAGGAAGGGACTATTAGTTAAATGGAAAGAAAATAATGTGCATGTAAAATGAAAAAGATCTGATTGACAATAAATTGAAGCTATCTCAACCATGCTCAGCAGCAGTGAATACAGCAAATTTGAAGTTGGGATATGTTAAGAGGTTAATATTGAGGTGAAATAGTGAGGTAATCCTGCCATTTTATAAATCAATGGTGTGACTGCACTTGGAACACTGTGTATAGTTCTGATCACCACAGTACAAAAAGGATATTGCAGTTATTGAAAGGATACAAAAGAGAGCAACCAGAATGATTGAGGCGATGGAAGGATTGGATTATGAGCAGTGATTATGTAAATTGGGCATGTTCTCACTGGAAAAGAGGTTGAGAGGTGGTGTGATTACTGTTTTTAGGATTCTAAAGGGATTAGATAATGTCGACCATGACAATCTATTTTACCTTGTCCAGAACATTAGTACCAGAGGACATGGCCTGCTCTTGAAGGGGGGTAAACTCAAAACTAACCTGCGGAAACAGTATTTCAGTGAGCGAATGGTCAATTTATGGAACAGGCTCCCTAGGGAGAACCCGGTGGAAGCAGCAAGTGTTGAGTCATGCAAATGCAAATTAGATAGATCCCTTTCAGAAAATAAGATTCTGGGATGCAGTATGTGAGTAACTTGAGACGTGATGTGTGGTGAGTGTAGCATTGCTCGGGAGGAACAGGTGAGTTTGGACCTGTGGTTCCCAAAGCTCTCCACCACTGGGGGTTTTCCTCGCCTAAGTCCAAAGATGTGCAGGTTAGGTTGATTGGCCATGATAAAAAATTGGCCCTTAGTGTTAGGGGGGATTAAATACGTGGGGTTACGGGGATAGGGTTTGGGTGGGATGGTTGTCGGTGTAGGGACCGGGTGCTAGGGTTTGGATGATCAGCCATGATCTCGTTGAATGGCGGAGCAGGCTCGAAGGGCCGAATGGCCTACTCCTGCTCCTATCTACTATGTTTCTATGTTCTATGTTTCATGTCTGAGTCTGTTGTAGATGAATTGACAAGAGATTGATTGTTGTGATTGGTCAACAACTCCCATTATCGTTGTATCATCGACTGCCTGGTTGGTAGAAGGCCGAACTAGATGGACCTCGGTCTTTTCTCGTCTAGCAATTCCCATGTTCCCTCCCCACTTTCCCCCACAGAACTTCTCTCCTGAAAGTGGCAACGCGTGCTGGGGGTACAGTTCCACACGAGCAGCGGCTCAACACTTCCTTGCCAAGATGTCCACCCGCTAAGTGTGAGCCTGAACGGCAAGTGCTGGTGGGCTACTCACCAATGGGGGCCACACACACACACACACACGCACTTCTAGCAGGTGTTACTGGATAGCGATCAGGCCTTTTTAAAAAAAAGAAATTCTCGATAGCTTGGGGGACAGTAAAGCTAATTATAATTACCCTCACCCCCGCCCCCACCCCCCCCCCCCCCCGCCACCAGCACCATCACCACCCATGTTGTCATGGCATAAACCAGTTAATTCCACTGAGCAAGCACTCTCTGAATTTATCTGCATCTTTGCTGGCAATGGCCGACTCGGTTCCACACCAGGGGCACCTCCAATTTAACACGATCCAAAATGATGACGAAGGTGTCCACTCTCACTGATAAATGTGATTGAGGTCATTTCAGTTCAAAGCAAAAATCTACTGTTGAAATTGTTGGCTGTGTGTTACATTATGAATGGGTGTAATGTGTTTTTTATGCGACATTGTAATTCTGCATTGACGCTGCGATAAAATGAATGTACAATGGATGAGATTTCTTCAGTAAGATTGCTCGGGTTTTCTTACTGTTACCTCATGATTTATTTTGAAAGTCAATGTATTTTTTTTTTCACATTTATTTTCATGGGATATTCGGCTAAGTTTCCTGCTTATTTTTTTATTGATAGCCAATTTGCCACACACAGACAAGAAAGCAAGCAAGACTTGCATTTCGAAAGCGCCTTTCATGACCACAGGACACCCCAATGAAGTGCTTTTTGAAGTGTAGTCACTGTTGTAATGTAGGAAACGTGGTAGCCAATTTGCGCACAGCAAGCTCCCACAAACAGCAATGTGATAATGATCAGATGATTTGTTTTAGATGTTGATTGAGGGATAACTCCTCCTGCTCTTCTTCGAAATCGTGTCGTGGAATCTTTTCCGTCCACCTGAGCGGGCAGACGGGGCCTCGGTTTAATGTCTTATCCAAAAGACGGCATCTCCGACAGTGCAGCACTCCCTCAGCACTGCATTGGGAGTGTCGGCCTAGATTTTTGTGCTCAAGTCTCGAGTGAGGCTTGAACCCACAACCTTCTGACTCGGAGGCAAAGGTGCTACGAACTGAGCCACATTGACTCTATAACAGCCCTGAGAGCAGAGATATGAATTAAAAAAAAAAAAGAAAATACTGCAGATGCTGGAAATCTGAAATAAAAACAGAAAATGCTGGAGACACACAGCAGGTCCGGCAGCATCTGTGAAGAGAGAAACAGAGTTAACGTTTCAGGTCGATGACGAAACGTTAACTCTGTTTCTCTCTCCACAGATGCTGCCTGACCTGCTGAGTGTCTCCAGCATTTTCTGTTTTTATATTATGAAATAAAGTTATCCATGTCTTTTAATGAGACGTAGCGTATCGTACAGAAGACGGTGGCTTGACAGTGTGGCCGAGGAATAAACACTGGCCAGGACACCAGGAACACTCCCTTCAAATAGTACCATGGGATCTTTTACTGCTACCGAATGGGTCCTCACTTTTAACATCTCACCCAAAAGACTGCACCAACGACAATGCAGCACTCCTGCAGCACCACATTGGAGGGTCAGCCTAGGTTACGTGCTCAATTCCTGGAGTGGGATGTGAATCCAGAACCTTCTGACTAGCAGGTGAGAGTGCCACCATTGAGCCAAGCTGGGACTTTTTAAGTATTCAAGAAACAGTTTTTTAATCAAATATTAAAATGGAATAAAATGTAAATTTAGCGATGCAATAAAGTTTATTTTTCAGCAATGCTGTCCAATCCAAGACAGGTAAGTAACAGATAAACAACACTAAAATATCATTGTAGGAAGAGACCAGGATTTATACACTAATTTAAAAACAATTGTAAAATCCCTGAGACAGCTGATGGTTTGAAGTCAACAGACGAGGGGAAGCTGCATTGTTGATGAAATTGCCCTTTACCTGTTCCTACGAAGGTGCTTCAACAACACTGCAGTTAAAACACTTCAGCTTTCAAGATCAGAAAAATTCTGAACTAGGACACTAATATTGTTTACCTCAATAAATAAATTACAAGTCCCATTCACCCCTGTGCTCGCTGACCTACATTGGCTCCCGGTCCGGCAACACCTCGGTTTAAAAATTCTCGTGCTTGTTTTCAAATCCCTCCATGGCCCTCGCCCCCCTCCCTATCTCTGTAACCTCCTCCAGCCCCACAACATAGAAACATAGAAGATAGGAGCAGGAGTAGGCCATTTGGCCCCTCGAGCACGCTCCGCCATTTAATGAGATCATGGCTGATCATCCAAATTCAGTACCCTGTCCCTGCCTTCTCCCCATATCCCTTGATCCCTTTAGCCTCAAGAAATATATCCAACTCCTTCTTGAATATATTTAATGAATTGGCCTCCACTGCCTTGTGTGGTAGAGAATTCCACAGGTTCACCACTCTCTGGGTGAAGAAATTCCTCCTCATCTCAGTCCTAAATAGCTTACCCCTTATCCTTACCCTCCGAGATCTCTGCGCTCCTCCAATCCTGGCCTCTTGCGCTTTCCCGATTTTCATCGCTCCACCATTGGTGGCTGTGCCTCCAGCTGCCTGGGCCCTAAGCTCTGGAATTCCCTCCCGAAAGCTCTCTGCCTTTCTCTTCTCCTTTTAAAATACTCATTAAAAACCTCCCTCTTTGACCAAGCCTTTTGTTCACCTGTCCTAATATCTCCTTAATAACAACAGAAAATACTGGAAAAACTCAGCAGGCCAGGCAACATCCGTGGAGAGAGAAATAGTGTCAACGTTTCGGGTCGAAACCCTTCTACAGAAGTGAGAGAAAAGGCAGGAAATGAAACAAAAGGCTTTTAGGGGGCTGGGAAATGGGGGAGGGGATGAAAGAAGAGACATTAAGAGATAGTCAAGGTGAGATGCGATAGCAATAGGATAGAGGCTCAGGTAGGCCTCAGTGCGGCATCGGCAGCGGCTGGAGGCGGAGCAGAGCGGCAGAGCGACTACAAAAGGCCCCAGAGGCTCAGGTAGGCCTCAGTGCGGCATCAGCAGCGGCGGGAGGAATCTCGGAGCGGCAGAGCGACTACAAAAGGCCCCAAAGGCTCAGGTAGGCCTCACCAATCTCCAATCTCAGGCAAGGAGAGAGGTAAAAAGTATTCGAGGTGTGACGTCACCACAAAACAGGTATGTGATTGGTTGGAGTATTTCTCTCGTTTTAAAACTTTAAGTCTGTGGTTTATAGTTTTTAAGGTTGCTGTGGTGTAGCGGAGACAGTTTGTAAACCAGGGCCCTTAAATATATCATTTAACTGTAGTGAAATTGGTGGGATTCATTTAATTTTAATTAATTAGTTAATGGGTAAGTCATGGCAGGACAGCCCAGCCCCGTAGTGTGCTCCTCCTGCTCTATGTGGGAAATCGGGGATGCTTCCTGCATCCCTGACGACCATGTGTGCGGGAAGTGTGTCCAGCTGCAGCTACTGACAGACCGCATTGCGGCACTGGAGCTGCGGATGGATTCATTTTGGAGCATTTGCGATGCTGAGGACGTCGTGAATATCACATATAGCGAGTTGGTCACACCGCAGGTAAAGGGTGTACAGGCAGGAAGGGAATGGGTGACCAGCAGGCAGAGTAAGAGGCGCAGGCAGGTAGTGCAGGAATCCCCTGCGGCCATCCCCCTCTCCAACAGATATACCACTTTGAATACTGTTGGGGGGGATGACTCATCAGGGGAAGGCAGCAGCAGCCAACTTCCTGGCACCATGGGTGGCTCTGCTGCACAGGCTGGGAGGAAAAAGAGTGGAACAGCTATAGTGATAGGGGACTCGACTGTAAGGGGAATAGATAGGCGTTTTTGCGGCCGCAATCGAGACTCCAGGATGGTGTGTTGCCTCCCTGGTGCAAGGGTCAAGGACGTCTCGGAGCAGCTGCAGAACATTTTGGAGGGGGAGGGTGAACAGCCAGTTGTCGTGGTGCACATAGGCACCAACGATATAGGTAAAAAATGGGATGAGGTCCTAAAAGCAGAATATAGGGAGTTAGGGGGTAAATTAAAAAATAGGACCTCAAAGGTAGTAATCTCAGGATTGTTACCAGTGCCACGTGCTAGTCAGAGTAGAAATAAGAGGATATTTCAAATGAATATGTGGCTAGAGGAATGGTGCAAGGAGGAGGGATTCAAATTCCTTGGACATTGGAACCGGTTCTGGGAGAGGTGGGACCAGTACAAACGGGATGGTTTGCACCTGGGCAGGGCCGGGACCGATGTCCTAGGGGGAGTGTTTGCTAGTGCTGTTCGGGGGGGTTTAAACTAAAATGGCAGGGGGTTGGGAACCTGAGCAGGGAGACAGAGGAAAGGGAAACAGGGATAAAAGCAAAAGATAGGAAGGAGAAAAACAAAAGTGGCAGTCAGAGAAATCAACGGTTTAAATCAAATGTGGCCACAGTAAATAATAATTCGAATAGGTCTAAGAGCGTTAAAAAAACAAGCCTGAAGGCTGTGTCTTAATGCGAGGAGCATTTGTAATAAGGTGGATGAATTGGCTGCGCAAATAGAGGTAAACGGATATGATTTGGTTGGGATTACGGAAACGTGGCTCAAGGATGGCCAAGACTGGGAACTCAACATCCAGGGGTATTCAATATTCAGGAAAGATAGGCAAAAAGGAAAGGGAGGTGGGGTGGCATTACTGGTTAAAGAAGGGATTAATACAATTGTAATGAAGGATATTAGCTCTGATGACGTGGAATCTGTATGGGTAGAATTGAGAAATACTAAGGGGAAAAAAACATTAGTGGGAGTGGTATATAGACCTCCAAACAGTAAGGCGGAGGTTGGGGATGGCATTAAAAGGGAAATTAAAGAAGCGTGCAATAAGGGCACAGCAGTCATCATGGGTGACTTTAATCTACATATAGATTGGGCCAACCAAATTAGTAACAATACTGTGGAGGAGGAATTCCTGGAATGTTTACGGGATGGTTTCCTGGACCAATATGTCAAGGAACCAACCAGAGATCAGGCCATCTTAGACTGGGTATTATGTAACGAGAAAGGATTAATTAGCAATCTTGTTGTACGAGGCCCCTTGGGTCGGAGCGATCATAATATGATCGAATTCTTCATTAAGATGGAGAATGAAGTAGTTGACTCAGAGACAAGGGTCCTCAATTTAAATAAAGGAAACTACGATGGTCTGAGGAGCGAGTTGGGTAGGATTGATTGGGGAATGTCACTCAAAGGGTTGACGGTGGTTAGGCAATGGCAAACATTCAAAGACCGAATGGATGAGCTACAGAATTTGTTCATCCCAGTTTGGCATAAAAATAAAACAAAAAAGGTGACTCAACCGTGGCTAACAAGGGAAATTAGGGATAGCATAAGATCCAAGGAGACGACATATAAATTGGCTAGAAAAAGCAATAATCCTGAGGATTGGGAGCAGTTTAGGAGTCAACAAAGGAGGACAAAGGGATTAATTAAGAAAGGGAAAATAGAATATGAGAGTAAGCTTGCAGGGAACATAAAAACTGACTGTAAAAGCTTTTATAGATTTGTGAAGAGAAAAAGATTGGTGAAGTCAAGCGAAGGTCCCTTACAGCCAGAATCAAGGGAATTTATAATGGGAAACAAGGAAATGGCAGACCAATTAAATACATACTTTGGTTCTGTCTTCACAAAGGAGGACACAAATAACCTCCCAGAGATGTCGGGGAACATAGGGTCTGATGAAAGGGAGGAACTGAAAGAAATCAGTATTTGTAGGGAAATGGTGTTAGGAAAATTGATGGGACTGAAGGCCGATAAATCCCCAGGGCCTGATGGTCTACATCCCAGGGTACTTAAGGAAGTGGCCCTAGAGATAGTAGATGCATTGCTGGTCATCTTCCAGAACTCGATAGACTCTGGAACGGTACCCATGGATTGGAGGGTAGCTAATGTTACCCCACTATTCAAAAAAGGTGGTAGAGAAAAAGCGGGGAATTATAGACCGGTAAGCCTGACATCGGTAGTGGGGAAAATGCTGGAGTCTATTATAAAAGATGTAATAGCAGAGCATTTGGAAAGCAGTGACAGGATCGGACAAAGTCAACATGGATTTACAAAAGGTAAATCATGCTTGACTAATCTACTGGAATTTTTTGAGGATGTAACTGGTAAAATAGATAAGGGAGAACCAGTGGATGTGGTGTATTTGGACTTTCAGAAGGCTTTCGATAAGGTCCCACACAAGAGATTAGCGTGCAAAATTAAGGCACATGGGATTGGGGGCAAGGTATTGACTTGGATAGAGAACTGGTTGGCGGACAGAAAGCAAAGAGTTGGAATAAACGGGTCGTTTTCCGAGTGGCAGGCAGTGACTAGTGGGGTACCGCAAGGATCAGTCCTAGGACCCCAGCTGTTCACAATATATATTAATGATCTGGACAAGGGAATTGGATGTAATATCTCCAAATTTGCAGACGACACAAAGCTGGGTGGGAGGGTAAGCTGTGAGGAGGTTGGGTGATTGGGCAGAAACATGGCAAATGCACTATAATGTGGATAAATGTGAGGTTATCCACTTTGGTGGCAAAAACAGGAAGGCAGATTATTATTTGAATGGCAATAGATTGGGAGAAGGGGAATTGCAAAGAGACCTGGGTGTTCTTGTGCACCAGTCACTGAAGGTAAGCATGCAGGTGCAGCAGGCGGTTAAGAAGGCAAATGGTATGTTGGCCTTCGTAGCAAGAGGGTTCGAGTACAGGAACAAGGATGTCTTGCTGCAGTTGTACAGGGCCTTGCTGAGACCGCACCTTGAGTATTGTGTGCAGTTTTGGTCACCTTACCTGAGGAAGGACGTTCTTGCCATGGAGGGAGTGCAGCGAAGATTCACCAGGCTGATACCTGGGATGGCAGGAATGACGTATGAGGAGAGATTGTGTCGATTGGGTTTATACTCACTGGAGTTTAGAAGATTGAGAGGGGATCTCATCGAAACCTATAAAATTCTGTCAGGTCTGGACAGACTAGATGCAGGAAGGATGTTTATGATGGAGGGGGAGTCCAGAACCAGGGGTCATAGTCTAAGGATCAGGGGTAATCCATTTAGGACTGAAATGAGGAGGAACTTCTTCACCCAGAGTGTGGTGAACCTGTGGAATTCTCTGCCACAGAGGGCGGTGGAGGCCAGTTCATTAAATATATTCAAGAAAGAGTTGGATATATTTCTTAAGGCTAAAGGGATCAAGGGATATGGGGAGAAGGCAGGGACAGGGTACTGAATTTGGATGATCAGCCATGATCTCATTGAATGGCGGAGCAGGCTCGAAGGGCCGAATGGCCTACTCCTGTTCCTATCCTCTATGTTTCTATAGGTAAAGAAACAGACAATGGCTCTAAATGACTTGCTGAGTTTTCCCAGCATTTTCTGTTGTTATTTCGGATTTCCAGCATCCGCAGTATTTTGCTATCCTAATATCTCCTTATATGGCTCGGTGTCAAATTTAGTTTGATAACGCTCCTGTGATGTGCCTTGGGATGTTTTACGGCGTTAATAGTGTTACGTTAATGCAAGTTGCTGTTACATTCTAACTAGTGTCTGTAATAGGTGCTGATGGAGAAGGTTTACTTAACGCACCATCCAACCAGAGTGCCTACTCGACCATCTTCAGTGACAGCATCCAGCGGTTTCTTCGGTGGGTTCAGCAACCCGCCCTCAACCGCTCTTCCCAGCAACCCGTCCCAGCTGTTTGCTGATCACCCTCTTGGTAACGGAATCCTTCTTGATGTCTATCTAAGTTTGACGCTCCTTGTTAGCACCAAAGGAACCTTAATGGCTTGTAACTTGAGCACACAGAAAAACAAAAAAAAAGAAAAACTTGCATTTCGACAGTACTTTTCATGGCCTCGGGACGTCCCAAAGCGCTTTACAGCCCTCGTGGGGGAAATCGAGAACTCGGGGGCATAGTTTCAGAATAAAGGGTCGCACTTTTAGAACTGAGATGAGGAGGAATTTCTTCTCTCAGAGGGTCGTAAATCTGTGGAATTCTCTGCCCCAGACAGCTGTGGAGGCTGGGTCATTAAATACATTTAAGGTGGAGATAGACAGATTTTTGCAAGATAAGGGAGTGAAGGGTTATGGGGAGCAGGCAGGGAAGTGGCTTTGAGCCCAAGATCAGCCATGATCTTATTGAATGGCGGAGCAGGCTCGAGGGGCCAAGTGGCCGACTCCTGCTCCTATTTCTTATGTTCTTATGAAGTGCAGTCACTTTTGTAAGGTAGGGAAATGCGGCAGGCAATTTGCACACAGCAAGCTCCCACAAACAGCAATGTGATAATGACCAGATAATCTGTTTTTGTTATGTTGACTTGACGGGATAAATATTGACCAGGACACCAGGGATAACTCCCCTGCTCTTCTTCGAAATAATGCCATGGGATCTTTTACATCCACCCGAGAGGGCAGACAGGCTTAACGTCTCATCCGAAAGGCAGCACTGCCTCAGCGCTGCACTGGAGTGTCAGCCTAGATGGTTGTCTGATGCATTACGACCTCTGATAGAAGGCCTATCCTTTTACTGTTCTGCCTCTAATAAACCATCCTTTTAAAAAATGTCTCCTTTGCAACATGTCTGCTTATAACACGTTTTCCATGACTCCCAAGGCCAGTCTTGTAAAGAGTTTGACTGCCCTTGTAAAATTGCTTTCCGCTGCCACAATGCATCTCAACAGCTTTCCTTTGTAGCTGAGGAAGCCTTGCTATCTGCAATCCTTTTTTAAAAGTCAAATTGCTAAAAGTAATTACGATTAAACTTTAACCTTCCTTTTGTTATTATTGCTACCTGCTTCTGTGGCATTTCATGAAGGTTTAATGCTGGCGAGACCATTGGAGAACAGGCTTGAGAAGGAAATATTCATCTTGGCAGCGATAGTTCAACATATTTCCTTCCCCTTTTTCTCCTATTTTCTAATAAAGGGACTGACTCATTCTGGAGGATGGTGCCAATCGCACATCGATACTTTGCCTAGATTGTCATTCTCTGTTTGTGAGTCTAGACAGTGAGTGTTGGCAGTTTGCACAGACCAGGCTTATATTCTCTTGAATATAGAAGATAAAGGGGTGATTTAATTGAGGTGTTTAAGATGATTAAAGGATACGGTACGGTAGATAGAAACTATTTTCTATGATGGGGGGGGGGAGGGGGTGGGGGAGTCCAGAACAAGGGGGCATAACCTTAAAATTAGAGCCAGGACATTCGCGGTGATGTCAGGCAGCACCTCTTCACACAAAGTGTAGTGGAAATCTGGAATTCTTCCCCCCGCACCCCCCCCCCCCTTGTCACCCCGCCCCCCCCCCCCTGAAAAAAAGCTGTTGAGGCTGGGGGGGTAAGTTGATCATTTCAAAACTGAGATTGCTCGATTTTTTTTGTTAGGCAAGGGTATTAAGGGTTATGGAACCAAAGCAGGTGGGTGGAGTTAAGATACAAATCAGCCATGTGCCAAATGAATGGCGGAACAGGCTCGAGGGGCTGAATGGCCTGTTCCTATGTTTTAGAGTTGGTTGGAACACACAAGTTTCTCTGCCGTACAGGCTGAAGCGTTTCGGGACTCAAAACTGTGGCACCACCGTGCTACCACTGTCAGGAAGGTGACACGTTTACACTGGAAGCGCCTCTTCACACAAAGGGTGGGTGGAAATCTGGAACTCTCTCCCCCAAAAAGCTGTTGAGGCTGGGGTGGGGGTCAATTGAAAATTCAAAACTGAGATTGATAGATTTTTGTAACGCAAGGATATTATGGGTAACAGAACTAAGGCAGGTAGATGCATTTAAAAAAAAAATCATTTATTGGATGTGGGCGTCGCTGGCAAGGCCAGCATTTATTGCCCATCCCTAATTGCCCTTGAGAAGGTGGTGGTGAGCCGCCTCCTTGAACGGCCGCAGTCCGTGTGGTGAAGGTGCTCCCACAGTGCTGTTAGGGAGGGAGTTCCAGGATTTTGACCCAGCGACGATGAAGGATCAGCGATATACTTCTAAGTCAGGATGGTGTGTGACTTGGAGGGGAACTTGGGTTAAGATACAGATCAGCCATGATCTGATTGAATGGCGGAACAGGCTCGAGGGGCTGAATGGCCTCCTTCTGTCCCTATGCTTTTCACTGTTAGGTGGGGACAGGGTCACTGGCAAGGCTTGGAAGCTAAGCAGAGCCAGGCCTGGTTAGTACCTGGAGGCGTGACCATCAGGGAAGACCAGGTGCAGAAGGTCACGGAAGGAGCCCCGAGGAGGGGCGGTTGGCGAGAAGGTCACGGAAGGAGCCCCGGGAGGGGTGGCTGGTGAGCAGGCCCGGGCGTTGGGCTGAAGATTGTCGGACAGGAGGAATGGTGGAAATGGAATGGCAGCGCGCACAGACGCAGCGGCTTTGCTTCTCCCAGGACGGTGCTATTTACGTTTAATGTTAATGTTATTTGTACTGGACTCATGGGAGCTTGCAAGATCACATTTCGTTGTTCATGTACTTGTGCATTGTACAATGACAAAGTTGAATTATTATTAGGAGGTTGCTTCAGAAGTGTGCCTTTTTTCCAATCCCTTATCTGACGTGCACATACCTCCAGTTTTCAGTAGGGGGTTACCAGAAACTAATTGGAAGCGAGAAGCCTGGCCAATTTCTCTCCTCCTTTGTCCAGAGAGACTGAAGCTAATAATGCCCCTACTGCCACCTTGGCTGATACCAGCAAACCGCAGCAAATACCTGGGGATCAAAACCTGGGAGCTTCCTGGGTTTAACTGATTTTATAAAGTTAATGTAAGAATGTAGTAATGAGAAAAGACTTAATCAGTCCATGTCCTTTTGTTCAAGGCCAAACCCAGGAGCCGGGTTGCGCGCTTCTCAGCTTGGCATGGAACCCCAGCCACCCTCTCTTTTAAAACTGAGAACATGCCCGTGTTGAGATGCTTGATCTTAGGTCGGTAGGGTGGTGACATTGGCCTCAGTACCCCTAGGCTAAAGAGGCAACAAACAGCTTCCGTTCCTGATTGCTGTACAGCGGAAAGTGTGCATGGCCTGGAGGCATAAGATTGTGTTTAGCCGTCATGCCATCCCGTAGTTAACTAGCTTGCTGACACTCGTTTTCCCTGCTCACGCACGCACACATGAAAAATGGAGGTACAGGAGGGGTGACTGGCACCCTTGGAACTGTACACCAACAAGAACTGATCCCTACAAGAGAGGAACGGGGATGATTGTAAAAAAGCTGTGCTAGTTCTGACCGTGTCTGGCTTGGCTTCTAAAAGGAACTTGGAAAGGAAAGATGGAATCAGGAATTTAAGAAAAGGAAGAAAGAACTTACATTTACACAGCGCTTTTCACAACCTCAGGATGTCCCAAAGCGCTTTACAGCCAATGAAGTACTTTTTGAAGTGTAGTCACTGTTGTAATGTAGGAAACGCGGCAGCCAATTTGCGCACAGTAAGCTCCCACAAACAGCAATGTGATAATGACCAGATAATCTGTTTTAGTGATGTTGGTTGAGGGATAAATATCGACCAGGACACTGGGAATAACTCCCCTGCTCTTCTTTGAAATAGTCCACCTGAGAGAGCAGACGGGGCCTCAGTTTAATGTCTCATCCAAAAGACGGCACCTCTGGACAGTGCAGCACTCCCTCAGCACTGCACTGGGAGTGTCAGCCTAGATTTTTAGTGCTCCCCTGGAGTGGGACTTGAACCCACAACCTTCTGACGCAGAGGTGAAAGCGCTGCCCGCTGATCCACGGCTGACACGCTTTAAGTTATTAAGAATCAAGAATTTAAAGGCTGAGCAAGTTGGGCGTGTGTTCTTTGCGGGGGGGGGGGGGGGGGAAGAGATTTTGATGCAATCAAATTTTAGATTTCGAAAGTGAATGGACTCGAGTAGCATGTTCACTGTGGAGAAGGGTTCAAATGCCAGAGAACACAAGTTTGAAAATGAGGAAGTTATCAGTAAGAAGGGAGGTCAGGCAGAACGTTTTCACCCAAAGGTTATTGGATTGTGGAAAGTTGCTGGAGAAGACCTTGGAAGTAAACAGCACACACGACTTCCTGCTTCCAGAGACAATTGGATGTGGTGAATGGCGTTCCATGGAGATCTGTGTTGGATCACTCTTGTAAATAAATGAAGGAGCAATAGTGAAATCTGTGGATACCAAATTAAGGGTGAGGCAGATTGTGAGAGGGTTGTGAAAGGCTGCCGGAGGACACGAACAAGCTAACAGGATGGGCAGACAGGCAGCAAACACTGTTCAGTGTAGAAAAATGTGATGTTATTTTATTTTGGAAGTAAGAAAATAGCGAATGGAAATACACCTTAAATGGTAAAATTTTAAATGGGGTAGAGAGACAGGGAGACTTTGCTGTGCAGGTGCATAGGTCATTAAAGATGACACCTTAAGTAATTAAGGCCATTTTATATCTGGAAGCATAGAGTACAAGAGCAAAGAGGTGATGTTGCACTTGTATAAGACTTTAAGCCACAGTTACATAAGAACATAAGAATTAGGAGCAGGAGGAGGCCATTTGGCCCTTTGAGCCTGCTCCGCCATTAAATAAGATCATGGCTGATCTTCGACCTCAACTCCACTTTCCTGCCCGATCTCCATATCCCTTGATTCCCTTAATGTTCAAAAATCTATCGCTCTCTGTCTTGAATATTGTGTGCAGTTTTGGACACCCAAGGAGAAGAAGGATGTAAAAACAATGGAGAAGGTGGAGCACGGGTTCACTATAATGTCACCAGGCATGAGATTTTACGACTCGAGAAGTTAGGTTGTTTTTCACTGGAGATGAGAAGGCTGAAAGATGACCTGATGGAGATCTTCAAAATTACGAAGAGTTATAATAAGGTAAATAGTGATTGTTTCAACTGGTTATTGAGCCAGCAGCAAGAAATTTAAGAATCAATGGGGAGGTTTAAAAAAATTCTCTTCACAGAATGGTTTGAATGTGTAATTCTCTGCCACAAACTATTGTTGAAACAGTGCCCAGTGTTGCTGGAAAAGATGAATATTGAAGAGAATGGGGAGCGAGGAGGAGAGTGGGGTTAGATGAGAGAACTCCTGTGGAATGGGAAGAATAGCCTGTTTCTGCCCGTATCCTAACTCGTACCAAATCCTGGGCACCCATTGCACCTGTTCTCGCTGACCAACATTAGCTCCCGGTTGAGCAACACCACAACTAAAAAATTTTCATCCTGGTTTTCAAATTCCCTCCATGGCCTCACTCTTCCCTACCTCTAACCTTCTCCAGCCCTGCAACCCCCTCTGAGATTTCTGCGCTCCTCCAATTCTGGCCTCTTGCGCCATCCCCGATTTTAATCGCTCCACCATTGGCGGCCATGCCTTCAGCTGCCGAGGCCCTGAGCTCTGAATTCCCTCCCTAAACCTCTCCGCCTCTTTACCACTCTTTCCTCCTTTAAGACGCTCCTTAATACTTACCTCTTTGACCAAGCTTTTGGTCACCTGCCGGAATTATCTCCTTATGTGACTCGGTGTCAGATTTTTTTTTGATAATCGCTCCTGTGAGGAACCTTGGAACAATTTACTACGTTAAAAGCGTGAGATTATTGCAAGTTGTTGTTGTAATATTGTGTTTCCGGGAGAGACTGGATCGAGGGATTTAGTGAGAAGGTAGCTCGGCGGACTTGCTGAGTGAGAAAGGGATAGGGTCTGAAGGTCTTTACCCATTGCTAAAAGCTCTTGTACCCTAAGATGTTGGGAGGAATCCGTTCCCTGCCAGTCCGTTGATCTTCACAGTGAACGTTTCTCTGGCTGCTGAGCTCTTACTGACAGTGACAAATTACAGCAGCTAGCGAGTGCACTCAAGGGTAACCTTTGAATAAAAGATTA